>NW_019174585.1:498769-508381 GCF_002260705.1 Seriola dumerili
AAGTAAATGAAACACACAACACACAGGGGAAGTGATTTCAAAATAAAACGGGAAATAAACCCAAAGTCCAAACCAAGAGTCCTAACTATAAAGTATTGTAATATTAAGGCAGTGGCTAGGTCCTTTATAATTTTCTGAGTGCCCATTGGCTAGTGTCACACAGAAGAAATCACATCCACCACTTCTGCACAGTGACAGTCAGATGGCGTGACATCAAGAAAATGTCATGGTCCAACGACCACAGAGGGTTAACCTCTTCCTATGTCTAAAGCTGAGGTGTTTGCATCCACAGTATCATTCTTTTGGTAACTACCCAAAACATGGACTCCTTAGGGCAGCAGCTCACTTCCACGGAGCAGTCTGCCATTTTCTAACCGGACTGGCTCTGCCTTGAGATCTTTTTCATAAAAATCATAGTCAGTGACGAGAGATACTTGGCAGAGCCCATTACCCACTAAAAGAGGATATGGACACAGCTCCATCTCGAAGTATACACAGCTTGAACTGATTGTTTTTGCACTTTTCTTCCCTTTTCAAACACTGTGTGAGAACACAAACAAGCAGGCTGCTAAAAAGATCGCATAGAGAAATAAACACAAATGGACAGACTTTGATGCAGGGGAATTTTATAAGTACATAGGACTGCTTATGTACATGGCCATAGTAAAACTTGACAGCATTGCAGATTAATGGAGGTAGAATCACTTCCTTTCTTTGCCACAGACTGTGTCACAGGACAGGTACAGAACAATGTCCTGTAACATTAATCTCAGCAATCCTGATGAGGATCTAGAAAATGACTGAATGAAGGGCACAATCTAAACCACCACAAACTCTTCAGAGTAAAGCCTCTCATGGACACCATCAAGAATGCAAGCTGGTTATTTTATCATCCCTACAGAGACCTGGCCATGAATGAGAGAATGGCTGCCTCCAAGGCTCAAGCGGGGATGATCCAGTACATGAAGGCAAAATCCATAAAATGGGGATTCAAGCTGTATGTGTTGGCTGATTCAAGGAATGGCTACACAGTAGACTTATCAGTTTACACAGGAAAAAGTGACATCTCGTCTCGACATGGCCTGTCCTATGATGTTGTTGTTACCATATCTACATAGACAATTTTTATTTTAGCCCAGAGTGCTTCATGGCTCTCCATTACCACAGATTTGCTGCCTGTGGAACCTACAGGGAAAACAACAAGGACTGCCCTCCTACAGATGTGAATGCCCACACCAAAAGGTCTGGCAGAGGCTCCATAAGATGGATCTGGGATGGTCATAGGGATGCCACTCATTTTTTTTAATATGCATAGCGGCCACCAAATGTCTGATGTCTGGCACAATGGACGACGGTGTCAGTCGAACATCTGGCTCAATATTCAGTTGAATGTTGCCCATTCAGTTGCTCAGGCACCTGCGGGTCATCTTTCTGTGGCTATTGCTGGTGTCATTGTAGCAGGCCCAAGCACGAGACCCACCACAGGTCGCAGGAAGTATGAACCCTGAAAAAGAAAAGGCCAGCCTTTTGCCTGCAGCTGGACAGAAACTGTTTTGGCTGAATGGAGATTCGAAATCATGAAAACATGTACATTATATAAATATTGTAAATAGTGTTTCTTCTGTTTTTTTTCGTTTATAGGAAGAAAAAAACTCTTTTACATTATAGTTTCCTTTTGAAATTTTAATGAGATACAATAGGAAGGTCTACCCATCAGTGACGTCATGCTTTTCTTCAGATGTTTCCTTCTCATATTGTTTCATCAGTTCATGTTTTATAGGATGAGCACATCTACTACATTTTTGGAATCTTTTTGTATAGTAAATATTTTGTTAAAAAAAAACTGTAATTATGCAAATTTTTCAGTTAAACACATCCCATTATTCAGTCCCATTCATCTCAGTCGATCTGACATTTGATGAAAGCAGAGTGACAGACAACACTTTTGCTCAAAAAATTATATTATACAGTGGCCCTGAGAGCTCAACGAACTGCAACTTAAGAAAAAAAACACATGCCAAGCCAGTGCGTGGAGCTCTCAGGGCCACAGTAATATTACATCATTTGGCTTTAGACATATTTTATACATCTACATTTATACATCTTTTTTTGTTCATATATTCCACTTCTTTTGTGAATCAGAGACTTGGTAAACCCATTTCAAGCACCGAAACAATTCATCCACATGAGTAAAGTTAGAAAATTTTCAACGTTTGGGCCAAATTATATCTTTACACAGTGAAAAAACAGAGCCCTCAGTTTACATAAAGCACTTACAACACTTGGGTATTATACATATAGGCAGGTACCTACAAAAAGTGAATTTATGAAATGATGTAAAAATCAAGAAAATAGCCTTAGACCTCAGAGGGTTGACATGAGCCAGTGAGGTGGTGATGACAACACTGTGGTGAGCAGAGTTTCATGTGTTATTTTTGGATGCTGTATTCTTTAAAGTCATCGTGCACAGCCCTCTCTCAGAAGGCTGCACAGAGCTCAGCAGAAGAGATTAATCTGTAAACAACATGGAGGGCTTGGTAAACAGCTGTCTTTAACACAGCATCTGAACAGTTCAGATGGACTTTACAAAGAGAATCTGATTTTGTAGTGACAGACATGTTACATAATGACACTTAAGTGGATTTTTGGTAGTGGCTAAAAAGTGTGTGTTTGCTTAGAAAACATATGAAGACATGGCTGCTAACAACTCATTGGCTGGTGATGATTTCTTGCTGCGAAAGGTCAAGTTCGTTGTTCTACAGTCACTGGTGATGATTTTTCTTTTCATCAACTTGTTGCTCATCATAACCTTTTTTAAAAAGGAGTATTTCTACACAACTGCTCGCTACATCTTATTTGCTGTTACTCTACTGTCAGATAGTTTCTTGTTGCTTATGTCTGATATCCTTCTCATCTTCACCCATTTTCGTATTACCATACAAGTTTGGATATGTGTCATCATCTTTCTTGTGGTACTTGTGTATGTTACAGTCACGCCAGTTACTCTGGCAGCAATGACCCTGGAGCGCTATGTGGCCATTTGCATGCCCCTGCGCCATGGAGAGCTGAGCTCTACCCGTAATACAATGAACTGTATCTTCCTCATTCATGGCATCAGCTCTGTGCCAGGCATTCTAATTTTCTCCTCCTTCTTTGTATCGGCATCTCTGAGCTTTTACAAACAATATCAGTTCTGCTCAGTGGAGTTGTTTATGCTTAACATATGGCAGCATAATCTTAGGTCAGCTATATATCAACTCCAATTTTTGATTATGAGCATCATCATTGTTTTCTCTTATATTAAAATAATGAAAGTTGCCAAAGCTGCATCAGGAGAAGATAAAAAGTCATCAAAGAAAGGACTCAGAACAGTGGCTCTTCATGGTTTTCAGCTGCTGCTCTGTCTCATCCAGCTGTGGTGCCCGTTCATAGAAGTTGCTTTGCTTCAGATTAACTTCAGTTTATACGAAATTGCTAGGTACTTAAATTTCTTACTGTTTTATCTTGCACCGAGATGTCTGAGTCCTCTCATTTATGGCCTCAGAGATGAAGTTTTTTTTCAAGCACTGAAATACATTGCCTCCTTTGGCTTGTATAAAAGAAATCTTATTGATTAATTAAATTAACAGTTAATCACATTCTATGTGCATTCTGTATTTTTCTATGACTAATGTTGATGTTGAACTGGTCTTAATGGGCTGTGCTCATGGATAATGAGCCAGCAGGCCTCAGGGTCTTTCTCCACAAAACCACAGTATCAGTGATGATGGATCAGTATCAGGTCTTACATGACATTGTTATGAGCAATGATAATCAATGAGATGCTTGGCAGCCATCAGTCATGAAGTTTTTTTTTACATAGTTCAGCACAGTCATAGCTAAATATGGAAATGCAGCATGTAATTTAATTCTCTAGTACACATCATGTTCATGTTGTTGAGTCCATATTGCTGATTAGATTCATTTACTGGACAATGTTACTGTCAGTCCTGTAGTGACATGTAATATTGATACTTCTTTGTTATCTTTGTAAAAGTACACCGTAGTCAAGAAAGAATTTAGTTGAGCTAGAGGGATTGAGGGTTGTTGATGTTGGTATTTGTGTTTTTAAGTCAATGCTTCTTTGCTTTATGGTATAAATAGTAGTCGATGCTGAAAATATTTCGATTTTGATATTGTAATTCGACGCTTCATTTCCCATACATTGATTTATTTTTGATAGTCACTATAAACTGCCATATTTTTTTTTTCTATTAGTCATGTATGGTTGCACTGCTTCTCTTCTCTGCTCTCTGGGCGAGGTGGGGCTGCATACTCAATACACATGCACACATAAGGCCAATAAGTACTTTATGAAATCACCAGTTAAACATGCAAAAAACATGTTTTCATCTATTTTGTCCCATGTCTCCCTGTGTCTTTTACACAACATTGTGCTGGTTAAGCATATAGCGAACTGCTAAAATAAAAGCTGTGCATATATAAGTCTAACTGATCATTTTAGTTTGTCACATTTTAAGATTTGTGAGAGATTGTTGCAAACTGAGCAACCGGCTGAGACAATAAATTGAATTTATTCTTTTTAAAAATGATTATATGAAAAAAAAAAACCTAGAGCCTGACCGATTTATTGGTCGGCCGATTACCCTTTCACAGATATATCGATATCAATGCATATATTCTTCGATATGCGCTGATATGAATACTTTTATTAAGAAGCAATAATGCAGTGGAAATGCTTGGGTCAAGACAAGTTATATCGGCAGCATTTTATGTATATTTGATCCATTGTTTTTTATTCAAGTTAAATAAATAAATAAATATATATATATATATACAATATCAAAATCGAAATATTTTCATTATATATATATATATATGTTGTCATGCTTTTTATTTATAGTTATTCATTTTTATGGTTATTTTATTTAATTCCCTGTGAAGTTTACTGTTTCAGTGCACTGATGTAATTTTGGACAATAAAGTTTATTGTTAAACTGTAGAATATCCTGCTTTCATTACATATCTTTTTCACGAGTGTTATATATCAGCCAATATATCGATATCAGAATTCTTTTACTCCCTAATATCGTTATCGGCCCCAAAAATCCAATATCGGTTGGGCTCTAAAGAAACCCAGTTCTTCAGTCATGATAAAGAACCAATGATAGTATTAGCTGGATCAATAAGGGTATGGATAAGTCTGTGAATGTTCTCATTCGTCCAGGTCATAGTTATCTCTCTCTCAAATTGAATCGAAGGCAACTGGACTTGTATTTGTCTGTGGAAGACGTTTCGCCTCTTATCCAAGCGGCTTCATCAGTTCATCATGTATTGGTCTCTCTAGTCCGCACTAGTCTGACTTCTGTCTGCCTTCCACAGACAAATACAAGTCCAGTTGCCTTCGATTCAATTTGAGAGAGAGGTATGGATAAGGTAAAGATAAAATGCTAACTATACCTATCCCTACAGCTGGTTAGTGGCTTACTTCGGGAGGATGAGCACATCACTCATAAAGCCATATAGTCATCGACCTGCTACCTTAGAATTTACACTGAATAAGTGTTTGATCAAATGTTTAGGCCTGAATTTGGGCTTATTGTTTTTTGATTGACCATGCCAGTGTGTCATCTATATTTTCTGGAAGAAAATGAATCATTTAGATCAGTCTATCTTCCATAGATTAATCAATATGTTGGGCCTTGGTTGTTTATCAATTATTTGGCTATCATAAATTAAGAAAATATTTATACTAAATAATAACATTAAAATGAATTAAAGTCCCTCAGGGCCACCATCCTGAAAAAAGAGAGGATAGCAAATGATGGTTCAGTCTCAAATTGTTACTATTAATCTGGAACCCTGATAAAGAGTGAACTTAATTACAACCAAAACTACCAAATGAACAGTAAGTCAAAGTTGAAGAATCAAAATTCCATTGAGTAGAGGTTGGCAATATTCACAATTGTGCAACATTAAACACACCAGTAGTTATACTTAAAGAAATTTATTTACAATGTAACAAAGTTTCTCAGGCCATTTGCATGCCCATATGCCATGGAGTGCTGTGCTCTGCACACAGTATTATGAACCGTATTCTCATCATTCATGGCCTCAGTTCTGTGCCCTGCATTGTTATTCTCTCCAAAAAATTGAAAATGTCTCTTTACACAATGTTCTTGAAAAAATGGGGGTCTCCGTATACACAAAGCACTTACAACACTTGGGTATTATTTTATATGCAAGTACCTTCAGAAGGTGAAATTCTTGAACTTAAATATAAAAATTAGGAAAATAGTTGTACAGGGTTAATTAACATCAGCTAGTTAGAGGGAGGAGCTAAGTGATGAGCAATGAGATGAGCAAAGTTTCATTTTGTTTTATTTTTGGATGCTGTAGTCTTTTAAGTCATCACGCACAGCCCTCTCTCAGAAAGCTGCACAGAGCTCAGCAGAAGAGATTAATCTTTAAACAACATGGAGGGTTTGGTAAACTGCTTTCCTTTACACGGCATCCAAGTAATTCAGATGAACTTTGATCATTTTGCAAAAAGAATGTGATTTTATATTGACAGACATGTTACATAATGACACTAAAGTGGATTTTCTGTAGTGCCTCAGAAAAGTGTGTGTTTGCTTAGAAAACATATGAAGACATATGGCTGCTAACAACTCATTGCCTGGTGATGATTTGTTGCTCCTAACGGTGCAGTTCGTTGTTGTGCAGTCACTGGTGATGATTTTTCTTTTCATCAACTTGTTGCTCATCATAACCTTTTTTAAAAAGGAGTATCCCTACACAACTGCTCGCCACATCTTATTTGCTGTTACTTTACTGTCAGATAGTTTGTTGTTATTCATGGCGGATATCCTTCTCATCTTCAACCATTTTCGTATTACCATTCAAGTTTGGATATGCATCATTGTCTGTGTTGTGGTACTTGTGTTGTCACAGTCTGCTCTGCCCCTCTCCTGCTCTTCTGCTCAGCCACACCTCTCATCACCATAACTGCTTTCACCTGCTGCTCTCACCTGCTCACCATCTCCAATCAAGCCAGTAGATATGCAGCTTCACTACACTCACTCTTTGCCAGATTGTCTTCACTCTCATTCCTGACTCTCCAGCACTTGTTCCCGGACTGCTTACATGGTATCGACCCAACTTGCCTCCGACCTTCGCCTCATGTCTCAGCCCTGGTGAATCCACCAGCCTTCTGTTCCCGACTACGAGTATTGCCTGCCTGTTTTCTGTTCCTCGTCTGCCTGTGGCTGGTTGGCACTCAGCCGTTACAGTACAATCTGGCCAGAAATGGACCCAGCGCACAATCCCACACCACTTAGTCGCCTTGAGACGATTGAAGGCGTTTTGCAGCAGCATGAGGCCATTATGACTGCGTCTGCTGCTGAAGCCAGACAAGCTGCCTAGACTCATGGACGAGCACTAGCGGCATTAGCCGGACAGATGCACCAGCTAGCAGCCCGTTTCTCCCCTGTCTGCCCCCTCTTTTGAAGCATCGGCTTCTGCTCCTGCACCTGTGCCAGCCTTTTCACCACCCAGAGATGCTCCTGAGCCCTGGGTGGGATCCCCGGAGCGTTACGACGGTGATTGAAAGACTTGTGGCCCCTTCCTCACCAACTGCTCTCTTCTGTTCGCCCTACAGCCCTGCACCTTCGCCGCTGAACCGGCGAAGGTTGCATTTGTCATTAACCACCTTACAGGCATAGCTCGACTATGGGGAACAGCTGAGTTGGAGAGACGGCCTCCAGCCTGTACGTCCTTTGAACTGTTTTCTGCCGAGCTTTGCAAGGTTTTTGGTTTCGAGAATTGTTGTTCTGAGTCAGCAAGGGGACTGATGGGACTGAAACAAGGCAAGCGAACAGTGGCAGATTATTCTATTGACTTTCGTACCAAGGCCAGCCAGAGCAACTGGAATTCTGCAGCCCTCTGTGACGCTTTCCTCCATGGTCTGGCTGACTATATTAAGGATGGGCTGGTTTCCCATGACGTTCCGTCCACATTGGACGGAGTGATTGAGTTGGCCATACGGATCGATCTCCGTCTCCAGGCCTGCAGATGAGAGACGCGGCAAGGGGTCCCTCTTCATCTGCCGTCTGTCCATTCGCGAGGGGGCTCCACCAGTCCCTCATCCTCTCCATGGCAACAGAAAGGGGAGTCTGAGCCAATGCAGCTGGGCCGCACCTCTCTCACCCCAGAGGAACGGGAACATCGTCGCCAGTCTAACCTGTGCATGTACTGCGGGCAGGCTGGTCACTTTATCTCCAAGTGCCCAGTAAAAGGCCAAGGCTCACCAGTAACGGGGGATACTGGTGAGCCCAACAACTGTTAAACCTCCCCGCAACCAAAGACAGCTGCTCCAAGCCCGGCTCCTCCTTCCTGATGGCCCCCACACCCTGGCTACCCTAATAGACTTTGGGGCGGACGCCTGTATCATTGACGAGGGGCTGATTCAGCAGCTGGGGCTCGAGCAGGTTCCTCTACCTCATCCGGTTCCCGCTTGGGCTCTAGTTGGCCACCATTTGGGCACAGTCACGCACCAGACCGTCCAGATTCCCATGATCCTGTCCGGCAACCACCATGAGACCGTTCAGTTTCACATTCTGGACTCACCTCGCCTGCCTCTCATCCTGGGTTGTCCTTGGCTCCGTCAGCACAACCCCAACATTGACTGGGAGACGGGGACCATCCGAGAGTGGGGCATCTCCTGTCACCTGTCCTGCCTGAAGCAAGTTTCCTCGCAGCTTTACACTCCCAGCTCCAGGGCCCCGCCTGACATCTCCAGGGTGCCCCTGGAATATCACGACTTCCGCAAAGTGTTCAGAAGAGCCAAGGCGACGTCTCTGCCTCCGCATCGGCCCTATGACTGCGCCATTGATCTCCTGCATGGCACATCACCACCCAAGGGGCGTCTGTACTCCCTGTCCGCCCCTGAAAAGAAGGCTATGGAGACCTACGTACATAAATGAATCCCTTGCTGCAGGCATCATCCGCCCCTCCTCATCTCCAGCTGGGGCGGGCTTCTTTTTTGTGGAGAAGAAAGATAAGACGCTGAGACCCTGCATCGACTACCAGGGTTTGAATGACACCACCATAAAGAACCGGTACCCTCTACCTCTTATCTTGTCAGCTTTTGAACTGCTTCAGGGGTCCACCATTTTCACCAAGCTTGACCTTTGCAATGCCTACCATCTTGTCTGCATCAGAGAGGGGGATGAGTGGAAGACAGGGTTCAACACCCCCACGGGGATTACAAATATCTCGTAATGCCTTTCGGACTCACCAACGCCCCTGCTGTCTTCCAAGCCCTGGTGAATGACGTGCGTAGGGACATGCTCAACCGCTTCGTCTTTGTATACCTCAATGACATCCTAATCTTCTCGAAGACCCAGGAGGAACATGTTCATCATGTCCAGTCAGTGCTCCAGCGTCTCCTCGAGAACTCCCTGTTTGTAAAAGGCGAGAAGTTCAAGTTCCATGCTTCATCCGTCTCCTTCCTGGGGTACCTTGTGACACAAGGCAGTGTGCAGATGGAACCGGCAAAGTTCTACGTCGTCACCTCCTGTCCTATTCCTGACTCCCGCAAACAACTGCAGC
>NW_019174585.1:508406-525592 GCF_002260705.1 Seriola dumerili
TTAGAATTTACACTGAATAAGTTGTTGACAAATGTTTAGGCCTGAATTTGGCTTATTGTTTTTTGATTTACCATGCCAGTGTGTCATCTATATTTTCTGGAAGAAAATGAATCATTTAGATCAGTCTATCTTCCATAGATTATCAATATGTTGGGCCTTGGTTGTTTACAATTTATTGGCTATCATAAATTAAGAAAAATATTAATACTAAATAATAACAATTAAAATGAATTAAAAGTCCCTCAGGGCCACCATCCTGAAAAAAGAGAGGATAGCAAATGATGGTTCAGTCTCAAATTGTTACTATTAATCTGGAACCCTGAATAAAGAGTGAACTTAATTACAACCAAAACTACCAAATGAAACAGTAAGTCAAAGTTGAAGAATCAAAATTCCATTGAGTAGAGGTTGGCAATATTCACAATTGTGCAACATTAAACACACCAGTAGTTATACTTAAAGACATTTATTTACAATGTAACAAAGTTTCTCAGGCCATTTGCATGCCCATATGCCATGGAGTTGCTGTGCTCTTGCACACAAGTATTATGAACCGTATTCTCATCATTCATGGCCTCAGTTCTGTGCCTGCATTGTTATTCTCTCCAAAAAATTGAAAAATGTCTCTTTACACAATGTTCTTGAAAAATGGGGGTCTCCGTATACACAAAGCACTTACAACACTTGGGTATTATTTTATAATGCAAGTACCTTCAGAAGGTGAAATTCTTGAACTTAATATAAAATTAGGAAAATAGTTGTACAGGGTTAATTAACATCAGCTAGTTAGAGGGAGGAGCTAAGTGATGAGCAATGAGATGAGCCAAAGTTTCATTTTGTTTTATTTTTGGATGCTGTAGTCTTTTAAGTCTCACGCACAGCCCTCTCTCAGAAAGCTGCACAGAGCTCAGCAGAAGAGATTAATCTTTAAACAACATGGAGGTTTGGTAAACTGCTTTCCTTTTACACGGCATCACGTAATTTCAGATGAACTTTGATCATTTTTGCAAAAAGAATGTGTTATTTTATATTTGACAGACATGTAATAATGACACAAATGTGGATTTCGTGTAGTGCCGCAGAAAAGTGTGTGTTTGCTTAGAAACATATGGAATGATATGGCTGCTAACAACTCATTGACTGGTGATGATTTGTTTGCTCCTACGGTTCAGTTTTGTTGTGCAGACACTGGTGATGATTTTTTCTTTCATCAACTTTGTTGCTCATCATAACCTTTTTTAAAAAAGGAGTATCCCTACACAACTGCTCGCCACATCTTTATTTGCTGTTACTTTACTGTCAGATAGTTTTGTTTTATTTCATGGCGGATATCCTTCTCATCTTTCAACCATTTTCGTATTACCATTCAAGTTTGGATATGCATCATTGTCTGTGTTGTGGTACTTGTGTTGTCACAGTCTGCTCTGCCCCTCTCCTGCTCTTCTGCTCAGCCACACCTCTCATCACCATAACTGCTTTCACCTGCTGCTCTCACCTGGCTCACCATCTCCAATCAAGCCAGTAGATATGCAGCTTCACTACACTCAATCTTTGCCAGATGTTGTCTTCACTCTCATTCCTGACTCTCCAGCACTTGTTCCCGGACTGCTTACATGGTATCGACCCAACTTTGCCTCCGAACCTTCGCCTCATGTCTCAGCCCTGGTGAATCCACCAGCCTTCTGTTCCCGACTACGAGTATTGCCTGCCTGTTTTCTGTTCCTCGTCTGCCTGTGGCTGGTTGGCACTCAGCCGTTACAGTACAATCTGGCCAGAAATGGACCCAGCGCACATCCCACACCACTTAGTCGCCTTGAGACGATTGAAGGCGTTTTTGCAGCAGCCATTGAGGCCATTATGACTGCGTCTGCTGCTTGAAGCCAGACAAGCTGCCTAGACTCCTATGGAACGAGCACTAGCGGCATTAGCGGACAGATGCACCAGCTAGCAGCCCGTTTCTCCCCTGTCTGCCCCCTCTTTTGAAGCATCGGCTTCTGCTTCCTGCACCTTGTGCCAGCCTTTTCACCACCCAGAGATGCTCCTGAGCCCTGGGTGGGATCCCCGGAGCGTTACGACGGTGATTGAAAGACTTGTGGCCCCTTCCCACCAACTGCTCTCTTCTTGTTCGCCCTACAGCCCTGCACCTTCGCGCGTGAACCGGCGAAGGTTGCATTTTGTCTTAACCACCTTACAGCATAGCTCGACAAGGTGGAACAGCTGAGTTGGAGAGACGGCCTCCAGCCTGTACGTCCTTTGAACTGTTTTCTTGCCGAGCTTTGCAAGTTTTTTGGTTTCGAGAATTGTGTTCTGAGTCAGCAAGGGACTGATGGGACTGAAACAAGGCAAGCGAACAGTGCAGATTATTCTATTGACTTTCGTACCAAGGCCAGCCAGAGCAAACTGGAATTCTGCAGCCCTCTGTGACGCTTTCCTCCGCGGGTCTGGCTGACTATATTAAGGATGGGCTGGTTTCCCATGACATTCCGTCCACTTGGACCGGGGTGATTGAGTTGGCCATACGGATCGATCTCCGTCTCCAGGCCTGCAGATGAGAGACGCCGGCAAGGGGTCCCTCTTCATCTGCCTCTGTCCATTCCGGAGGGGCTCCACAGTCCTCATCCTCTCCATGGCAACAGAAAGGGGAGTCTGAGCCAAATGCAGCTGGGCCGCACCTCTTCTCACCCCAGAGGAACGGGAACATCGTCGCCAGTCTAACCGCTGCATGTGCATGTACTGCGGGCAGGCTGGTCACTTATCTCCAAGTGCCCAGTAAAAGGCCAAGGCTCACCAGTAACGGGGGGATACTGGTGAGCCCAACAACTGTTAAACCTCCCCGCAACCAAAGACAGCTGCTCCAAGCCCGGCTCCTCCTTCCTGATGGCCCCCACACCCTGGCTACCCTAATAGACTTTGGGCGGACGCCTGTATCATTGACCGAGGGGCTGATTCAGCAGCTGGGGCTCGAGCAGGTTCCTCTACCTCATCCGGTTCCCGCTGTGGCTCTAGTTGGCCACCATTTGGGCACAGTCACGCACCAGACCGTCCAGATTTTCCATGATGATCCTGTCCGGCAACCACCATGAGCCGTTCAGTTTCACATTTCTGGACTCACCTCGCCTGCCTCTCAATCCTGGGTTGTCCTTTGCTCCGTCAGCACAACCCAACATTGACTGGAGACGGGGACCATCCCGAGAGTGGGGCATCTCCTGTCACCTGTCCTGCCTGAAGCAAGTTTCCTCGCAGCTTTACACTCCAGCTCCAGGGCCCCGCCTGACATCTCCAGGGTGCCCTGGAATATCACGACTTCCGCAAAGTGTTCAGAAGAGCCAAGGCGACGTTCTCTGCCTCCGCATCGGCCCTATGACTGCGCCATTGATCTCCTGCATGCACATCACCACCCAAGGGGCGTCTGTACTCCCTGTCCGCCCCTGATAAAGAAGGCTATGGAGACCTACGTACATTAATGAATCCCTGCTGCAGGGATCATCCGCCCCTCCTCATCTTCCAGCCGGGGGCGGGCTTCTTTTTTGTGGAGAAAGAAAGAAGACGCTGAGACCCTGCATCGACTACCAGGGTTTGAATGACACCACCATAAAAGAACCGGTACCCTCTACCTCTTATCTTGTCAGCTTTTGAACTGCTTCAGGGGTCCACCATTTTCACCAAGCTTGACCTTTGCAATGCCTACCATCTTGTCTGCATCAGAGAGGGGGATGAGTGGAAGACAGGGTTCAACACCCCACTATTACAAATATCTCGTAATGCCTTTCGGACTCACCAACGCCCCTGCTGTCTTCCAAGCCCTGGTGAAATGACGGCGTAGGACATGCTCAACCGCTTCGTCTTTGATATCACTCAATGACATCCTAATCTTCTCGAAGACCCAGGCAGACACATGGTTCATCATGTCCAGTCAGTGCTCCAGCGTCTCCTCGAGAACTCCCTGTTTGTAAAAGGCGAGAAGTTCAAGTTCCATGCTTCATCCGTCTCCTTCCTGGGGTACCTTGTGACACAAGGCAGTGTGCAGATGGAACCGGCAAAGTTCTACGCCGTCACCTCCTGTCCTATTCCTGACTCCCGCAAACAACTGCAGCGCTTCCTGGGGTTCGCCAATTTCTACCACCGCTTCATCCACGACTACAGCTCTGTGGCTGCCCCTCTCACCACCCTCACTTCCTCCAAAGTGACCTTCCAGTGGACTTCGGCTGCTGACGAGGCCTTCCAGACCCTCAAGTCCAGGTTCACCTCGGCGCCCATCCTCCAGATGCCTGATTCTGAGCGCCAATTCATGGTGGAGGTGGACGCCTCTGATATAGGGGTGGGAGCTGTTCTGTCCCAGAGATCTGTCACCGACCAGAAGCTCCACCCCTGCGCCTTCTTCTATCGGCGCCTGTCACTGGCCGAGAGGAACTACGACATCGGGAACAGAGAATTGTTGGCGGTGAAGATGGCTCTGGAGGAGTGGCCGCATTGGCTGGAGGGTGCCAAGGAATCCTTCCCGGTTTGGACCGACCTTAAGAACTTGGAATACGTCCAAACAGCTAGATTGAACTCCCGCCAGGCCCGCTGGTCCTTATTCTTCACTCGGTTCAACTTCACCCTCTCCTACAGTCCAGGGTCCTGCAACTTCAAGCCTGACGCCCTGTCCCGGCAGTTCCAGAAGGGGGAGGATTCTGCTGAGGGGTCTGCCACCATCCTTCCTCCTCCCTGTGTCATCACCACCCTGACCTGGGACATAGAGGAGAGAGTGAGACTCGCCACGGAGGGTCAACCTGGTCCCAGTGCCTGCCCGCCTAATCGCCTGTACGTCCCGCAAACCCTGAGGTTGGAAGTGCTACAATGGGCCCACACCTCCAAACTCTCCTGCCATCCGGGTTTCCAGCGAACTCAAGACGTCCTCCTACAACGCTTCTGGTGGCCCACCCTGAAGGAGGAGACCCGTGATTTTGTCAAGGCCTGCTCTGCCTGCAACCAGCATAAACCCTCCCATGAGGCTCTGGCAGGATTCCTTCAGCCTCTCCCAGTCCCACATTGTCCATTGTCACACGTGTCCTTGGACTTTGTCACGGCTCTTCCTCCTTCCAACAGCAACACGGTCATCCTCACGGTGGTCGACCGTTTCAGCAAGATGGCCCACTTTGTGCTGCTGCCCAAGTTGCCGTCAGCTAAAGAGATGGCCCAGCTGATCCTGCTCCACATCTTCTGCCTGCATGGTCTTCCTGTCAATGTGGTGTCTGACCGGGGGCCCCAGCTCTCCTCGTTTTTTTGGAGGGAGTTTTGTAGTCTGATAGGAACCACTGCCAGTCTCTCCTCCGGGTTCCACCCCCAGTCTAATGGGGAGACTGAGCGGAAGAACCTATGAGATGGAGACGGCCCTTTGCTGCACGGTCTCCCGGAATCCATCCTTCTGGTTGCAGCAGCTCCTATGGGTGGAATACGCCCAAAACTCCCTCACCAGCTCCGCCACAGGCCTCTCGCTCTTCCAGGATGCCTACGGATACCAGCCCCCGCTCTTCCTGGCCTTGGACAAGGAAGTTTCCTGTCCCTCTGTCCAAGCCTTCAATATGCCTCCGGCTCTGGCTGTCACCGGGTGGACACAGAAAAACTTTAGAATGGTGGAGACATAAAAACTGTAGAATCTGAATGCAATCCCAAAAACTGGCAAAACTAAGGAAACACATGAGGGGACTGAACTGGAACAAACTGTGACAAAACAGACAAACTGAGGTTAAGGGTAAGGGTAATTGAACACAGGTGAAACACATTAGGGCAGGGCAGGCAATCACTAAGCAGGAACAGGAAGTAAATGAAACACACAACACACAGGGGAAGTGATTTCAAAATAAAACGGGAAATAAACCCAAAGTCCAAACCAAGAGTCTTAACTATAAAGTATTGTAATATTAAGGCAGTGGGTAGGTCCTTTGTAATTTTCTGAGTGCCCATTGGCTAGTGTCACACAGAAGAAAACACAGAAGAATGATCCAGTACATGAAGGCAAAATCCATAAAATGGGGATTCAAGCTGTATGTGTTGACTGATTCAAGGATTGGCTACACAGTGGATTTATCAGTTTACACAGGAAAAAGTGACACCTTGACCTGACATGGCCTGTCCTATGATGTTGTTGCTACCATATCTACATAGACAATTTTTATTCTAGCCCAGAGTGCTTCAGGGCTCTCCATTACCACAGATTTGCTGCCTTTGGAACCTACAGGGAGAACAACAAGGACTGCCCTCAGACAGATGTGAATGCCCACACCAAAAAGTCTGGCAGAGGCTCCATAAGATGGATCTGGGATGGTCATAGGGATGCCACTCATTTTTTATTATAACTTATAACTATTTTCCAAACGATAAATCTATCAACTATTTTATCGAATAGCTGATTAAGCTAAATGATTAATTTCCCTCTGGGAAATCTAAATGACACTCTGGCATGATCAATAAGCGATGTTGTGTAAAGAGCAGAGGACAGTGAAGTAATGCGACCATACATGAGTTTTCAAGGAGCTGTCCATCAGCACAACATAAAACAGACTGTCTGCAATAGGCTAATTAATGAATAAATTATTACGAATTATATCATGGTATCATTCAACAAATGCGAAATAAATCAATAGGCCTATGAACAAACCTTAAAACCCATGTAGGTCTACATATGCTGTAAATTCAGCATGGGCATAACCAGACCAAACTTGCAGGCAATGACCATTATTGCAGAGACATAAAATTACCACATTGTACTCATTGTCCTGTTGTGTTTGCGCTTTTCCACAGCTGAATCATGAAAAATCAATGTGATTGTGCTGTAAATTCAGCGTGTAGGCATAACCAGAAGAAAAATGTTTAAATAAGTAAATCAACAATTGCAACAAAACAAAATTAAAACATTGCACTCTTACTTTTTGATAAATATATAGCTGCAGTGGATCGGTTCAACAATAGGCCAACAATATGTCGACTCACCTAATGAGACGGCTGACATTGCATAGCGGCTACCAAATGCCTGATGTCTGGAACAATGGACGACGGTGTCAGTCGAACATCTGGCTCAATATTCAGTTGAATGTTGCCCATTCAGTTGCATCTTCCTGTGCCTATTGCTGGTGTCATTGTAACAGGCCCAAGCTCGAGACCCACCACAGGTCGCAGGAGGTGTGAACACTGAAAAAGAAAAGGCCAGCCTTTTGCCTGCAGCTGGACAGACACTGTTTTGCAGAATGGCTGAATGGAGATTCGAAATCATGAAAACATGTACATTATATAAATATTGTAAATAGTGTTTCTTCTGTTTTTTTTCGTTTATAGGAAGAAAAAAACTCTTTTACATTATAGTTTCCTTTTGAAATTTTAATGAGATACAATAGGAAGGTCTACCCATCAGTGACGTCATGCTTTTCTTCAGATGTTTCCTTCTCATATTGTTTCATCAGTTCATGTTTTATAGGATGAGCACATCTACTACACTTTTGGAATCTTTTTGTATAGTAAATATTTTGTTAAAAAAAAACTGTAATTATGCAAATTTTTCAGTTAAACACATCCCATTATTCAGTCCCATTCATCTCAGTCGATCTGACATTTGGTGAAAGCAGAGTGACAGACAACACTTCTGCTCAAAAAATTATATTATACAGTGGCCCTGAGAGCTCAACGAACTGCAACTTAAGAAAAAATCACATGCCAAGCCAGTGCGTGGAGCTCTCAGGGCCACAGTAATATTACATCATTTGGCTTTAGACATATTTTATACATCTACATTTATACATCTTTTTTTGTTCATATATTCCACTTCTTTTGTGAATCAGAGACTTGGTAAACCCATTTCAAGCACCGAAACAATTCATCCACATGAGTAAAGTTAGAAAATTTTCAACGTTTGGGCCAAATTATATCTTTACACAGTGAAAAAACAGAGCCCTCAGTTTACATAAAGCACTTACAACACTTGGGTATTATACATATAGGCAGGTACCTACAAAAAGTGAATTTATGAAATGATGTAAAAATCAAGAAAATAGCCTTAGACCTCAGAGGGTTGACATGAGCCAGTGAGGTGGTGATGACAACACTGTGGTGAGCAGAGTTTCATGTGTTATTTTTGGATGCTGTATTCTTTAAAGTCATCGTGCACAGCCCTCTCTCAGAAGGCTGCACAGAGCTCAGCAGAAGAGATTAATCTGTAAACAACATGGAGGGCTTGGTAAACAGCTGTCTTTAACACAGCATCTGAACAGTTCAGATGGACTTTACAAAAAGAATCTGATTTTGTAGTGACAGACATGTTACATAATGACACTTAAGTGGATTTTTGGTAGTGGCTCAAAAAAGTGTGTGTTTGCTTAGAAAACATATGAAGACATGGCTGCTAACAACTCATTGGCTGGTGATGATTTCTTGCTGCGAAAGGTCAAGTTCGTTGTTCTACAGTCACTGGGGATGATTTTTCTTTTCATCAACTTGTTGCTCATCATAACCTTTTTTAAAAAGGAGTATTTCTACACAACTGCTCGCTACATCTTATTTGCTGTTACTCTACTGTCAGATAGTTTCTTGTTGCTTATGTCTGATATCCTTCTCATCTTCACCCATTTTCGTATTACCATACAAGTTTGGATATGTGTCATCATCTTTCTTGTGGTACTTGTGTATGTTACAGTCACGCCAGTTACTCTGGCAGCAATGACCCTGGAGCGCTATGTGGCCATTTGCATGCCCCTGCGCCATGGAGAGCTGAGCTCTACACGTAATACAATGAACTGTATCTTCCTCATTCATGGCATCAGCTCTGTGCCAGGCATTCTAATTTTCTCCTCCTTCTTTGTATCGGCATCTCTGAGCTTTTACAAACAATATCAGTTCTGCTCAGTGGAGTTGTTTATGCTTAACATATGGCAGCATAATCTTAGGTCAGCTATATATCAACTCCAATTTTTGATTATGAGCATCATCATTGTTTTCTCTTATATTAAAATAATGAAAGTTGCCAAAGCTGCATCAGGAGAAGATAAAAAGTCATCAAAGAAAGGACTCAGAACAGTGGCTCTTCATGGTTTTCAGCTGCTGCTCTGTCTCATCCAGCTGTGGTGCCCGTTCATAGAAGTTGCTTTGCTTCAGATTAACTTCAGTTTATACGAAATTGCTAGGTACTTAAATTTCTTACTGTTTTATCTTGCACCGAGATGTCTGAGTCCTCTCATTTATGGCCTCAGAGATGAAGTTTTTTTTCAAGCACTGAAATACATTGCCTCCTTTGGCTTGTATAAAAGAAATCTTATTGATTAATTAAATTAACAGTTAATCACATTCTATGTGCATTCTGTATTTTTCTATGACTAATGTTGATGTTGAACTGGTCTTAATGGGCTGTGCTCATGGATAATGAGCCAGCAGGCCTCAGGGTCTTTCTCCACAAAACCACAGTATCAGTGATGATGGATCAGTATCAGGTCTTACATGACATTGTTATGAGCAATGATAATCAATGAGATGCTTGGCAGCCATCAGTCATGAAGTTTTTTTTTACATAGTTCAGCACAGTCATAGCTAAATATGGAAATGCAGCATGTAATTTAATTCTCTAGTACACATCATGTTCATGTTGTTGAGTCCATATTGCTGATTAGATTCATTTACTGGACAATGTTACTGTCAGTCCTGTAGTGACATGTAATATTGATACTTCTTTGTTATCTTTGTAAAAGTACACCGTAGTCAAGAAAGAATTTAGTTGAGCTAGAGGGATTGAGGGTTGTTGATGTTGGTATTTGTGTTTTTAAGTCAATGCTTCTTTGCTTCATGGTATAAATAGTAGTCGACGCTGAAAATATTTCGATTTTGATATTGTAATTCGACGCTTCATTTCCCATACATTGATTTATTTTTGATATTCACTATAAACTGCCATATTTTTTTTTTCTATTAGTCATGTATGGTTGCACTGCTTCTCTTCTCTGCTCTCTGGGCGAGGTGGGGCTGCATACTCAGTACACATGCACACATAAGGCCAATAAGTACTTTATGAAATCACCAGTTAAACATGCAAAAAACATGTTTTCATCTATTTTATCCCATGTCTCCCTGTGTCTTTTACACAACATTGTGCTGTTTAAGCATATAGCGAACTGTTAAAATAAAAGCTGTGCATATATAAGTCTAACTGATCATTTTAGTTTGTCACATTTTAAGATTTGTGATAGATTGTTGCAAACTGAGCAACCGGCTGAGACAATAAATTGAATTTATTCTTTTTAAAAATGATTTATATGAAAAGAAAAACCTAGAGCCTGACCGATTTATCGGTCAGCTGATTACCCTTTCACAGATATATCGATATCGACGCATATATTCTTCGATATGCGCTGATATGAATACTTTTATTAAGAAGCAATAATGCAGTGGAAATGCAAGACAAGTTATATCGGCGGAATTTTATGTATATTTGATCCATTGTTTTTTATTCAAGTTAAATATATATATAAAACATATAAATACATATTTGTTTTCATGCTTTTTATTTATAGTTATTCATTTTTATGGTTATTTTATTTAATTCCCTGTGAAGTTTACTGTTTCAGTGCACTGATGTAATTTTGGACAATAAAGTTTATTGTTAAACTGTAAAATATCCTGCTTTCATTACATATCTTTTTCACGAGTGCGTATATATATATATATATATATATGTATATGTGTATATATGATATATATATATTTATATTATTATCAGCCAACACCCGATAATCCAATTCAACCACTCATACCGCAGCCCTCTATATCGATATCGGAATTCTTTTACTCCCTAATATCGTTATCGGCCCCAAAAAAATCCAATATCGGTTGGGCTCTAAAGAAAACCCATCCCAACATATGATGATATTAGATTGTGAAGGATTACAACGTGAAGACGATCTTTCAAACTGCAGAGATCGTGGATCGTCTAGGGCACATTCTATAAATTGCAGTTCTATGCTGATGCACGACGCACAGACGTATTGACGGTTTGTCAAACCTGGACCGACCAATCATAGCGAATTACAGGCAGTGACGCACTTTCCTACCCGCCTCCTTGTTTGTGTGTGTAGCGGTAGCACAAGGAGAGCGATGGCTGAAAGCCAAACGGAGTTGGTCGCTAAAAGAAATTCCACCTCCATTATATGGAATTGGTTTGGATTTTCCGCAACTGATCAAGCGCAAGCAAATGTAATTTGCAAAGTTTGCACAGAAACCGTTCGCACGTCGGGTGGTAACACGACGAACCAAAATGTTGTTGTTGTTTACCTTAAACTTTACGTTGTTTGCACATGCAGGCAAAACTGCGACTATTTGAAATAAAATCTGTTAAGAAAGGTTCTTTGGTCTAAATTGTCTGTTTTTCTTTTTCCAATTTAAGATCGTGATAAAATCGAAATCGTGATTTTATTTTTAAAAAATCGTGATATGATATTTTTGCCATATCGCCCACCCCTAGTATGGATAAGGTAAAGATAAAATGCTAACTATACCTATCCCTACAGCTGGTTAGTGGCTGACTTCGGGAGGATGAGCACATCACTCATAAAGCCATAAAGTCATCGACCTGCTACCTTAGAATTTACACTGAATAAGTTTTTGAGCAAATGTTTAGGCCTGAATTTTGGCTTATTGTTTTTTGATTGACCATGCCAGTGCGTCATCTATATATTCTGGAAGAAAATGAATCATTTAGATCAGTCTATCTTCCATAGATTAATCAATATGTTGGGCCTTGGTTGTTTATCAATTATTTGGCTATCATAAATTAAGAAAATATTTATACTAAATAATAACATTAAAATGAATTAAAGTCCCTCAGGGCCACCATCCTGAAAAAAGAGAGGATAGCAAATGATGGTTCAGTCTCAAATTGTTACTATTAATCTGGAACCCTGATAAAGAGTGAACTTAATTATAACCAAAACTACCAAATGAACAGTAAGTCAAAGTTGAAGTCAAAGTTCCATTGAGTAGAGGTTGGCAATATTCACAATTGTGCAACATTAAACACACCAGTAGTTATACTTAAAGAAATTTATTTACAATGTAACAAAGTTTCTCAGGCCATTTGCATGCCCATATGCCATGGAGTGCTGTGCTCTGCACACAGTATTTGAGCCATCAGATATTGTCACATTTGTTTCCTCTTCCAATGAAGTCTGACACGTTTCCTCGCTGTCTAAAATATGTCAGTAAGTGTTTGTTCCAGAAGACCTTGCTCTGGACCATTCACACACTCGCTTAGAAGAAATGGAAAAACATATATATATACATGTCATCTCTCCCAAACTCTACATACTCTTAATATTTTATATATTTCACATTATTTATAGCTAAGATAATGGTAAAAATGGTTAATTAGTTAGCAGTGCTGAAGGCTTTTAAGTTAAATGTGGTATACAATATCTAAACAGTTAGTAAATATATTGCCCTTAGCTTCATCATGATGTGTTTCACAATTGTTTCATCCAATGTTACAATAATGAAAAGCTGTATCAGGAGAGTATAAAGAATCATCATGGAGAGGGCACAGAACAGTGATTCTCCATAGTTTCCAGTTGCTGGCCTGTCCACAGTCTCCAGACTCCAGTCTATTTTCAATTGATTTCAGATTTTTCCTGAATTTCAGGTACTTTAATAACATCATGTTTAATATATATTGAGTCTTCTCATTTAATGCTTTATGGGGGAAACGTTTATTTCTTGAGCTGAAATGCTATACATTACTTGTCATGTACAAAAAATAAATAAACAAATAAACAAAATAATAAATGAAGGTGGAGTAGGTAATCCTAATTCAATACACTTTGTCAAATGAGGTACATATTTCTTCATCGTCCAGTATCTGTCCATTCTGTATGTGTACTAAAAATAAAATCTGGTGATCCTACAGAGCCTTGGCCATAAAATAGGCAACAAACAAAGTAGCTTGGACAGAGTAACACACGACTATACCAGCCATTTAGCAACAGGGGGCATGCAGGGGATTAATTGGGACTGGAGACGAGAGATTATTGATGAGAGATTATTGCAGTGACCAGCAGTGAAGTGGAGTCGATTACAGGGCTTTGTGACAGCAGTTTATACTACACAACATAATAATTACAATAACAATAAGATTGTCAAGAAGGAGAGATGGCTAAGGAAGGGCTAATGCTCTGATCAGGCAAGTGCAAAGAGCTGCGATAATATTGGTGAGGTTTTCTGATGGTGGAGACTGCATGGTCAGACTGACTTGCACCCTGAATGACAGGCACACAGAGAAGGCTGGGAAAGGCCGGCAAAAAAAACGAACTACATGAATGCCTTGATGGTCCACTGGCTGACCGAAGTGGCACCCCATTTGACACTGGCCTGATAATTCGGCATCCAACCAGACTTCATCTTTGTAGTTGCGATGGCTAATCTGACTATCAAGACCACTGACGTCATGATGCAGTCACTATGTTGTGATATTGACCACACAGATCTGTTATGTGTGGTCAAGTGTTTTAAAAAAATAAATAAATAAATAATGCCAAGATATGCCAATTTAAAATATCAGATTATGGTGGCAACCCTCCATTCAACTACCAAAATATAATTCTGTAGCATCCCGAAATAATGAATTCTCTGCCTTACCACCAGTGAACCTCACTGGTGGTAAGGCAGGATTGATTTGAGAACTGATACTTCGGTACCAAGTCGATGTCAAAATTCTGAAAATGTGACAGTACTTTCTACAGTACCGTAGATGTCATAGATACTGGAGATGTGAGTCTTCTGGAACTAACAAGAACAGTATAATAAACCTACAAGTGTTGTATTGTGACAACAAACTTGAACATAGGAAGAAGCTGGGCACAGTAAACGCTATCAACACATAGAGTGGCAGCAGCAAGTGCAGCAACAGGTCAGATGCAATTTGTGGAAAAAACAAAAAAAAAACACCCCTAGACTGTTGTATGGAGATATTTTAAGTTATAGGTTTATAAGTTATAAACAACCAAAAGCCAGTATGCAAACAGAGTCACAGAACATTTCAAATGAAAGGAGGAAAACCTGAAATTTATCTAAGCAGTACAAAGACAGGCATCTGGTTTCAGTTGGTAATTTTATATTAGCAAAATGTTGTCTAAATGTTGTCTTGAAATGTTGCTGTTATTGTTTGGGAACTGCGAGAGCAGGGACTGTTGAAGCAATGCTTTAAATGGTGCTTGATTTCTATATTTTTTCCAAAAACTTAATGGAAAATTTCTTGGCAAGGGAGCTTAAAAACTGAAATCCTTTTATAAACATTGTTGTGTTGCCAGTGGTTAACAAGTGAGATTCTACCACTGTAATGGTGGGTGGTTTACATCTGGATTCATCTACAGATGGGTTCAGCCCCTGAGGGAGACTACCAGAGAGTAGCAATGATGACACTGTAGTGAGCAAAGTTCCACTGCTGTTGCTCTGTTTGTGTTTCTGTGGCTCCTATAAAGTCTCAATTCACAACCCTCTCTCAGCACTGCAAGGATCTCAAAATTTGTCTTTGAAAATATCTTCCACAATGCTATGCCACTACAGGGAATGTCTGCTAAAGCTCGACAGAGAAGCTTGACATCAACTTTTATACTTTTGTTAAAATAATAAAATTTTTCTTTGACAAACACACGTAATATTGACAATTTAACATTTCACAAAAATGCAAAAACTTGTGAGTTTATTTAGAAAAGTGATGGCAGATAACAACTCATTGGTTGGAGGTGGTTTCTCACTGCGGCAGATCAATGACCGGGTTATTATTGTGCAGATCCTGGTGATGATTTTTCTCTGCATCAACTTGTTGCTCATCATAACCTTTTTCAAAAAGGAGTGCTTCTACACAACTGCTCGCTACATCTTATTTGCTGTTACTCTACTGTCCGATAGCTTGCTATTGTTCATGTCTGATATCCTCTTCATCTTTGCCTATTTTCACTTTACCCTGCAGGTTTGGATGTGTATCATTATCTCTGTTGTGGTGCTTCTGTATCTTACAGTCACACCAGTTACTCTGACAGCAATGACCCTGGAGCGTCACGTGGCTATTTGTATGCCCCTGCGCCATGGAGAGCTGAGCTCAACACGCAGCACTATGCACTGTATCCTCATCATCCATGGCCTCAGCTCTGTGCCCTGCATTGTTGTTCTCTTCACCTTCTTTGCATCAGCCTCTCTTAGCTTTTACAAACAAAACAGAATATGTTCTGTGGAGATGTTCATTTTGTACAGATGGCAGGATCATATTAGGTCAGCTGTGCATCAGTTTTACTTCTTGATAATGTGCATCATCATTGTTTTCTCCTATGTTAAAATAATGAAAGTGGCCAAAGCTGCATCAGGAGATGATAAAAAGTCAACAAGGAAAGGGCTGAGAACAGTGGCTCTTCATGGTTTCCAGCTTCTTCTCTGTCTTATCCAGTTTTGGCGTCCATTCATAGAAACGACTGTGCTTCAGATTGATTTCAGGTTATTTATTGAGGTCAGGTATGCAGGGGATTAATTGGGACTGGAGACGAGAGATTATTGATGAGAGATTATTGCAGTGGACCAGCAGTGAAGTGGAGTCGATTACAGGGCTTTGTGACAGCAGTTTTATACTACACAACATAATAATTACAATAACAATAAGAATTGTCAAGAAGGGAGAGATGGCTAAGGAAGGGCTAATGCTCTGATCAGGCAAGTAAAAGAGCTGCGATAATATTGGGGTGAGGTTTTTGATGGTGGAGACTGCATGGTCAGACTGACTTGCACCCTGAATGACAGGCACACAGAGAAGGCTGGGAAAGGCCGGCAAAAAAAACGAAACTACATGAATGCCTTGATGGTCCACTGGCTGACGAAGTGGCACCCCATTTGACACTGGCCTGATAATTCGGCATCCAACCAGACTTCATCTTTGTAGTTGCGATGGCTAATCTGACTATCAAGACCACTGACGTCATGATGCAGTCCACTATGTTGTGATATTGACCACACAAGATTCTGTTATGTGTGGGTCAAGTGTTTTTAAAAAAATAAATAAATAAATAATGCCAAGATAGTGCCAATTTAAAATATCAGATTATGGTGGCAACCCTCCATTCAACTACCAAAATATAATTCTGTAGCATCCCGAAATAATGAATTCTCTGCCTTACCACCAGTGAACCTCACTGGTGGTAAGGCAGGATTGATTTGAGAACTGATACTTCGGTACCAAGTCGATGTCAAAATTCTGAAAATGTGACAGTACTTTCTACAGTACCGTAGATGTCATAGATACTGGAGATGTGAGTCTTCTGGAACTAACAAGAACAGTAAATAAACCTACAAGTGTTGTATTGTGACAACAAACTTGAACATAGGAAGAAGCTGGGCACAGTAAACGCTATCAACACATAGAGTGGCAGCAGCAAGTGCAGCAACAGGTCAGATGCAATTTGTGGAAAAAAAACAAAAAAAAACACCCCTAGACTGTTGTATGGAGATATATTTAAGTTATAGGTTTATAAGTTATAAACAACCAAAAGCCAGTATGCAAACAGAGTCACAGAACATTTCAAATGAAAGGAGGAAAACTGAAATTTTATCTAAGCAGTACAAAGACAGGCATCTGGTTTCAGTTGGTAATTTTTATATTAGCAAAATGTTGTCTAAATGTTGTCTTGAAATGTTGCTGTTATTGTTTGGGAACTGCGAGAGCAGGGACTGTTGAAGCAATGCTTTAAAATGGTGCTTGATTTCTATATTTTTTCCAAAAACTTAATGGAAAATTTCTTGGCAAGGGAGCTTAAAAACTGAAATCCTTTTATAAACATTGTTTGTGTTGCCAGTGGTTAACAAGTGAGATTCTACCACTGTAATGGGGGTGGTTTACATCTGGATTCATCTACAGATGGGTTCAGCCCCTGAGGGAGACTAAGAGAGTAGCAATGATGACACTGTAGTGAGCAAAGTTCCACTGGCTGTTGCTCTGTTTGTGTTTCTGTGGCTCCTATAAAGTCTCAATTCACAACCCTCTCTCAGCACTGCAAGGATCTCAAAATTTGTCTTTGAAAATATCTTCCACAATGCTTGCACTACAGGGAAGGTCTGCTAAAGCTCAACAGAGAAGCTTGACATCAACTTTTATACTTTTGTTAAAATAATAAAATTTTTCTTTGACAACACATTTAATA
>NW_019174585.1:525617-537007 GCF_002260705.1 Seriola dumerili
TACTTTAACTATGTAATGTTTAATCTTGCTCCAAGATGTCTGAGTCCTCTCATTTATGGCCTCAGGGATGAAACATTTTTTCATGTACTGAAAATGTATGTATCCAGGAGAAATATTTGAGAAGGGAGATTGAACATTTTTTTAATTCTGCTGAGCATGTCTGTAATCCAGTTTTACATAAACATGTTTTAAGAATGATTTTAACTAGTTTAAACTAAGTAGTTTATTATGGTAAGCATGACTGTGATTACAGTGTCGTCAAGATTAATATATAATAACAATAATCTTTATTTATCGTGAACTTTTCGAAATCTACATACAGTAAAAAGATACAATTCAGACTTTTTTTTTGCATCCTTTTTCATTTGCAGACCTGTCAACCTTGGGAAAATATTTTGAATACTATAATAGTGTTATGCTTAGTTCACATGCTTCCAAACAATTTTCCGCTTGCACATGGTCATTTCCCTACTCACCAACTCATCAAGTTATTCAACATATTGAATCGGCTATGAAGAAAACAATACATCAAATTTTCTTGAGAAAATGAAAGGACAGGTTACCTTCAGGAATTGTTTTTGACATGCGGGGAGCATTTTTATATAATTTCAGTTAGTTTTGGAACTTTGATCATATATTAGAAAATATCACTTACACTGCACTGGGCTGTATTATAAAGTCAAAAGTTTCAGTACAGAAGTTTTAAAACCGTGTTTTCATGATTAATATGGTTGTATAGGTGTGCTTATAAAGACTGATAAACATTCATGAATTTCATTCAATTATTTAATAAAAATTGACAGAAACTAACGTGATCTAAAATACTGTCAGTCTCTGTCAGTGTCCTCATCATCTACCATCACGTTTATTTTAACGGAAGGCACCCATAATTCTTCAGGGACTGTCGAGATAACGTTATTTCTGCAGACAATACTATGAAAAGTCATGTTAACACCAATGTGCAACACATGGACATATATAGTTTTATTACTTTGCCAACTTAAATGCCTGGTAGAGCTAGCTTGCAAATAATTATAAGTCAGGCTAACGTGATCAATGTTAAATAGTTTGACAGGTTTGGCAGGTCTGTGTTAACTCAATTCACCAGCTTGTTGGGATGTTGAACACACAGATGTGTTACAACGAAGTGAAGTGTTTTGAAAAAATGAAAAAACGAATACATCGAATTAACATATTTAATTATGGTGACCATTGTGGCAGCCCTACATTTCAACTACCAACCGTGTTATTCTGTAGCACCCCTAAATAATGAATTCTCTGCCTTAGCACCAGTGAACTCACCAGTGGCTAAGACTGATTTGAGAACTGATACTTCGGTACCAAGCCGATGTCAAAATTCTGAAAATGTGACAGTACTTTCTACAGTACCGTAGATGTCGGAAACACTTGAAATTTATCTAAAGCAGTTCAAAGAACAGGCATCTGGATCTGTACACAGAATTCAGAGTGCGTTTCAGTTGGTAACTTTATATTAACAACATGTCATCTAAATGTCCATGTCTTGAAATGTTTGCCGTTATTGTTTGTGAACTGCACTCATGCTCGTTGTTGCTTTCAATGGTTCTTGATTTCTATATTTTTTTCAAAATTAATGGGAAACATTTCTTGGCAAGGGAGGTTAAAAAGAATAATTCCTTTACAAACATTGTTGTATTGCTAGTGGTTTATAAGTGAGATTCTACTGCTGTAATGGTGGGTTGTTTACATCTGCTTAACACCTGGATTCATCTACAGATAGCCTCTGAGGGAGTTCTAGCAGAGTGTAGCAATGACAGGGTTTTCCTGCATGGAGAATTGCAAGGCGGCCGCCTTCTAGTAGCCTACTTGTTTTCTCAGTACTCATTTGAGTTGTAACTTGTCAGTTGTGGCTGTACGTCACCAGGCAATGTAGTGGCGCTGTATCTTAATCTGTGCATCAGGCAGAGCTATCTGAAATTGCAAAGAAGAAGAATAACCGCGGATGTTTTGCTTGCAGAAGGAGGCGGTGACTGATTTTGCGTAATCAAACAAAGTGAATATTATCTTTTTACACTCAAGCACACCCAGCTTCTTGAAAAAGTTTCCCTAAATTAACGTTACATCATCACATACGCTTTTTGTTGCCGATATGTCTCAAATCACAGATTATTTTCAAAAGAGAGTTTGCGAGTATAAGAATCGCCAGGAAGGTGAACAGTGCAGAGTGCAGACATCATTAAGTTCTTTTTTTTTTTGGAAAAAATGTTTAATTCATGTTACTGACGCAAGATATGGTTAAGTTGTAGACAGGAAGTAGGCCTAGTTCTAAGCCACAAGTGGAAGGTGCCAGTGAAGGAGAGATCAGAGCGGAGAGAGGAGTCAAGGCGAGAGTAACACCTCTCTCTTGTCAAGTAAGCGAGGGTATTAAAGCCGACGTTTACTTGATTTTAACATCACTCTTTTTTTATTCAAAAAGACATAGCGTGAACTGAGCACTCTTTGACCTGCAGTCTTTTATTTTTTTTATTTATATTTTTGTATTAAATGCATGGCTGGAGACCTGCAGTGGCTGGAGAGATAAATCGACAATAAATATGGCCGCCACTCCCTAGAACCGCGCCAGGGGAAAACCACTGTATATACACCCTATATTACAATGAGCGGCATAGTCTACTCCTATAAACAGTCTCATATTTCACCAACCTCTGCTCAGAAGCATGCAGAGACCTTCCAAATATGTCTTTTGAAATAATCTTTCCTACAATGCCTAATGCCCACTACAGGGAAGGTCTTGGTAAAAAAGAAATCAAAACCAGAAAGTATAAGCGACTCGACTTTCTAATCATTATGTTAAAACTTGGTTTTAATATTGACAATTTAACATTTCACAAAAATGCAAAAACTTGTGCATTTATTTAGAAAAGTGATGGCAGATAACAACTCATTGGTTGGAGGTGGTTTCTCACTGCGGCAGATCAATGACCGGGTTATTATTGTGCAGATCCTGGTGATGATTTTTCTCTGCATCAACTTGTTGCTCATCATAACCTTTTTCAAAAAGGAGTGCTTCTACACAACTGCTCGCTACATCTTATTTGCTGTTACTCTACTGTCTGATAGCTTGCTATTGTTCGTGTCTGATATCCTCTTCATCTTTGCCTATTTTCACTTTACCCTGCAGGTTTGGATGTGTATCATTATCTCTGTTGTGGTGCTTCTGTATCTTACAGTCACACCAGTTACTCTGACAGCAATGACCCTGGAGCGTCACGTGGCTATTTGTATGCCCCTGCGCCATGGAGAGCTGAGCTCAACACGCAGCACTATGCACTGTATCCTCATCATCCATGGCCTCAGCTCTGTGCCCTGCATTGTTGTTCTCTTCACCTTCTTTGCATCAGCCTCTCTTAGCTTTTACAAACAAAACAGAATATGTTCTGTGGAGATGTTCATTTTGTACAGATGGCAGGATCATATTAGGTCAGCTGTGCATCAGTTTTACTTCTTGATAATGTGCATCATCATTGTTTTCTCCTATGTTAAAATAATGAAAGTGGCCAAAGCTGCATCAGGAGATGATAAAAAGTCAACAAGGAAAGGGCTGAGAACAGTGGCTCTTCATGGTTTCCAGCTTCTTCTCTGTCTTATCCAGTTTTGGCGTCCATTCATAGAAACGACTGTGCTTCAGATTGATTTCAGGTTATTTAATGAGGTCAGGTACTTTAACTATGTAATGTTTAATCTTGCTCCAAGATGTCTGAGTCCTCTCATTTATGGCCTCAGGGATGAAACATTTTTTCATGTACTGAAAATGTATGTATCCAGGAGAAATATTTGAGAAGGGAGATTGAACATTTTTAATTCTGCTGAGCATGTCTGTAATCCAGTTTTACATAAACATGTTTTAAGAATGATTTTAACTAGTTTAAACTAAGTAGTTTATTATGGTAAGCATGACTGTGATTACAGTGTCGTCAAGATAATAATATAATAACAATAATCTTTATTTATCGTGAACTTTTCGAAATCTACATACAGTAAAAAAGATACAATTCAGACTTTTTTTTGCATCCTTTTTCATTTGCAGACCTGTCAACCTTGGGAAAATATTTTGAATACTATAATAGTGTTATGCTTAGTTCACATGCTTCCAAACAATTTTCGCTTTGCACATGGTCATTTCCCTACTCACCAACTCATCAAGTTATTCAACATATGAATCGGCTATGAAGAAAACAATACATCAAATTTTCTTGAGAAAATGAAAGGACAGGTTACCTTCAGGAATCTGTTTTTTGACATGCGGGGAGCATTTTTATATAATTTCATGTTAAGTTTTGGAACTTTGATCATATATTTAGAAAATATCACTTACACTGCACTGGGCTGTATTATAAAGTCAAAAGTTTCAGTACAGAAGTTTAAAACCGTGCTTTTCATGATTAATATGGTGTGATAGGTGTGCTTATAAAGACTGATAAACATTCATGAATTTCATTCAATTATTTAATAAAAATTGACAGAAACTAACGTGATCTAAAATACTGTCAGTCTCTGTCAGTGTCCTCATCATCTACCATCACGTTTATTTTAACGGAAGGCACCCATAATTCTCAGGGACTGTCGAGATAACGTTATTTCTGCAGCACAATACTATGAAAAGTCATGTTAACCAATGTGCAACACATGGACAATATAGTTTTATTACTTTGCCAACTTAAATGCCTGGTAGAGCTAGCTTGCAAATAATATAAAGTCAGGCTAACGTGATCAATGTTAAATAGTTTGACAGGTTTGGCAGGTCTGTGTTAACTCAATTCACCACAGCTTGTTGGGATGTTGAACACACAGATGTGTTACAACGAAGTGAAGTGTTTTGGAAAAAATGAAAAAACGAATACATCGAATTAACATATTTAATTATGGTGACCAATTGTGGCAGCCCTACATTCAACTACCAACGTGTTATTCTGTAGCACCCCTAAATAATGAATTCTCTGCCTTAGCACCAGTGAACCTCACCAGTGGCTAAGACTGATTTGAGAACTGATACTTCGGTACCAAGCCGATGTCAAAATTCTGAAAATGTGACAGTACTTTCTACAGTACCGTAGATGTCGGAAACACTTGAAATTTATCTAAGCAGTTCAAAGACAGGCATCTGGATCTGTACACAGAATTCAGAGTGCGTTTCAGTTGGTAACTTTATATTAACAACATGTCATCTAAATGTCCATGTCTTGAAATGTTTGCCGTTATTGTTTGTGAACTGCGACAGCTGTTATCTGTTGTTGCTTTCAATGGTTCTTGATTTCTATATTTTTTCAAAATTAATGGGAAACATTTCTTGGCAAGGGAGGTTAAAAAGTAATTCCTTTACAAACATTGTTGTATTGCCTGTGGTTTATAAGTGAGATTCTACCGCTGTAATGGTGGGTTGTTTACATCTGCTTAACACCTGGATTCATCTACAGATAGCCTCTGAGGGAGTCTAGCAGAGTGTAGCAATGACAGGGTTTTTCCTGCATGGAGAATTGCAAGGCGGCCGCCTTCTAGTAGGCCTACTTGTTTTCTCAGTACTCTGTGGATTTGATGGTTGTAACTGCAGTTGTGGCTGTACGCCACCACGGCAATGTAGTGGCGCTGTATCTTAATCTGTGCATCAGGCAGAGCTATCTGAAATTGCCAAAGAAGAAGAATACGAACGCGCTGGATTTTCTGCTTGCAGAAGGAGGCGGTGACCTGATTTTGCGGGTAATCAAACAAGTGAATATTATCTCTTTTACACTCAAGCACACCCAGCTTCTTGAAAAGTTTCCCTAAATTAACGTTACATCCCATCACGTACGTTTTTGTTGCCGATATGTCTCAAATCACAGATTATTTCAAAAAGAGAGTTTGCGAGTATAAGAATCGCGAGGACAGGTGAAACAGTGCAGAGTGCAGACATCATTAGTTCTTCTAATATGGGAAAAAATGTTAATTCATGTTACTGACAAGATATGGTTAATTTGTCAGGACAGGAAGTAGGCCTAGTTCTCAGCCACAAGTGGAAGGTGCCAGTGAAGGAGAGGATCAGAGCGCGAGAGAGGAGTCAAGGCGAGAGTACCAAGTCTGTCTTGTCAAGTAACGAGGGTATTAAAGCCGACGTTTACTTGATTTTAACATCACTCTTTATTCATTGTTCTCAAAAGCATAGCGTGACTGGCTTTGACCTGCAGTGGCTGGAGAGATAATGACAATATAAATATTGCAGTGGCTGGAGACCTGCAGTGGCTGGAGAGATAATGACAATATAAATATGGCCCCCCCCGGCCAGGGAAAACCCTGTATGCAGGGGATTAATTGGGACTGGAGACGAGAGATTATTGATGGAGAGATTATTGCAGTGACCAGCAGTGAAGTGGAGTCGATTACAGGGCTTTGTGACAGCAGTTTTTATACTACACAACATAATAATTACAATACAATAAGAATTGTCAAGAAGGAGAAGATGGCTAAGGAAGGGCTAATGCTCTGATCAGGCAAGTAAAAGAGCTGCGATAATATTGGTGAGGTTTTTGATGGTGGAGACTGCATGGTCAGACTGACTTGCACCCTGAATGACAGGCACACAGAGAAGGCTGGAAAGGCCGGCAAAAAAAACGAACTACATGAATGCCTTGATGGTCCACTGCTGACCGAAGTGGCACCCCATTTGACAGCTGGCCTGATAATTTCGGCATCCAACCAGACTTCATCTTTGTAGTTGCGATGGCTAATCTGACTTATCAAGACCACTGACGTCATGATGCAGTCACTATGTTGTGATATTGACCACACAAAGTTCTGTTATGTGTGGTCAAGTGTTTTAAAAAAATAAATAAATAAATAATGCCAAGATATGCCAATTTAAAATATCAGATTATTGGTGGCAACCCTCCATTCAACTTACCAAAATATAATTCTGTAGCATCCCGAAATATATGAATTCTCTGCCTTACCACCAGTGAACCTCACTGGTGGTAAGCAGGATTGATTTGAGAACTGATACTTCGGTACCAAGTCGATGTCAAAATTCTGAAAATGTGACAGTACTTTCTACAGTACCGTAGAGTCATATGATACTGGAGATGTGAGTCTTCTGGAACTAACAAGAACAGTATAATAAACCTACAAGTGTTGTATTGTTGACAACAAACTTGAACATAGGAAGAAGCTGGGCACAGTAAAACGCTATCAACACATAGAGTGGCAGCAGCAAGTGCAGCAACAGGTCAGATGCAATTTGTGGAAAAAAAAAAAAAAAAACACCCCTAGGACTGTTGTATGGGAGATATTGTTAAGTTATAGGTTTATAAGTTATAAACAACCAAAAGCCAGTATTGCAAACAGAGTCACAGAACATTTCAAATGAAAGGAGGAAAACTGAAATTATCTAAGCAGTACAAAGACAGGATCATGGTTTCAGTTGGTAATTTTTATATAGCAAAATGTTGTCTAAATGTTGTCTTGAAATGTTGCTGTTATTGTTGGGAACTGCGAGAGCAGGGACTGTTGAAGCAATGCTTTAAAATGGTGCCTTGATTTTCTATAATTTTTTTCCAAAAACTTAATGGAAAATTTCTTGGCAAGGAGGCTTAAAACGAAAGATCCTTTTATAAACATTGTTGTGTTGCCAGTGTTAACAATTGAGATTCTACCACTGTAAATGTGGGTGGTTTACATCTGGATTCATCTACAGATGGGTTCAGCCCCTGAGGGAGACTAAAGAGTAGCAATGATGACACTGTAGTGAGCAAAGTTCATGCTGTTGCTCTGTTTTGTGTTTCTGTGCTCCTATAAAGTTCTCAATTCACAACCCTCTCTCAGCACTGCAAGGATCTCAAAATTTGTCTTTGAAAATATCTTCCACAATGCTATGCCACTACAGGGAAGGTCTGCTAAAGCTCAACAGAGAAGCCTTGACATCAATTTTATACTTTTGTTAAAATAATAAAATTTTTCTTTGACACAACACATTTAATATTGACAATTTAACATTTCACAAAAATGCAAAAACTTGTGCATTTATTTAGAAAAGTGATGGCAGATAACAACTCATTGGTTGGAGGTGGTTTCTCACTGCGGCAGATCAATGACCGGGTTATTATTGTGCAGATCCTGGTGATGATTTTTCTCTGCATCAACTTGTTGCTCATCATAACCTTTTCAAAAAGGAGTGCTTCTACACATGCTGCTCGTACATCTTATTTGCTGTTACTCTACTGTCCGATAGCTTGCTATTGTTCATGTCTGATATCCTCTTCATCTTTGCCTATTTTCACTTTACCCTGCAGGTTTGGATGTGTATATCATTATCTCTGTGTGGTGCTTCTGTATCTTACAGTCACACCAGTTACTCTGACAGCAATGACCCTGGAGCGTCACGTGGCTATTTTGTATGCCCCTGCGCCCATGGAGAGCTGAGCTCAACACGCAGCCACTATGCACTGTATCCTCATCATCCATGGCCTCAGCTCTGTGCCCTGCATTGTTGTTCTCTTCACCTCTTTGCATCAGCCTCTCTTAGCTTTTTACAAACAAAACAGAATATGTTCTGTGGAGATGTTCATTTTGTACAGATGGCAGGATCATATTAGGTCAGGCTGTGCATCAGTTTTACTTCTTGATAATGTGCATCATCATTGTTTTTCCTTATGTTAAATAATGAAAGTGGCCAAAGCTGCATCAGGAGATGAATAAAAAGTCAACAAGGAAAGGGTCTGAGAACAGTGGCTCTTCATGGTTTCCAGCTTCTTCTCTGTCTTATCAGTTTTGGCGTCCATTCATAGAAACGACTGTGCTTCAGATTGATTTCAGGTTATTTATTGAGGTCAGGTTCTTTAACTATGTAATGTTTAATCTTGCTCCAAGATGTCTGAGTCCTCTCATTTATGGCCTCAGGGATGAAACATTTTTTCATGTACTGAAAATGTATGTATCCAGAGAAATATTTGAGAAGGGAGATTGAATCATTTTAAATTCTGCTGAGCATGTCTGTAATCCAGTTTTACATAAACATGTTTTAAGAATGATTTTAACTAGTTTAAACTAAGTAGTTTATTATGGTAAGCATGACTGTGATTACAGTGTCGTCAAGATAATAATATATAAAATAATCTTTATTTATCGTGAACTTTTTCGAAAATCTACATACAGTAAAAAGATACAATTCAGACTTTTTTTTGCATCCTTTTTCATTTGCAGACCTGTCAACCTTGGGAAAATATTTTGAAATACTATAATAGTGTTATGCTTAGTTCACATGCTTCCAAACAATTTTCTTTGCACATGGTCATTTCCCTACTCACCAACTCATCAAGTTTATTCAACATATGAATCGGCTATGAAGAAAAACTACATCAAATTTCTTGAGAAAATGAAAGGACAGGTTACCTTCAGGAATAGTTTTTTGACATGCGGGGAGCATTTTTATATAATTTCCATGTTAGTTGTGTGGAACTTTGATCATATATTTAGAAAATATCACTTACACTGCACTGGGCTGTATTATAAAGTCAAAAGTTTCAGTACAGAAGTTTTAAACCGTGCTTTTTCATGATAATATGGTGTGATAGGTGTCTTATAAAGACTGATAAACATTCATGAATTTCATTCCAATTATTTAATAAAAATTGACAGAAACTAACGTGATCTAAAATACTGTCAGTCTCTGTCAGTGTCCTCATCATCTACCATCACGTTTATTTTAACGGAAGGCACCCATAATTCTCAGGGACTGTCGAGATAACGTTATTTCTCGCAGACAATACTATGAAAAGTCATGTTAACCAATGTGCAACACATGGACAATATAGTTTTATTACTTTGCCAACTTAAATGCCTGGTAGAGCTAGCTTGCAAATAATATAAAGTCAGGCTAACGTGATCAATGTTAAATAGTTTTGACAGGTTTGGGCAGTCTGTGTTAACTCAATTCACCAAGCTTGTTGGGATGTTGAACACACAGATGTGTTACAACGAAGTGAAGTGTTTTGGAAAAAATGAAAAAACACGAATACATCGAATTAACATATTTAATTATGGTGACCAATTGTGGCAGCCCTACATTCAATACCAAACGTGTTATTCTGTAGCACCCCTAAATAATGAATTCTCTGCCTTAGCACCAGTGAACCTCACCAAGTGGCTAAGACTGATTTGAGAACTGATACTTCGGTACCAAGCCGATGTCAAAATTCTGAAAATGTGACAGTACTTTCTACAGTACCGTAGATGTCGGAAACACTTGAAATTTATCTAAGCAGTTCAAAGACAGGCATCTGGATCTGTACACAGAATTCAGAGTGCGTTTCAGTTGGTAACTTTATATTAACAACATGTCATCTAAATGTCCATTCTTGAAATGTTTGCCGTTATTGTTTGTGAACTGCGACAGCTGTTATCTGTTGTTGCTTTCAATGGTTCTTGATTTCTATTTTTTTTCAAAATTAATGGGAAACATTCTTGGCAAGGGAGGTTAAAAAAGTAATTCCTTTACAAACATTGTTGTATTGCCAGTGGTTTATAAGTGAGATTCTACGCTGTAATGGTGGGTTTGTTACATCTGCTTAACACCTGGATTCATCTACAGATAGCTCTGAGGGAGTCTAGCAGAGTGTAGCAATGACAGGGTTTTTCTGCATGGAGAATTGCAAGGCGGCGCCTTCTAGTAGCCTACTTGTTTTCTCAGTACTCTGTGGATTTGATGGTTGTAACTCAGTTGTGGCTGTACGCACCAGGCAATGTAGTGGCGCTGTATCTTAATCTGTGCATCAGGCAGAGCTATCTGAAATTGCCAAAGAAGAAGAATACGAACGCGCTGGATTTTCTGCTTGCAGAAGGAGGCGGTGACTGATTTTGCGGGTAATCAAACAAAGTGAATATTATCTCTTTTACACTCAAGCACACCCAGCTTCTTGAAAAAGTTTCCCTAAATTAACGTTACAATCCCATCATGTACGTTTTTGTTGCCGATATGTCTCAAATCACAGATTATTTCAAAAAGAGAGTTTGCGAGTATAAGAATCGCGAGGACAGGTGAAACAGTGCAGAGTGCAGACATCATTAGTTCTTCTAATATGGGAAAAAATGTTTAATTCATGTTACTGACAAGATATGGTTAATTTGTCAGGACAGGAAGTAGGCCTAGTTCTCAGCCACAAGTGGAAGGTGCCAGTGAAGGAGAGGATCAGAGCGTGAGAGAGGAGTCAAGGCGAGAGTACCAAGTCTGTCTTGTCAAGTAAGCGAGGGTATTAAAGCCGACGTTTACTTGATTTTAACATCACTCTTTATTCATTGTTCGCAAAGCTGGCTTTTGAGAACCCGAAACCCCCCCCAACACACACACACGAGCACAGCACTAACGATCACCACACACACACTATGGT
>NW_019174585.1:537032-564811 GCF_002260705.1 Seriola dumerili
TGTATGATTCCACTTTAATGAGCAAAAGTTTTCATGCTTGCTCTTTTGTCTGTGCTCCTATAAAGGTTCAATTCATACAACCTCTCTCAAGGGCACTGGCAAGGACTCTCAAATATGTCTTTGAAAATATCTTCTCACAATGCTATGTGCCATACAGGGAAGGTCTGGTAAAGTACAGAGAAGCCTGACTATTTGTACTTTTGTTAAAATAATAAATTTTTCTTTGACAAACACATTTAATATTGACAATTTAACATTTCACAAAAATGCAAAACTTGTGCATTTATTTAGAAAAGTGATGGCAGATAACAACTCATTGGTTGGAGGTGGTTTTCTCACTGCGGCAGATCAATGACCGGGTTATTATTGTGCAGTCCTGGTGATGATTTTTCTCTGCATCACACTTGTTGCTCATCATAACCTTTTTCAAAAAGGAGTGCTTCTACACAACTGCTCGCTACATCTTATTTGCTGTTACTCTACTGTCCGATAGCTTGCTTATGTTCATGTCTGATATCCTCTTCATCTTTGCCTATTTTCACTTTACCCTGCAGGTTTGGATGTGTATCATTATCTCTGTTGTGGTGCTTCTGTATCTTACAGTCACACCAGTTACTCTGACAGCAATGACCCTGGAGCGTCACGTGGCTATTTGTATGCCCCGCGCCATGGAGAGCTGAGCTCAACACGCAGCATATGCACTGTATCCTCATCATCCATGGCTCAGCTCTGTGCCCTGCATTGTTGTTCTCTTCACCTTCTTTGCATCAGCCTCTCTTAGCTTTTTACAAACAAAACAGAATATGTTCTGTGGAGATGTTCATTTTGTACAGATGGCAGGATCATATTAGGTCAGTGTGCATCAGTTTTACTTTTGATAATGTGCATCATCATTGTTTTCTCCTATGTTAAAATAATGAAAGTGGCCAAAGCTGCATCAGGAGATGATAAAAAAGTCAACAAGGAAAGGGCTGAGAACAGTGGCTCTTCATGGTTTCCAGCTTCTTCTCTGTCTTATCCAGTTTTGGCGTCCATTCATAGAAACGACTGTGCTTCAGATTGATTTCAGGTTATTTATTGAGGTCAGGTCTTTAACTATGTAATGTTTAATCTTGCTCCAAGATGTCTGAGTCCTCTCATTTATGGCCTCAGGGATGAACATTTTTTCATGTACTGAAAATGTATGTATCCAGGAGAAATATTTGAGAAGGGAGATTGAACATTTTTAATCTTGCTGGCATGTCTGTAATCCAGTTTTACATAAACATGTTTTAAGAATGATTTTAACTAGTTTAAACTAAGTAGTTTATTATGGTAAGCATGACTGTGATTACAGTGTCGTCAAGATAATAATTATATAACAATAATCTTTATTTATCGTGAACTTTTTCGAAATCTACATACAGTAAAAAGATACAATTCAGACTTTTTTTTGCATCTTTTTCATTTGCAGACCTGTCAACCTTGGGAAAATATTTTGAATACTATAATAGTGTTATGCTTAGTTCACATGCTTCCCAAACATTTTCGCTTTGCACATGGTCATTTCCCTACTCACCAACTCATTCAAGTTATTCAACATATGAATCGGCTATGAAGAAAACAATACATCAAATTTCTTGAGAAAATGAAAGGACAGGTTACCTTCAGGAATCTGTTTTTTGACATGCGGGGAGCATTTTTATATAATTTCACTTACGTTTGGAACTTTGATCATATATTTAGAAAATATCACTTACACTGACTGGGCTGTATATAAGTCAAAAGTTTCAGTACAGAAGTTTAAAACCGTGCTTTTCATGATTAATATGGTGTGATAGGTGTGCTTATAAAGACTGATAAACATTCATGAATTTCATTCAATTATATTAATAAAAATTGACAGAAACTAACGTGATCTAAAATACTGTCAGTCTCTGTCAGTGTCCTCATCATCTACCATCACGTTTATTTAACGGAAGGCACCCATAATTCTCAGGGACTGTCGAGATAACGTTATTTCTGCAGCACAATACTATGAAAGTCATGTTAACCAATGTGCAACACATGGACAATATAGTTTTATTACTTTGCCAACTTAAATGCCTGGTAGAGCTAGCTTGCAAAATAATATAAAGTCAGGCTAACGTGATCAATGTTAAATAGTTTGAACAGGTTTGGCAGTCTGTGTTAACTCAATTCACCACAGCTGTTGGGATGTTGAACACACAGATGTGTTACAACGAAGTGAAGTTTTTGAAAAAATGAAAAAAACGAATACATCGAATTAACATATTTAATTATGGTGACCAATTGTGGCAGCCCTATCTTCAATTACCAACGTGTTATTCTGTAGCACCCCTAAATAATGAATTCTCTGCCTTAGCACACGTGAACCTCACCAGTGGCTAAGACTGATTTGAGAACTGATACTTTCGGTACCAAGCCGATGTCAAAATTCTGAAAATGTGACAGTACTTTCTACAGTACCGTAGATGTCGGAAACACTTGAAATTTATCTAAGCAGTTCAAAGAGCGGCATCTGGATCTGTACACAGAATTCAGAGTGCGTTTCAGTTGGTAACTTTATATTAACAACATGTCATCTAATGTCCATGTTCTTGAAATGTTTGCCGTTATTGTTTGTGAACTGCCGACAGCTGTTATCTGTTGTTGCTTTCAATGGTTCTTGATTTCTATATTTTTTCAAAATTAATGGGAAACATTTCTTGGCAAGGGAGGTTAAAAAGTAATTCCTTTACAAACATTGTTGTATTGCCAGTGGTTTAATAAGTGAGATTCTACCTGTAATGGTGGGTTGTTTACATCTGCTTAACACCTGGATTCATCTACAGATAGCTCTGAGGGAGTCTAGCAGAGTGTAGCAATGACAGGGTTTTTCCTGATGGAGAATTGCAAGGCGGCGCCTTCTAGTAGGCCTACTTGTTTTCTCAGTACTCTGTGGATTTGATGGTTGTAACTGCAGTTGTGGCTGTACGCCACCACGGCAATGTAGTGGCGCTGTATTTAATCTGTGCATCAGGCAGAGCTATCTGAAAATTGCCAAAGAAGAAGAATACGAACGCGTGGATTTTTCTGCTTGCAGAAGGAGGCGGTGACCTGATTTTGCGGGTAATCAAACAAGTGAATATTATCTCTTTTTACACTCAAGCACACCCAGCTTCTTGAAAAGTTTCCCTAAATTAACGTTACATCCCATCACGTACGTTTTTGTTGCCGATATGTCTCAAATCACAGATTATTTCAAAAAGAGAGTTTGCGAGTATAAGAATCGCGAGGACAGGTGAAACAGTGCAGAGTGCAGACATCATTAGTTTCTTCTAATATGGGAAAAAATGTTAATTCATGTTACTGACAAGATATGGTTAATTTGTCAGGACAGGAAGTAGGCCTAGTTCTCAGCCACAAGTGGAAGGTGCCAGTGAAGGAGAGGATCAGAGCGTGAGAGAGGAGTCAAGGCGAGAGTACCAAGTCTGTCTTGTCAAGTAACGAGGGTATTAAAGCCGACGTTTACTTGATTTTACATCACTCTTTATTCATTGTTCGCAAAGCTGGCTTTTGAGAACCCGAAACCCCCCAACACACACACACACACACACACACACACACACACACACACACACACACACACTCACACACAACACACACCCAACCATGCCCACCCTCTCCAGTTCGGCCAGGGAAACCCTGTATGATTACACTTTAATGAGCAAAGTTTCACTCCTATAAAGTCTCAATTCACAACCCTCTTCTAGAGCACTGCAAGGACCTCAACATATGTCTTTGAATATCTTCCTCAATGCTATGCCACTACAGGGAAGGTCTGGTAAAGATCAACAGAGAAGCCTGACTTTTGTACTTTTGTTAAAAGAATCAAATTTTTCTTTGACAAACACATTTAATATTGACAATTTAACATTTCACAAAAATGCAAAAACTTGTGCATTTATTTAGAAAAGTGATGGCAGATAACAACTCATTGGTTGGAGGTGGTTTTCTCACTGCGGCAGATCAATGACCGGGTTATTATTGTGCAGATCCTGGTGATGATTTTTCTTCTGCATCAACTTGTTGCTCATCATCCTTTTTCAAAAAGGAGTGCTTCTACACAACTGCTCGCTACATCTTATTTGCTGTTACTCTACTGTCCGATAGCTTTGCTATTGTTCATGTCTGATATCCCTTCATCTTTGCCTATTTTCACTTTACCTGCAAGTGTGGTTGTGTATCAATATCTCTGTTGTGGTCTTCTGTATGTTACAGTCACACCAGTTACTCTGACAGCAATGACCCTGGAGCGTCACGTGGCTATTTGTATGCCCCTGCGCCATGGAGAGCTGTGCTCCACACGCAGCACTATGCACCGTATCCTCATCATCCATGGCTCAGCTCTGTGCCCTGCATTGTTGTTCTCTTACCCTTCTTTGCATCAGCTCCTTTTAGCTTTTACAAGCATTACAGAATATGTTCTGTGAGATGTTCATTTGTACAGATGGCAGGATCATATTAGGTCAGCTGTGCATCAGTTTTACTTCTTGATGATGTGCATCATCATTGTTTTCTCCTATGTTAAAAATAATGAAAGTGGCCAAAGCTGCATCAGGAAGATGATAAAAAGTCAAAAGGAAAGGGCTGAGAACAGTGCTCTTCATGGTTTTCAGCTGCTGCTATGTCTTATGCAGCTGTGGGGCCCATTTATAGAAACTGCTGTACTTCAAATGAATTTCAGGTTATTCATTAATGTCAGGTTTTTTAACTACATATGTTTTAATCTTGCTCCAAGATGTCTGAGTCCTCTCATTTATGGCCTCAGGGATGAAACATTTTTTTCATGTACTGAAAAATGACGTCTTTTGTGGGTTTGTTTAAAAGATATATTTGAGCATGTCTGTTGTTAACTTTTTTTATTTAAACTGGTTTATTACTATAAGCATGCTATGATTTCACTGCTATTTAAATGACAGCATGTTGTTGTATTTGTGCATGATTGCTCATTTGAGGTGATTATGTTTTTCAGGTTGTTGCTGTTGTTGCAGTTCTTGTTGTTGATATATAATATTGATTATACATCATTGTAGCATTTACACCTATCAAAAAATATGACATACTTGTGAAATGGTGGACTTTATTATTCCTATACCATGTATTTGTTATCATTGTTCAAAGCCTCCATTGCTGAGGTGGCTGCACAGACTTGAAGGAGTCTATTAGGCTAAACAAGGCACAATAAGGTATAAGCCCTTTCAGAAATGGAGTATGTAAACATCAAGACTTCACCAAGCAGAGAGTGTTTTTGTCATTCCGACTTATGTGACTTTATTCAAACATGATAGGAAATTTATTTAAAGCCACAGCTCAGAGAAAGCACAGTAAGGTGTTCTGTAATATGTTTCTTTACCTGCTTTTACCCCTTTGAGTGGAAAACTATTTTATATATACTAATCTGACTCAATATAACCAATTTTGCTTTCTGTCAGCCAAAGAGATGATACTTGTATGAGATGAATCACAGTGAGTTAATATGTAGACTGAATACAAATACTTAAATATTGAAAATTATTTGTTCCACTTCCAAACTCTCAATGATATTAGAATTATATTGTTCTAACAAAGTGTGCTTATCATACACAATAAAAATACATACATGCAATTAGACTTCAACTTACCAGCTTAGCCAATACTTGGGTAAACAATAAACAACATACCTTACACATTAAACATTAAACCTACGAGCCTTATTTTCTCGTCAAAGCAAAATTGTATTTTTCTATAGAAACACAGTAATGTTCCCCAATTGAGTAAACACAATATTTTTTCTAAATGGTGTTGGTTCTGAGCTTCTACCTATGAGCTGGACACCAAATATGTTGAATTTAGGTTGTCTATGAATTTATGGATATCATAAATTAAGAAAATATAATATTAGAAATATTAATAGTAAATAATAACTTTAAAATTAATTAAGTCCTCGGGGTTAAATAACTTAAGTTTATTAACTAAGCTATTATCAACAGAGAAAATGCAATGTGTAATAATCATAAAGATGAAAATAATAATGAAATGAGCAGTGTGATGAGTTGGCAATGGTGGCAAGAGATATTTTATGGCTATACACTATGCTATACAGCTAATGATTACACACACACACACACACACACACACACACACACACACACACACACACACACTCACACACACACACACCCAACCATGCCCCACCCTCTCCAGTTCGGCCAGGGAAAACCCTGTATGATTACACTTTAATGAGCAAAGTTTCACTCCTATAAAGTCTCAATTCACAACCCTCTCTCAGAGCACTGCAAGGACCTCAACATATGTCTTTGAAATATCTTCCTCAATGCTATGCCACTACAGGGAAGGTCTGGTAAAGATCAACAGAGAAGCCTGACTTTTGTACTTTTGTTAAAAGAATCAAATTTTTCTTTGACAAACACATTTAATATTGACAATTTAACATTTCACAAAAATGCAAAAACTTGTGCATTTATTTAGAAAAGTGATGGCAGATAACAACTCATTGGTTGGAGGTGGTTTCTCACTGCGGCAGATCAATGACCGGGTTATTATTGTGCAGATCCTGGTGATGATTTTTCTCTGCATCAACCTGTTGCTCATCATAACCTTTTTCAAAAAGGAGTGCTTCTACACAACTGCTCGCTACATCTTATTTGCTGTTACTCTACTGTCCGATAGCTTGCTATTGTTCATGTCTGATATCCTCTTCATCTTTGCCTATTTTCACTTTACCCTGCAAGTGTGGTTGTGTATCAATATCTCTGTTGTGGTGCTTCTGTATGTTACAGTCACACCAGTTACTCTGACAGCAATGACCCTGGAGCGTCACGTGGCTATTTGTATGCCCCTGCGCCATGGAGAGCTGAGCTCAACACGCAGCACTATGCACTGTATCCTCATCATCCATGGCCTCAGCTCTGTGCCCTGCATTGTTGTTCTCTTACCCTTCTTTGCATCAGCTCCTTTTAGCTTTTACAAGCATTACAGAATATGTTCTGTGGAGATGTTCATTTTGTACAGATGGCAGGATCATATTAGGTCAGCTGTGCATCAGTTTTACTTCTTGATAATGTGCATCATCATTGTTTTCTCCTATGTTAAAATAATGAAAGTGGCCAAAGCTGCATCAGGAGATGATAAAAAGTCAACAAGGAAAGGGCTGAGAACAGTGGCTCTTCATGGTTTTCAGCTGCTGCTATGTCTTATGCAGCTGTGGGGCCCATTTATAGAAACTGCTGTACTTCAAATGAATTTCAGGTTATTCATTAATGTCAGGTTTTTTAACTACATAATGTTTAATCTTGCTCCAAGATGTCTGAGTCCTCTCATTTATGGCCTCAGGGATGAAACATTTTTTCATGTACTGAAAAATGACGTCTTTTGTGGTTTGTTTAAAAGATATATTTGAGCATGTCTGTTGTTAACTTTTTTTATTTAACTGGTTTATTACTATAAGCATGCTATGATTTCACTGCTATTTAAATGACAGCACTGTTGTTGTATTTGTGCATGATTGCTCATTTGAGGTGATTATGTTTTTCAGGTTGTTGCTGTTGTTGCAGTTCTTGTTGTTATATATAATATTGATTATACATCATTGTAGCATTTACACCTATCAAAAAATATGACATACTTGTGAAATGGTGGACTTTATTATTCCTATACCATGTATTTGTTATCATTGTTCAAAGCCTCCATTGCTGAGGTGGCTGCACAGACTTGAAGGAGTCTATTAGGCTAAACAAGGCACATAAGGTATAAGCCCTTTTCAGAAATGGAGTATGTAACATCAAGACTTCACCAAGCAGAAGTGTTTTTGTCATTCCGACTTATGTGACTTTATTCAAACATGATAGGAAATTTATTTTAAAAGCCACAGCTCAGAGAAAGCACAGTAAGGTGTTCTGTAATATGTTTCTTTACCTGCTTTTACCCCTTTGAGTGGAAAACTATTTATATATACTAATCTGACTCAATATAAACCAATTTTGCTTTCTGTCAGCCAAAGAGATGATACTTGTATGAGATGAATCACAGTGAGTTAAATGTAGACTGAATACAAATACTTAAAATATTGAAAATTATTTGTTCCACTTCCAAACTCTCAATGATATTAGAATTATATTGTTCTAACAAAGTGTGCTTATCATACACAATAAAAATATCATACATGCAATTAGACTTCAACTTACCAGCTTAGCCAATACTTGGGTAAACAATAAAACACATACCTTACACATTAAACATTAAACCTACGAGCCTTATTTTCTCCGTCAAAGCAAAATTGTATTTTTCTATAGAAACACAGTAACTGTTTCACCAATTGAGTAAACACAATATTTTTTCTAAATGGTGTTGGTTCTGAGCTCTACCTCATGAGCTGGACACCAAATATGTTGAATTTAGGTTGTCTATGAATTTATTGGATATCATAAATTAAGAAAATATTAATATTAGAAATATTAATAGTAAATAATAACTTTAAAATTAATTAAAGTCCTCGGGGTTAAATAACTTAAGTTTATTAACTAAGCTATTATCAACAGAGAAAATGCAATGTGTAATAATCATAAAGATGAAAATAATAATGAAATGAGCAGTGTGATGAGTTGGCAATGGTGGCAGAGAATATTTTATGGCTATACACTATGGCTATACAGCTAATGATACTACATCTACAAATGAGATTTGATAATTAAATATTATGATATTAGGACAACAACCCATTAATGAGCAGAAGGTTAAGACTGGCCTACTGTGAGTTGTGCTCTAGCTGGAGACCCTTGGCTGGAATCCAGGTGGCTGAGGTTGCCGTGGTAACCCTGGAGATGCAGGATCTAGTTAGATTCTCCCGGAGGCCGTGTCCCGTTATCGCAGTGACGGATTCTGCCGGTGTCTAAGCGGTTCAGCTCTGGTGGAGTTTGCCAGGAGAGGAGGAGAGGTCTTGGGAATTCTTGATTTCTGGTAGGCTTCTCTGCAGGCGGTTGTAGGTAGATGTGTTAACTGCCGGCGTCTCTTGCGGGTTGATGCCAAATTAACTTTAATGCACTTCACTTTCACCAGCGCTTTTTGCCTTAAGAGTGACTCTGCCACCTCCAATGCTTTCTCTGCCCTCCATTTCTGCCCTGTCTTCACCTCAATGCCCACTGATGACACCCTCTGGTCCCTGGAGTCCCTGTACTGCACGGCTTCTCTTGTGCATGCATCCATAAACCAATGAGACCACTGAATGGGAGCTGCAAAATGTTATTGGTCCCATACAGAGCTGCGTTGCTGAGGCTGTGGGGGAAGCCCATCCACTTGGGGAGAAAACCACTGATCTTCGGCTAACTTGGCTACCATGTTCATGACTAGGGCAGAAAGAAGAACAGAGATGGTACAGCCCATTATTAATCCTTTTTCAAGCCAGTCTGATGTTTGTGACCCATATGTGACACTCAACCTGAAATTATCATAGTAATCCAGGATCAGATCCTTGTCCTTCTGGGAACATGGTGGCGGTGTAGTGCAAGCTCAACCAGTCGGTGCGGTATGGACCCATAAGCAGTGGTCTCATCCAACCATAGCACGACAAGGTTGCCTCTTCGGGAGACAATGCTGAAAACACTCAACACTTTCCCTCAACACTCAGCAGCCAGATTGACCGAAACTGACTGAGGCTCTTGGAGTTTTCCTCTTTGGCAATCCACCATCTCTCCGCACACATCCACTGGTCAGCAACCCCCTTCGCCATATGACCTTCAACATCTTCCATTGGTGTAGGAGGAGCTTTGCAACGTGCTTGTAAACAGTGTAGGGTACGTCACTAGGACCTGGGGAAGAGGCTGAGCATGCTGCCTTAATGACCTCCTCAACCTCCTTTAGACTTGGCTCCCTCAGATTGAACTCAGTTTTTGGGGGGGCTGGACTGATGAGGGCATCATTGGGTTTGAGATCTTGATCCCTCATCGGGTTGCTCAGAGTATCATGGAGGAAACAATTTACTTCATCTTTTGAGCACACAAAGCGGACACTACGTTTGTCCCCTAGCAGCTGGTAAAGCCAAAGGGATAAGCAATGAAAGCAGCCCATTTCCTGACTCTCTCTCTTCTTCTTCTCCTGTGCCACTCTTCTCTGCGGAGGGTCTTTAACCCTTTCATTGGGGTGTTTCGTAGGTCAGCTAAGGCTTGCTTCTCCTCTTCCATGGATTTCTTGTATTGGCTTTTGAGGGTTCAAAGCTCCTGCTGGAGATGATGTAGTCTGGTGGCCCTGTGTTTCATGGTGTAGGTGGTTGGTTTGGTGTTACCTTTCTTAGTGTGGCCGAACCTTTCAGAGCCGTAGCTGACAATGATGGAAGTCATTGTTTGCAGTCAACTGTCTGCATCTCCTTTGGCTGTAGCTTGAATAATGTTGGCTAGTCTTTGTCAAACTGCAGCAATGCACTGCGGTTGCTGGCTGGAGGCCACTTAATCCGTTGCTGTTTAACTATTCTGCAATGGTTAGCAGGCTCTGGTGCATGGAAGGACTGGGCTCTGTGGGTTGCCTCCTGGCCGTGCTCCTCCTGTGTCTCACCAGGCTCAGGGCCTGAGCACTGCACCTCGTTCTCCTGCTCCTTTCATTTCATTCTGGCCTGATGGTTTTTAAGGTCACATTGGTTCTTGCACAACGTTCCGCAGATGCATCTCATAGTCACGACGTTTGTGTGGGTCAATAACCTTGTTTCTGTACTATTGGAGATCTCCCCCCTGCCCTACTAGTATATTGTAGCCTGTTATTTCGCTGCTGTAGGTGTTTTTCAGGCCTGTTGGTTGGTCTTTGAAATTAATGTGGTAGTTTTATTATAGTGTTGTCATAACTTTAGCAGTAAAATACACGAATCAACGTCTCTCTCTCCCTCTCTCTCACTCTCTCTCTCTTGCTCTCTGGCTTGATGAGTAGACATATGTGCGTGTGGGGAAACCTAAAGGTAGCGAATAGGCGGTACTTGTGCATACTATGAAATATAGTCCCGTTGTTGCCACTGACTGCAGATGCTGTACCAATCTGTCAACCTCATGCTCTATTTTACGGTCACTCATGAACAATACCCCGAGATACTCAAACCCTCACTTGAGGCAGCACCTCTCTATTTGATGCATGATTGACAGTAACAGTAAAATAAACATTGTAAGTGTATTTTTAGGTTACAACAAAGTAAACTAGTAGAAACTAGACTATGTTACAGGATGTTTTTTTCATAACCTGTAACTCTGTCATCACCTGCACAGGTTGTAAAGCCACCTCAGAAGAATTTTTTGTGAATTTGGGCTACATGAATAGCATTTGATTGACTGACTGTTATAACTGACGTCAGTTTACGATTGTCGTTGTCTCAACAAACTCCGAGACCATTCAGTACAGTTAGTTGAAAGTAAGTCTATTGTATTACGCTGAAACATTAGCGCATCTATTCAGCTAAATGAGAGTTGAAATTGAAACTTGCATAAATAATGAAGTGTGGCAACTCTATAATTAGGCTACCATCTAACTAGTTCACTAAATGTTAGCGTTAGCATCCAGCAAATTCAGCTGTGCTCACACTGCTGAAGCTCATGCTGAAAGCTAGACGAAACAGCCATTGATAAAGTTGACTAGCAAGCCAACGCCGACGTCTCATATGAATGTATCATGCAAGAATTGATTAGTTTAAAATAAATAACCCTACATCATATTGTGCTAGCCAACAAGCTAATAACGATGTTATAAACACAATTTCAAATAAATATAACGTTTGTCAAACTGTAAAAACAGTGTAACTTCACTTACCTCATCTGTCAACATGATGCCGGTCAATCTCATGCAGTGTCACTGTTTTGGTCGATGTGCACTCACGCCCAAGGAATACGAGCATGACCATGAGAGCGAGCAACAGAATGCTGACTGCGCTTCACTTCACTGCCACAATGGTGCTAAAAACAACCAATTTTGGGATCTTATCTAATGCCCTTTTAAGTAGACAAGATAATTCAGGTGAAAACCTGTGGATTTTCCTTTCACCGTGAATTTACAAAAGGGGGCATGTTGGTTTGTAATGCCATTAAACCCTTCATAAGAGTAAGCCAGATGTATCATGATAGAATTCTGCTTTGCAAAAGTGTGTCCAATCACATTTAAATAAAAGACATACCAAAGCCTTTACTCTTAGTCACAACTTGTGATGAATAATTTTGAGAAAAAAGGACCTATTGAATAATAATATTCTATTGGAAGAAAATTTTAAGGCGCACACCTTCTGATGTCACTGTAGCACCCCATCTATCCAACTATGGACAACCAATGAAAGAGGCTTTGTGCTATTTTTGGATGTTCTAGCCTTTAAAATATCATACACAGACTTGCACAGAGCTCAGTAGACAATATTAGTCTCTGGAGCAGCATTTAGGGTTTGGGAAACTGCTGTATTTAATCCACCATCATATCACTTAAGAGAAGATCATCATTTTGTATTAAAAAAAAATCTAATTTTCTTTTAATAATGACACATTCATGGACTTTTTTACAGTGGCTTAGAAAACAGATATATGGCAGATAACAATTCACTGCCTGGTGGTGAGTCCTTGCAGCAGCAGATAAATTACCAGGTCATTATTGTGCAGATCCTGGTGATGATTTTTCTCTGCATTAACTTGTTGCTCATTGTCACCTTTTTTAAGAAAGAGTGCTTCTACACAACTACACGCTACATCCTATTTGCTGTTACATTACTTTCAGATAGTTTCTTGTTATTCATGTCTAATATCCTTCTCATCTTCAACTATTTTCGTGTTGCCATGCAAGTTTGGTTGTGTATCATTATCTCTGTTGTGGTACTTGTGTATGTTACAGTCACACCAGTTACTCTGACAGCAATGACCCTGGAGCGCAATGTGGCCATTTGCATGCCCCTGCGCCATGGAGAGCTGTGCTCCACACGCAATACTATTCACTGCATCCTTATCATCCATTGCCTCAGCTCTGTGCCCTGCATTGTTATTCTCTCCACCTTCTTTGTATCAGCATCCCTGAGCTTTTACAAACAATATCAGATATGTTCAGTGGAGGTGTTTATATTTTACATGTGGCAGCAACATCTTCGGTCAGCTATATATCAATTCCAGTTTTTGATTATGTGCATCATCCTTGTTTTCTGTTATGTTAAAATAATGAAAGTGGCCAAAGCGGCATCAGGAGAGGATAAAAAGTCATCAAAGAAAGGGCTCAGAACAGTGGTTCTTCATGGTTTTCAGCTGCTGCTCTGTCTCATCCAGCTGTGGAGCCCATTCATTGAGGCTCCTTTCCTTCATATTAATTTTATTTTATTCAATAATGTCAGGTATGTTAACTACATAATGTTTTTTCTTGCACCAAGATGTCTGAGTCCTCTCATTTATGGCCTCAGAGATGAAGTTTTTTTTAATGCACTGAAAAACTATGTCTCCTTTGATTTGTATAAAAGAAATGCTATTTGACAAATTAGAATCACAGTTAGTCACTGTTTGTGTGCAAGTGTTTATCTTTGACAAGCATGGATGTTGAACTGGGTTCAATGGGTGTGTGCTTGTGAATAACAAGTCAGCAGGTCCTACATGACATTGCAATGAGTAATGATAATCAGTGAGGTGCTTGGCAGCCATCAGTCATCAAGTTATTATACATAATGCAGCACAGTTATTGCTTTAGATAGAACATGCAGCATTTTATTTAATTGTCCTTTATGCATCACATGTTCATGCTGTTGAGTCTATATTGCTTCAAGCATGAATTTAATTAGGATGAAGGATAAGGGTTGTTGATGTTGGCTTTTGTATTTTAAGGCAGCATGCTTCTTTGCTTCATGGTATAAATCGTCAGCTTTACGAAATCAGACGCTATCTAATTTGTTTACTCTGTCAACACATGTTTTCTCTGTTGTCAGTCTGTGTTTGTACCAGAAGCCCTGGCACTGGACTACTTGAACAATGGCTGAAAAGAACTGTAAAATCAATAATTACATGCATTTTATCTCTCTAAAACTCAACATCATCATTATTATAGGCTATATTTCATGTAATGTATACCTCATTAATAATTTTGCTATGATGAGGTGAGGTGAGTGAGATTTTATGGTGTATATTAAATCGAAACTAAAGAATTTGCCCTTCATGACAATACGCTTGACAATCATGCTACACAAGAATGTCACGGAGGAGCAGAGTTTGACCTCTGCTGTCTAAAATTCTAATTATTAATTCAAATTAAAAATCTAAATCTGATCTGTAAAATATGTTATTTATACATCATTAATAATTTAATTGCCCTTCATAATAATTTGAAATCTGTTTGTATATCATTTTTGGAACACTTGCAAACTTTCCAATTAAAGTCAGTCCACCAACTTTATCTTGTTTTTATTGTGATTTCATAACACTGTTTACATACGACCCTGAGGAGCAGAGAGGTTCACTGGTTACCATCTGCTGGTGAGTTACAGAAGGAATTAAGCGAATGCTCAGTGAATTGACAAATCATTACAAATTCCAATGGAAAATATCTCATGTTTTTATTAGGGCTAATATAGGGATTATTTCAAACTTTTACCTTGATTACGTTTAATGAATGATTTCTTTGGCACGTATCCCTCTCTCTCTTTTTCAGAGCAGGGCACTCTTCATATTTGGTAATGTGATTGAGTTCTAAATGATTAAACAAAACGGTGGTGCTACCTTGGGTTGCTTTCCATGTTGCATTCACCACTGTCTGGTAGTTGTGACCCAAGCAGGAGGTGAGGACAGGTGTCTGTGTCATTGTTTCCAAAAGTCTCCATTTCTACCTATCCAGGGACTACACTGATCGCCACTACAGTGTAACCCCAGCGTTTTCATACTAAAATGGGTCCAGCAGCATTTCCAAAAGTCTCCATTTTAGGGGCTCAAAACACCAGGAGTAGTCTAACATTAGTCGGGTGGGGCAGACACACATGACTGAACATGAGGTTTTATGTTATAACGGGACAGTTCATGAACGCATGCATTGAAGAAAGTATTAACCAAATTAACCGACATCAGCAAAATTAAGTTGTGAAAGATTCTAAATATCAGTTTTGATACTTTTTCAGTTAATTGCCTAGCCCCAATTTTTAGGCAGTCGTCGGCAACGAATTTGAAACAATACGTTGAGTTGAAGCATCTGACCAGTCTTTTGCAATATCTTGTGAAGAACCAGTGAGTATAGTGTAGTGAGTGTAGTCTCATGGGTTTTATGGAAACCTGGTTAAACGACAATATGTTGTGTGGATTTCCCCGGCTTCACTGCAGTACGAGTGGACAAAGACGCCAGACCAAGTGGAAAGAATAAAGTTGGAAGACTGTTGTAGAACCAGTGTGAGCAATAGATGGTGCAACCCTAGTCATATCACAGTTAAGGAGAAGATATGCTGTTGGGATATTGAATGGTTGGCAGTTGGTCTTAGACTGTACTATGTACCGAGGGAGTTCTCACACATCGTCGCCATTGTTGTTTACATTCAACCACGAGCAAAGCCTTGTAGTCGCATGTGACATCTCGAGACTGTTGGGAGAGTACAGACCCAGCACCCTGATGCACTCATTGCAATATCAAGTGATTTTAACCATGTAAATCTCACCTCTCACCTGACTGGCTTCACTCAGTATGTTGAGTGTCCCACAAGGGAAAATAAGACACTTGATCTGTTGTATGCAAACTTCAAGGAGGCTTACACTTCTTCAGATCTACCACCGTTTGGCAGATCAGATCATAATCTGTTTTTTCTTCAGCCTTCCTACAAACCCTGTGTACTGAGGCAGGCTGCAACCACCCGCTCATTCAGGAACTGGATCCTGGAGGCCAGTGAGTCTCTAAAGGACTGCTTTGAGTGCACAGACTGAATTGTACTTTTTGTGCTTTGGAGTCACAGTAAAATAATAACAGCAAGGACCCTGACCTTGATAGAACGGTTGAATGTACCACAGACTACATTAACTTCTGGATGGACACTGTAATACCAACAAGGACTGTACACTGCTTTCCAATCAACAAACCCTGGATCACCAGTAACATCAAGACCCTCCTCAACCAAAAAAAATAGGCCTTTTGGGATGGAGACATGGAGAAGCTCAGGTGTGTCCAACATGAGCTGAAGAGGAGATTAAAGCAGGCGAAGGAGGACTACAAAAGGAAAGCAGAGAGGAANCTCATTGCAATATCAAGTGATTTTAACCATGTAAATCTCACCTCTCACCTGACTGGCTTCACTCAGTATGTTGAGTGTCCCACAAGGGAAAATAAGACACTTGATCTGTTGTATGCAAACTTCAAGGAGGCTTACACTTCTTCAGATCTACCACCGTTTGGCAGATCAGATCATAATCTGTTTTTTCTTCAGCCTTCCTACAAACCCTGTGTACTGAGGCAGGCTGCAACCACCCGCTCATTCAGGAACTGGATCCTGGAGGCCAGTGAGTCTCTAAAGGACTGCTTTGAGTGCACAGACTGAATTGTACTTTTTGTGCTTTGGAGTCACAGTAAAATAATAACAGCAAGGACCCTGACCTTGATAGAACGGTTGAATGTACCACAGACTACATTAACTTCTGGATGGACACTGTAATACCAACAAGGACTGTACACTGCTTTCCAATCAACAAACCCTGGATCACCAGTAACATCAAGACCCTCCTCAACCAAAAAAAATAGGCCTTTTGGGATGGAGACATGGAGAAGCTCAGGTGTGTCCAACATGAGCTGAAGAGGAGATTAAAGCAGGCGAAGGAGGACTACAAAAGGAAAGCAGAGAGGAAGCTGCAGCACAACAACACCAGAGAGAAAGGGATGAGGATCATCACTGGCTATATAGAGAACAGCAAGGCAACATCAGGTAAAGGCCAACCTGTTCTAGAACAGGTTTGACACAGCCTCACCTGTTCTCTGTCCCACTGCTTCAGCTGCAGCTTCTCTTACGGCATCTCCTTCACAACCTGACACTGCAGCTGCAACTCCCTCCACATTTGGGTCAAGTCTCCTGTCCTTTACAGCGTAAGAGGTGAGGGCGGTGCTCAAGAGGCTACACCCTGGAAAAGCAACAGGGCAACATGGTGTGTGTCCGAGGCTGTTAAAGGATTGTGCAGCCCAGCTGGCTGAGCCTCTCCAGAGGATCTTCAACTTAGGTCTACAAATAGGGAGGGTCCCGGTCCTCTGGAAAACATCATGTATTGTTCCGGTACCTAAATTACCAGTGGCCCTTACATCACAAATCATGAAGACCCTGACACAGCTGCTTCTCCACCTACTGAGGCCACAGGTTGAAAATGCACTTGACCTCCTACAGTTTGCCTAAAAGGAACATCCTGAAGTGGATGATGCCGTCCTTTACATGCTCCACCGGGCCGTTTCTTACTTGGATGAGCCAGGTGGTTACATGAGAATTATGTTCTTTGACATTTTAAGTGTGTTCCAAAAACCAGTTTCCGTAACCGAGGATCGGACCGCCAAGGCCCCCGCCTTGGTCTGCTGCCCAATCCACACTGCACCGGATCCCGCTGACTCTTCCTGCAGGTGGTGAGCCCACTGGGAGACGAACCCATGTAGCTGGTTCGGGCTGGGCCCCATGGGCCAAGGCCTGGCCACCAGGCGCTCGCCCACGGGCCCCAACCCCAGGCCTGGCTCCAGGGCGGGGCCCCGGTGTCCCTCCGGGCCGGGTACTCGGGTTCTTGATATTTTTTATCATTAGGATCTTCTGAACTGTTCTTCGTCTGGCCCTTCACCTGGGACCAATCTGCCTTGGGAGACCCTTCCAGGAGCAAAATGCCCCCGACAACATAGCTCCTAGGGTCATTAGGGCTCTCAAACTCCTCCACCACGGTAAGGTGACGGTTCAAGGAGGCGTCAGCAGTGATGCGGGCGCTAAACCGGTCCATTGTAGGGAAGAGGGAGCTAAGCCAGAAGGCGAAGCTCTCGATTTACCGGTTGATCTACGTTCCAATCCTCACCTGTGGAACAAGATCGCGAATACAAGCGACCGAAATGAGTTTCCTCCGCAGGGTGGCCGGGCTCAGCCTTAGAGATAGGGTGAGGAGCTCGGTCATCCGGGAGGAGCTCGGAGTAGAACCGCTGCTCCTCCGTGTCGAGAGGAGCCAGTTGAGGTGGTTCAGGCATCTGGTGAGGATGCCTCCTGGACGCCTCCCCGGGGAGGTGTTTCGGGCATGTCCCACCGGGAGAAGGCCGCGGGGCCGACCAAGGACACGCTGGAGGGATTATATCTCTCGGCTTGCCTTGGAACGCCTCGGGGTTCTCCCGGAGGAGCTGGTGGAAGTGGCTGGGGAGAGGGCCATCTGGACCTCTTTGCTGAGGCTGCTGCCCCCGCGACCCGGATCCGGATAAGCGGGAGACGACGAGACGAGACATTTTAAGTGCATTTAACAGCATCCAACCCCCAATTCTTAAAGACAAGCTGGAAGGGATGGGGGTGGAACCCTCCTTCACATCCTGGATTATGCAATACCTGACAAGACGACCGCAGTACGTCAGGCCAGGTAACTGTCTCAGGGACAGTGATGAGCAGCACTGGGGCTCCACAGGGGAAGGTTCTGGCTCCATTCTTGTTCACCCTGTATAAGATGGACTGTAAATACAACTCTGAGTCCTGCCACATGCAGAAATACTGGAATGACACAGCTATTGTGGTGTGTATCAGGCAGGAAGAGGCGTACAGGGATCTGGCAATGGCCTTCAGTGGATGGAGCGACGAGAACTGCCTCCTTCTGAAGAGCTGCAAGACCAAGGAGATGGTCATTCACTTTCGGAGGTCAATGCCCACCCTTCAGCCAGTCAACATTCAGGGGAAGTACACCGAGGTGGTGCACACTTATAAATACCTAGGTGTGCACCTGGACGGTAAATTGGACTGGTCCCTGAACACGGAAGCAATCTACCGGAAGGGGAAGAGCCGGCTCTTTTTCCTTTCGATTACGATTTTTTCCCCAAAAATTTTCCAATATAATGAAGATAAAACAATTATTGTGCCACATTCTGTTTAGCAAGAAATTGCGTCATTTTGAGCAGTTTGCTGGTTCAGAGACTTTCTATATATAGATGGGAAAGACCATGCCTTGGCTGCTATGCCACACTCAGATACCTTTAACTTATACCCTTTCTCCTCTATTAGCAGGTATAAGCAGGTTTTTTAAACGTGGGTAAACCTGTTAATGAAAGACGATTTCCACTGTCAGTTGAGTTTGGCTTTCTCTTCGGACTGAGGACACGAACAACTTCAAGGAGCGATGTCATCACGTGCACTTACAGAGCACACACACAGAAGCAGTGGAGAGAGTGAGCTGGTAGCTGCCATGCAAACTGGTAAAGCGGATCTGTCACAACTCATCTTTGGGTGAGTGCCTCGGTAATAGTGTTAGAACCTCTTTGGCGAAGTGCAGTCGCAGTGTTTCTGGTTTAACAGCAATGGGCTGGACAGGTCAGAGGTCTGTCTACATTATCTGTGCTCTGAAATATTGTGTCTAACCCAAAAATCTACCTAGACACAAGACTTTGTTTTGAAATCTGTTATTTATTTTATGTTTTTTTTTTTTTTTGGTCTGCTTGATATTGGTTTTACTATCAACAAGTGAGCTGCCAGGGTTGATGTATTATTTTTCTTTCACAGTATCTATCTATCTATCTATCTATCTATCTATCTATCTATCTATCTATCTATCTATCTATCTATCTATCTGTCTATCTGTCTGTCTGTCTGTCTGTCTAACTTTTTACATTTATTTTGTTATTTGTTTTTCTTCTGAGGTCACTGTAGCTCCCCATCTATCCAACTATAGACAGCCAATGAGGGAAACTACAGTATTGGCGATGATGACACTGGTGAAGTGAAGTTTCATTTGTTGTTATTTTTGGATGTCCTAGTCTATAAAGTCATCATCATGCACAGCCCTCTCTTAGAAGGCTGCACAGAGCTCAGCAAACAAATTTACTCTCTGGAACAGTATGTGGGAGGTTTGGTAAGCTGATGTATATAATCCACTATTGTATGACTTCAGAGAAGATTAATATTGGACTTTTATCATTTTGTACCAATAATCCAATTTTCGATTTTTGATAATGACACTTTGGACTTTTTGCAGTGGATAAAACTCCCTCTGTTTGCTTAGAAACCAGATAAATGGCAGATAACAATTCACTGCCTGTTGGTGAGTCCTTGCAGGTGCAGCTCCCAGACCAGATTGTTACTGTGCAGATCCTGGTGATAATTTTTCTCTGCATCAACTTGTTGCTCATCATCACCTTTTTTACTAAAGAGTGCTTCTATACAACTACACGCTACATCCTATTTGCTGTTACATTACTGTCAGATAGTTTTTTGTTATTAATGTCTAATATCCTTGTTATCTTCACCCAGTTTTATATTACTATTCAAGTTTGGGTATGTATCATTATCTGTGTTGTGGTACTTGTGTATGTTACAGTCACGCCAGTTACTCTGACAGCAATGACCCTGGAGCGCTACGTGGCCATTTGCATGCCCCTGCGCCATGGAGAGCTATGCTCCACACGCAATACTATTCACTGCATTCTTATCATTCATGGCCTCAGTTCTGTGCCCTGCATTGTTATTCTCTCCACCTTCTTTGTATCAGCATCCCTGAGCTTTTACAAACAATATCAGTTATGTTCAGTGGAACTGTTTTTATTGTATATATGGCAGCAACATCTTAGATCAGCTATATATCAATTCCAGTTTTTGATTATGTGCATCATCCTTGTTTTCTGTTATGTTAAAATAATGAAAGTTGCCAAAGCTGCATCAGGAGAAGATAAAAAGTCAACAAAGAAAGGGCTCAGAACAGTGGTTCTTCATGGCTTTCAGCTGCTGCTCTGTCTCATCCAGCTGTGGTGCCCGTTCATAGAAGCTCCGTTGCTTCAGATTAGTTTCAGTTTATTCAATAATGTCAGGTATGGTAATTATATCATGTTTTTTCTGGCACCAAGATGTCTGAGTCCTCTCATTTATGGCCTCAGAGATGAAGTTTTTTTTAATGCACTGAAATACTATGCCTCCTTTGGCTTGTATAAAACAAATATTATTTGACAAATTAGAATCACAGTTAGTCACTGTCTGTTTGCAATTATTTATTTATGACAACCATGGATGTTGAACTTGGCTGAATGGGTGTGTGCTCACATATAGGCCTCTGGTTTTTATCCCCACAAAACCAGCTGTCCCCTGCTGTCTAAAATTCTGTCTGTTGATGTTTGTCCTAGAAGCCCTAGCACTAGACCATTCACACAATGGCTGAGAGGAAGTGTAAAATGCATTTTATGTCTCCCAAACTTTACATGCTCTCATTATTAAATATATTATATAATTTATACCTTGGTAATGACTTTCCAATGCTGAGGATTTTTAAGCTGATCTATTGTGTACATTATGTAAATGGAAACTAAAGACATTGCCCTTCATGATGGTATGAAATCTGTTTTTATCTACTTTTTGGAACATGTGTAAAGTTTCCAAATAAAGTCAATCCATCCGTTTTCTATACTTTTTATTATGTGTTAATAACACTGTGTACTTATGAGTTAGACCAGTGGCCAGATGCATAAAAGTCTGTGTAGATTTCTGACTAAAACCATGTGTATGCACAAAACGAGATATTATTAATATAATTATTATATTTATATATATCTATATAGATCTATACATATCTATATATAATATATACTGTATATAAATTATTTTCATCAGAAATATAAAGCCGTGCGTACGTATGGTTCCGCTTTGTAATTCTCAATCATTGAGAAATTGGCCACATGTGCACGAGCCTCATTTCCACTTCCACAATTAGCCATAAATGAATGAAGACACTCTAAGACACTAAACGATGCTAAAGGAAACATTGAGCACACAAACACAATTATTTCCATTTATGAATTGTTAAAGCCTCTTGTTAATCACTTTAGATAAAAGCGTCTCTCAAATGAGAAAATTGTTATTGCTGTGTAAAATGGCAAAATTTATGATGATAATAATGACTGCGACCTCCATGAAGTTGGTTATTTTATTTTAAGTTAAATTATGTACCTCGTGTTATTTTGTATTTTAATTTCACTGTAACTTGGATTGCTTTGGAAAACCATGTGTACGCGTGGTCAAAGGAATGTGTGAGGTGCACACATTCTCACCATACATTCTGTGCTTATAAATACCAATTCATGTACGGGAAATGGTGTTTTTGTGCGTACACATCAATTACGCATCTGACCCCAGGTGTTTAGCTAAGCTGAATTTGTCTGTGAGGTATCATTTTCCTGCATCCTGGGGTATAGTGGAGACATGGAGCCACAATGGGCAAATTTCAGGCCTCCATTGCTGAGGTGGCTGCACAGACCTGTGGCCCCAAGTTCATTGGTGCCTGTTGTGGTACAGTAGTACGTCAGGCCAGGGCAAGAAGGAGGAGAATGATATGTATTATGTTTGAGGGGCAATTTGTTGTACAGTCAGCAGTAACCACACAACCGACAGACTTACAATAATAAATGGACAATTAATAAAATATAACAAAACAATATAAGTTAAGAGGCCAGTGGTCAATAAATTCAACATTCAGCAATCTCTTTATTTTTGAGGTAAAGTGACCTGTACTAGCTGACAAAGGAGAATGTGAGGGCAGAGTCAAAAAAGAAAGAATAAAACATTTTCATAAAGATATCATCTACAGTAAAACTTTGAAGCCAACCATCCATTCATTTTCTGATGCTTATCAGGGGTCAGTTCACTGTCGCAGCTCATCAGAAAAAGTAGTCCAGATGTCGCTTTCCGCAGCAATGTTTTCACCGCCTCCTGGGCAACCTCAGACATTCCCAGGCCAGGTAAGATATATAAATTCTCTAGCATGTTCTGGGTCAACCCTGGGGACTCCTAACAGTTGGTTTTCCCTGGGAGGCTGAGCAATATGATAACCTGTTAGTTCAAGCACACCTTTCGGTCCCCTTTTTTGAAAATGGGGAACAGCACCCAAGTCTGCCAGTCCACAGGCACTCTCCCCACCCTTGATGCAACATTGAAGAGGCACGTCAGCCAAGACAGGCCTACAATGTCCAGAGCCTTCAGTCTTTCATTGATCTTAGGTCTTAGGTGTTCTGGTATGAGTTATACTTTTGAACCACCTTATGCTCAAACATGGTGCTGGTTGTCGCCAATCCATTACTAGTACATAGGTCCAACAACAAAACACCAATCATGTTCAGATCAGGTAGGCCTTACCTCCGAACACCACACTCCAGGTTTCTCCACCCTGGGCAACTCCGAAGTCCAGGCCCTATGGAGGCTAGCTGGGAGGCATGTTTTCAAGAGTTTTAAGGTTTAAGAGACCGCTTTCCCACATGCCAAACTCAGAGCAGTACTTGTCATGGTCTAGACCGTGACTAGCTTTTACCTGTGTTTTCTGCCCTCCCCTACCTATATTTATGTGTGTCTGTCTGGAACGTGGCGAACCTCTTCACTAATTTCCAGCACACCTGTTACTCTTCAGCTCATCAAACCAGCAGTATATATTCTCCAGTCTTGCATCCACTCTTTGTCAGATCGTTATATTCACCGGACCAGACCACTGCCTACCTAGTTACCTGTTCCGAGTGCCGGGCGCTCCAACAAGCCAACTTATTCACGGCAGTCGTCTTTACCCACCCAGACTTTTTGGTTGCTAATTCGACCACGCAATTCCCCAGCCAGCCAGTACGGCCATGCTCCAGGCTCCACTCTCAGCCCAAATTAAACCGGCTGCAGCTCTTTGCCCTGTCAGCTTCTCACCCCTCTCTCAGACTTCATCCTGCCATATGTGTGAAATAAGGCTTACAGGTAGATGGGTCGCCAAGCAGACAGGCAGAAAAACAGGCAGGTAGAAACAACAAGGTACTACATGCAAGTGGCAGATACAGTGGGGAAACACAAATAAACAGACAAGGAACTAGTGACAAAGGCAGTTTTGAATGCTAATTGGCATGATGAGGACACAATTTACTGCAAAACACTCTGTATAGGGGTATTCACAATTTAGTGTTGTTTCTAACATCAATAATCAGTGCTGCACAATACTTCTTGTTATCCGGTGACTTGATAAAAGACTACATCTCTCTCTTCAAGTAGACAAGACAATTCAGGTGAAAACCAAGGATTGCATTTTCCTTTTACCCTGAATTTATAGAAGGGGCATGTCGATTTGTAATGGCATTAAACCCTTAAAAAAAGTAATTCCTAGTTAACATCATCAATTAGACAAATTCTGTCCCACTCAAAGAGGGACTGATCGTGAGTCATGTTTGAATAGAAGACATACCTAGGCTTTTGCTCTTAGTCACAACTTGTGATGATTAATTTTGGGAAAGCAGGACCTATTGAAAAATAATATTATACTGGAAAGTAAATTTGAGTGTCTGCAGTACTCCGACTATCTAACTATAGACAGCCAATGAGAGTGACTTGGTGTGAGTGGTGATGATGATACTCGCAAGTGAAGTTTCATTTGGTGTTATTTTTGGATGTTCTAGCCTTTAAATTGATCATCATGCAGAGCCCTCTCTCAGAAGACGGCACAGAGCTCAGCGGACAATATTACTCTCTGTAGCATCTTGTAGGGTTTGGTAAAGTGATCATCAAATTCAATCATCAAAATTTCCTTTGTGTTTGCTTAGAAAACAGATATATGGCAGATAACAATTCACTCTTTTTTCCTGAGTCCTTGCAGAAGCAGATAAATGACCAGGTCATTATTGTGCAGATCCTGGTGATAATTTTTCTCTGCATCAACTTGTTGCTCATACTCACCTTTTTTACAAAAGAGTTCTTCTACACAACTACACGCTACATCCTATTTGCTGTTACATTACTGTCAGATAGTTTGTTGTTATTCATGTCTGATATCTTTGCTATCATTAATCAGTTTCATATTACTATTCAAGTTTGGTTGTGTATCATTATCTCTGTTGTGGTACTTGTGTATGTTACAGTCACACCAGTTACTCTGACAGCAATGACCCTGGAGCGCTATGTGGCCATTTGCATGCCCCTGCGCCATGGAGAGCTGTGCTCCACACGCAATACTATTCACTGCATCCTCATCATCCATTGCCTCAGCTCTGTGCCCTGCATTGTTATTCTCTCCACCTTCTTTGTATCAGCATCTCTGAGCTTTTACAAACAATATCAGTTATGTTCAGTGGAGGTGTTTATGTTTTACATATGGCAGCAACATCTTCGGTCAGCTGTATATCAATTCCAGTTTTTGATTATGTGCATCATCCTTGTTTTCTGTTATGCTAAAATAATGAAAGTGGCCAAAGCTGCATCAGGAGAAGATAAAAAGTCATCAAAGAAAGGGCTCAAAACAGTGGCTCTTCATGGTTTTCAGCTGCTGCTCTGTCTCATCCAGCTGTGGTGCCCATTCATAGAAGCTGCTTTGTTTCAGATTGAATTGCGATTATAATTTAATATGCTATGATGTCAGGTTGTTAATACATATTGTTTATCTCTTGTAACACAGAATGTCTAGTCCTCGCAGTTTATGGCCTCACGGATGAAGCTTGTATCTTTCCAACTGCACTGAAAAACTATGTCTCCTCTGGCTTGTGTAAAAGAAATATTATTGACAAATTTTGTAAGAATCAAACAAGTTTATAGTTCAGTGTTATATCCGATTGGTGTTCTGGTCAAGTGTTTATAAAACAATGGATTTTGAACTGGACCTTTAGTCTGCTCGTCTGCACAGATAATGAGCCGATCTGGGTTGCAGGCTGGTGTTTACCCGACAAAACTCACAGTAATCGTGTATATGAATGGAGTTGGAGATCGAGTTCAAGGAGTACTCTGAGGCATGATACTGTTAATGAGTATGATAAAATCAGGATTGTTTGGCAGACATCAGTCATGAAGTTTTTTATACATAGTGCAGCACAGTTATGGCTTAATATGGAAAATGCAGCATGTTATGTAATTCTCCAGTAAAGCCCCCCTGTGTTCATGTTGTTGAGTCTAGGTTTGCTGTTTTCCTGTGAGTGATAAACTGGATAATGTTAGTTACAGTCACACAGTGACACTTATATAATATGGGTAGGTATTTTGTTTGTGAACTTTGTTTATGTACAATGCATTTGAAAACATCTTCAATCTGCAGTACAATTAAGATGAAGGGACTGATGGTCCTTGTTGTTGGCTTTTCAATTCACAAAATGGCTGGAGAGAAATGTAAAATGAATAGTTACTTGATTTTAATGGTCTCCCAAACTCAAAATTATTATAATTATTATATTATATATTTATACCTCTCCTTAATAATTTTTGCATGCTGAGGGTTTGCTGAAGTGTGGTGTATATTTTGTAAATGGAAACTAAGAACTTTTTCCCTTGATGAGAATATGAAATCTGTTTTTATCTACTTTTTGGAGCACTTGTAAACATTACAAATAAAGTCAGTCCACCCACCTCCTATTGCTTCTATTATGCTTTAATAACACTGTGTGTGCATGTGACATGGAGGAGCATAGCAGTTCACTGGTTTACCATCTGCTAGTGAGTTTACACCGTTGTTAGTCTGGCAGGACAATCTGTGTAGGCTTGTGAGGTATACTACTTAGTACCTCGTGCATCCTGAGGTAGGAGTGGAGTGGAACATGGCCTCTCACATCTAAGGTCACTATCTAATCACTGTTCTACGATGGCAAATTTTACATAACATGGGTCAACTATAACTGACACACATTAAAATGTTAGACTGAGTTTTATGAATAGTTTCATCATGTCCTGTCATGGTTCTTTTGTGGCAGCTACCAGGAAACCATAAAGATGGAATGTTTTTTTTGCATGTTACTCAACGCATGAGGCTGGTGGCCAGCAGGCCAAAGGATAGTGACAGGCGTCAATGTCAGCACAACATCTAATGCCAACGTTAACTTCATGTAGATGTCTCTCTCAGAAGTTTAGCCTAAACTTACCCTTATACACAATCTGTGAAGACTAGTATATCAATTAAGAGAACTTCTCTTCTCTTACCTTGCTCTGCGCCTCATGAACCAGCCAGGCAGGTGGGACACACGAAGCGCGACGGGGAATGAAAATCAACTAAGACGAGATCTGTCAAGAAAATTCTGTGCGTTTAACCAGAATAATGATCACATTTTTCCAAAACTTCCTTGGCCTCAATTGTAAGCAATTTTTGTGTGCCTTTAACGGCAGTGTTCAACCGCACTAGGCCCCAAACTTACAAAGTTTTCGCTCCATTAAGGCTTCTAAGAGACAAGAATGCAATGTGAATTGAAGAAGCATGGATTTTGCACTTGTCCTATTTTAAGCCGCCAGCGAGTTACAGAAGAGGTCATGTCGGGTGCTAGTGTGATGGTCATTAAAAATCCCACTTATAGAGAGTAAATTCCATGCCAACTCTTTACATCAGCAATTAGACTGAATTCATTTCCCAGCCAACAGACAAACAGATATGAACCATGAGAAAGCTTTGGTTAACGCGAAAGTGTTTCAACGTCATGTTATAAAAAGAAGGACGGGCCCAGACTTTTTTCGTTTTGAATAATTTTTTGGAAAGGCAGGACTTTGTACCAGTGAATATTCTCACATTGGAAGTAAACTTGAATGAGCACAACTTCTGAGGGTCACTTTAGCAGTATGCAGTGCTGCCGTCTCTGTAAATACAAGACAGCCAATGAGAGAACCACTGAGAGTTTTATGTGGTGAATGT
>NW_019174585.1:564836-617073 GCF_002260705.1 Seriola dumerili
GTTTGTTGAACCAGGCCCAGACACTTCTTTTCATTTCGACACCCCAGTCTAGGCACAAAGAATGTATATTTTTAAAATTAAACTATTCTAACTGTAGTATGGTCGCCCTATATCATGCGATGAGATTTCTTCCTTAGCTGCATTTAGTTTTACCCAAACTTCTATCCCATGAGTAGTACATCCTGTGTGAATTGTAACTAGTTGGTAAGATTTTATAAAAGGGACAGTTGATCCTTTCATGCTGACCAGTTTGTCAGCAACATCCCTTCACGACAAACGGTGAGGACGGGCGAGCACTAGCGGTCTAACACACTAAAACATGACATTTCCCAGAGAATGTCCATATTATTATTCAACTTATTGACAGCCAGTCGAGAATGGCCTTCGGTTTTAAGTCCATATTTTGAGTATTTGTAGGACTATTAGCTATTGGGAAATTGTTTTACATTGTTATTTTTGGATCAGTTAACCACTTTGTCTTAATTATTCCAGGTCTTCAACCTAGCCTTGCAGGATGATAATATGAATGAATCAACACTTCCTATTACTTCCTCCTCTCCATTATTAGCGGCAAATAGTTTTATTGTTATTTTCACTAAATCTTTTTGGTCTCGGGTTCTATGGTGGGAAGATGGATGTCGGGGAGTTTATAAAAAGGGTTTTAAACTCCTAGATTTAATTATTTCTAAAGAGTCAGTGTTGGAATACTCTCTGCTTAAGTGGGAACACAAGAAGGGAGATGGTGCCGTGCCCATGTGAAACACACGCCAGCCCCCAGAGGGATTAATTAAAACAGTTGTCACAATTCACATATTGCCCAAAGCCAAAAGCCAAAAAAGCCTAAGCAAAGCCAATGACCTAAAGACAAGGGCAAGATTGCTGGAGAAGGAGGAACGATTTGCAGACAGACCCTAGGAAGCCTGGAACAGATCTTTTGCTCTTCCAAAGCTCAGTTGAGGAGTCCCCGAAACGGCCCGGTCTTCTGGTAGCCACTTGTTGAACTCCTTTAACTCTAAGCTGCCTAGCACAAACTTCATGACCTCTAGTCATTTGCACTGATTTCGATTAATTTCTTTTATTTTTCTTTGCCACCCCCCCCCCAAGACAAGTACATGATTTTTGTCTACTATGCGCGAATCTTTTTTCTATAGCAAGGTCAAGACCAACCTGAACCCCCAAAGCAACAGAGTGCTCTCAGATTTAATTTTTGTAACTTTTAATCATCATCAAGTTTTCCTTTTTGAAGATTTTGACAACTTTAGAGTTATCTGGTCAACGCCAGTCTCCTCTAAAGTTATCCAGCCAAAGTGAAGAGCATTAGAGTTATTTCGCATCAACCCGCAAGAGACGCCGGCAGATAACATCTGCACGACCGCCTGCAGAGAAGCCGAGCAGAAATCAAGAGTGCCCGACACAGAAAGTCTCCTGGCAAACTCCTCCAGAGCTGAATCGCTGAGACACCGGCAGAATCCGTCATCGTGATAACGGGACACGGCCTCCAGGAGAATCCACCTAGATCCCGCGTCTCCAGGGTTACCACGGCAACCACAGCCACCTGGGTTCCAGCCGAGGGTCTTCAGCTACAGCGCAACTCACAGTGGGCCGGTCTTAACACTCTGCTCATGACTGGGTTGATGTCGAAATATAGCAATATTTAATCATCAAACCTAATTCGTAGATGTAGTATCATTAGCTGTATAGCCATAGTGTATAGCCATAACATATCCTCTCCCACCATTGCCAACTCATCACACTGCTCATTTCCTTATTATTTTCATCTTTATGATTATTACACCTTGCATTTACTCTGTAGATAGTAGTTTAGTTAAATAAACTCCTTTATTTAGACCCAGTTGTTGTCCTGTTGTATTCTTTTGATGTAGAGACTGGAAATCCATTGAATCGAGAAGTCATGGCTTCCGATATGAGATTGATAAATTTGGCAATGAAGTAATTCATTGTTGTCCTCCTAGAGGACTGGTGCCCCATTTCAACGAGAGTAAATCCTAAAATATGGCGTTAACGCTACATTAATAACACTGTGTGCATGTGACATGGAGGAACATAGCAGTTCACTGGTTACCATCTGCTAGTGAGTTACACCAGGTGTTTAGCTGAGCGGATCCTGTCTGTGAGGTATAACTTTACCTGCATCCTGAGGTGGAGTGGAAACATGGCCTATCATATCTAAGGTCACTATCTTATCACTGTTCCTACGATGGCAAATTTACATACATGGGTCAACTATAACTGACCACACAATTAAATGTTAGACTGAGTTTATGAATAGTTTCATCATGTCTGTCATGGTTCTTTTGTGGCAGCTACCAGGAACCATAAAGATGGAATGTTTTTTTTGCATGTTACTCAACGCATGAGGCTGGTGGCCAGCAGGCCAAAGGATAGCTGACAGGCGTACCAGCACACAAGGGGAGGATAAATCATACAGGTCATCTTCAAAAATCTCTTCTTTACCAGAATATGTCACATTTTTCCAAAACTTCCTTGGCTCATTGAAGCATTTTGTGTTCCTTACCCTAGCCCCGACTACATCTCTCCCTTTAAGAAGACAAGATCATTGATTTGAAAACCAGGGATTGCATTGTCCTTTTACCCTGAATTTACAGAAGGGGTCATGTCGGTCTGTAATGCCATTAAACCCTTCATAAGAGTAATCCAATGCCAACTTTACATCAGCAATTAGACTAATTCTGTCCCACTCAAAGACAAACAGATGAACATGAAAAGCTTGTTAACGAAAGTGTTTCAAGTCATGTTTAAAAAGAAGACCGGCCCAGACCTTTTTTCTTTTTTGAATAATTTTTGGAAAGCAGGACTTGTACAGTAATATTCTATTGGAAGTAAACTTGAATGAGCACAACTTCTGAGGTCACTTTAGAGTATGCAGTGCTCCGTCTCTGTAAATACAAACAGCCAATGAGAGAGACTACTAGAGTTTTATGTGGCGATGACAACACTGGTGAAGTGAAGTTTCATTTGGTGTTATTTTTGGATGTTCTAGCCTTTAAAGTCATCATCATGCACAGCCCTCTCAGAAGGCAGCACAGAGCCCAGCAGACAATAACTCTGTAGCAGCTTGTAGGGTTTGGTAAACTGATGTATTTACTCCACCATCGTGTCACTTCAAAGAAGATCAATATTAGACATATATTTTGTATAAGGAATCCAATTTAGTTTTTGATGTAGACACTTTAATGGACTTTTTGCACTGGCTAAAACTTCCTCTGTGTTTGCTTAGAAAACTATGAGGAAAATGCGCATGTTATGTAATTCTCCAGTAAGCCCCTGTGTTTCAGTTGTTGAGTCTAAGTTGCTGTTTCCGTGAGTGATAAACTGGATAATGTTAGTTACAGTCACACAGTACACTTATAATATTGGTTATTTTGTTTGTGAACTTTGTTTATGTACAATGCATTGAAAACATCTTCAATCTGCAGTACAATTAAGATGAAGGGACTGATGGTCCTTGTTGTTGGCTTTTCATCACACAAATGGCTGGAGAAGAAATCAACTCCATCCACCTCCATTTTCTACCCGCTTATCGCGTCCCAGTGGGTCGCCGAGGAGGCTGGAGCCCTATTCCTCAGCATCCAATTCTCGGACGTGAGCAGGCGAGGTCACCCGCTGGACAGCGTCGAACCAACTGGGGCTGGAGAGAACATGTACACAATGAATAGTTACTTGCATTATATGTTCCCAAACTCAAAAGTACTTATATCAATTTAATTGGATACTATATAATCACTATCCCTTACTCCTATCCTAATTTCTGCAGTGAACTGCAGTGGTTTGCCTGAACGTGGCGTGTATCAGCTTCGTTAAACTGGAAACTACAGACTTCTGTCCTTTCGATGACTGAGATATAATGAAATCTCGTTTTTATCTACTCTGTTTAGAGACAAGACTTGTAAAACATTACATAATAAACGTCAGTCCACGCCACTCTCTATGGCTTCTATCCTAATGTCTCCATTGGGTTGCCAGGTGTTTTACCACAAAACCACAGTATCTGTGATGATGGATCAGTATCAGGTCCTGCATGATACTGTAATGAGTAATGATAAACAGTGAGATGCTTGGCAGACATCAGTCATGAAGTTTTTATACATAGTGCAGCACAGTTATGGCTTAATATGGAAAATGCAGCATGTTATGTAATTCTCCAGTAAGCACCCCTGTGTTCATGTTGTTGAGTCTAAGTTGCTGTTTTCCTGTGAGTGATAAACTGGATAATGTTAGTTACAGTCACACAGTGACACTTATAATATTGGTATTTTGTTTGTGAACTTTGTTTATGTACAATGCATTGAAAACATCTTCAATCTGCAGTACAATCAAGATGAAGGGACTGATGGTCCTTGTTGTTGGCTTTTCATTCACAAAATGGCTGGAGAGAAATGTAAAATGAATAGTTACTTGCATTTTATGTCTCCCAAACTCAAAATTATATAATTATTATATTATATAATTTATACCTCCTTAATAATTTTGCAATGCTGAGGGTTTGCTGAAGTGTGGTGTATATTTTGTAAATGGAAACTAAGAACTTTGCCCTTCATGAGAATATGAAATCTGTTTTTATCTACTTTTTGGAGCACTTGTAAACATTACAAATAAAGTCAATCCACCCACCTCCTATTGCTTCTATTATGCTTCCACAGTATAAACCACAGTATCTGTGATAATTATAAATAATAATTGGAATAATCTGGGGTAATTTTCGAACCAGCTTTAGCTTTTCTTGCAGTATAGAGTGGTTTATAGTGTCAAACACTTTTCTTACATAGATAAACAGTACTGCATAATATTCCTTACTATCCAGTGACTCAATAAAATCGTTTACTAATTCATGGGTGCTGTTAGTGTAATATGTGTTTTTCTAAAATGTGATTGAAAACAAGGTTAAAACATTGTTTGAATTTCAAAACTGTTTTTCATCAACAGTATTTCTAAATCGTTGTCTGCATTTGGAAGTTTAGATATCAGCCAGTATTTACTCGGAACTGAGGGCTCTCTGCAGTAAAGTCTGCAGTGATACGTAGTAGATACAGTTTCAGATTATCAGGGCCTACTGGTATGCAGGGGTTACCCTTTTCTAAGCGCTTTATGGACCTGTATAACAGAAAAAGTTTTAGGCTAAACCTGTTTCACACCATTACTATGGGAAATATCAGTATTTCACACATTAAAGGTTGAAAAGGTATTGAATAAAGAACCTTCTAATGTACATGCTTGTTAAAACAATTCAGAATATCTGCCTTATCATGGGAGCTCATTGCAATCTGCACTACCAGAATGTGTCACATTTTTCCAAAACTTCCTTGGCTCTTTGAAGCATTTTGTGTTCCTTACCCTAGCCCCGACTTTATCTCTCCCTTTAAGAAGACAAGATCATTCATTTGAAAACCAGGGATTGCATTGTCCTTTCACCCTGAATTTACAGAAGGGGTCATGTCGGTCTGTAATGCCATTAAACCCTTCATAAGAGTAATTCCATGCCAACTTTACATCAGCAATTAGACTAATTCTGTCCCACTCAAAGATAAACAGATGAACATAAAGAGCCTGTTAACAAAAGTGTTTCAAGTCATGTTTAAAAAGACGACATGCCTAGACCTTTATTCTTGGGCTCAATCCCATTTCACACCTTGCCCCTACCACTTAGCCTTACCCCGCCGTTTTGCGCGTTCACGTTGAGGTGTAGGGTGTCCCGATTCTTGTTGAGATAGAGGGTTAGGGTGAAGTGTAATAGCTAACTGGCCCTTCAAACGAAGATTTTTCAGGGGCACACTTCAAATGGACTGTCATTAGATATTTCCCAGAATGTCTTGCAAATCACTGGCAAGATGGCCGTGGATCCGACCAAAGCGACCAAAGAAACTCACAAATGTATTTTCTCTGTTAAGAAAGATTTAAAAATTACGACAACTATTGTATTGTCTTAGTTTAATGTTGTTTCAATGAAATATGGTCCTTTTCTTCATAAAAGCCGCAAAAAAAACTAAACTGCTAGTAGTATGCTGATGTCTCGGTAGCTATCTAGCTCATGGTAACGTTAGCTAACATTAACGTTACATCTTTATTACTGATTTGTGCATGACAATCCCACATTTTGGCATGTTTTAATGCTGCACTCCATTTGATTGCATATGACAACCTAAATTTAACTGACACCCAGCAGCAAGTTTGCTGAACTTTTCCTCTCCTATATCAATGCAGACTGTCAGGGCTGCCTACAGAGCATCGCTAACAATAGCCTGGTAATATATCAGTGTTTTTTTGTTTTCTTTATCAATTGATCAATTTATGCGTGAAATTTAAGTTGCGAAAGAATCGTGTTTGTCCATGATTTTCAATCTCCCTCGAATAAATGGTCATGTCAACGTGATTTAGCGTTATTTAGGCAATGCATGAATGCACTGCTTTTTATGACGTATCATGTTCTTAAAGGGGTGTCCCATTTTGTAGGGGTAGATTTCAACCACTACCCCTTGTAACTCAGTTCCAAGGAGCAAGGGGTAGGGGAAAGGGTAGGGGTAAAAATGAGGAATGGGATTGGGCCTCATTCACAACTTGAATAATTTTTGGAAAGCAGGACTTGTTGTACAGTAATATTCTATTGGAAGTAAACTTGAATGAGCACAACTTCTGAGGTCACTTTAGAGTATGCAGTGCTCCGTCTCTGTAAATACAAACAGCCAATGAGAGAGACTACTAGAGTTTTATGTGGCGATGACAACACTGGTGAAGAGAAGTTTCATTTGGTGTTATTTTTGGATGTTCTAGCCTTTAAAGTCATCATCATGCACAGCCCTCTCTGAAGGCTGCACAGAGCTCAGCAGACAATAACTCTCTATAGCAGCTTGTAGGGTTTGGTAAACTGATGTATTTACTCCACCATCGTGTCACTTCAGAGAAGATCGAAAGTGAACATATATTTTGTATAAGGAATCCAATTTAGTTTTTGATGTAGACACTTTAATGGACTTTTTGCACTGGCTAAAACTTCCTCTGTGTTTGCTTAGAAAACAGATATATGGCAGATAACAATTCACTGCCTGGTGGTGAGTCCTTGCAGAATCAGATCAAAGACCAGATTGTTACTGTGCAGATCCTGGTGATAATTTTTCTCTGCATCAACTTGTTGCTCATCGTCATCTTTTTCACAAAAGAGTGCTTCTACACAACTACACGCTACATCCTATTTGCTGTTACATTACTGTCAGATAGTTTCTTGTTATTCATGTCTAATATCCTTGTCATCTTCGCCCAGTTTCATATTACTATTCAAGTTTGGTTGTGTATCATTATCTCTGTTGTGGTACTTGTGTATGTTACAGTCACACCAGTTACTCTGACAGCAATGACCCTGGAGCGCTACGTGGCCATTTGCATGCCCCTGCGCCATGGAGAGCTGTGCTCCACACGCAATACTATTCACTGCATCCTCATCATCCATTGCCTCAGCTCTTTGCCCTGCATTGTTATTCTCTCCACCTTCTTTGTATCAGCATCCCTGAGCTTTTACAAACAATATCAGTTATGTTCAGTAGAGGTGTTTATGTTTTACATATGGCAGCAACATCTTCGGTCAGCTGTATATCAATTCCAGTTTTTGATTATGTGTATCATCCTTGTTTTCTCTTATGTGAAAATAATGAAAGTGGCCAAAGCTGCATCAGGAGAAGATAAAAAGTCATCAAAGAAAGGGCTCAGAACAGTGGCTCTTCATGGTTTTCAGCTGCTGCTCTGTCTCATCCAGCTGTGGTGCCCGTTCATAGAAGCTGCTTTGTTTCAGATTGATTTTATTTTATTCAATAATGTCAGATATGGTAACTACATAATGTTTTTTCTTGCACCAAGATGTCTGAGTCCTCTCATTTATGGCCTCAGAGATGAAGCTTTCTTTCATACACTGAAAAACTATGTCTCCTTTCGCTTGTGCAAAAGAAATACTATTTAATTAATTAGAATCACAGTTAGTCACTGTTTGTGTGCAAGTGTTTATCTGTGACAGGCATGGATGTTGAACTTGGGTTAATGATGCTCATGAATTTTGCCATAAAACCGCAGTATTTGTGATGATGGATAATTATCAGGTGATATTGTAATGAGTAATCATAATCAGTGAGGTACCTGGTGGCTGTTTCCATGTTGTTCAGTGTAATTTGCATAATTTTCCTGTGAGTGATAAACTGGTTCATTTTAATGCCAGTCTCGCATCCACACATATAATATGGGTGTTGTTCGTGAACTGCAGTCAACATCTTCAAGAAGAAAATCAGTTAAGATGGAGGGAATGAGGGTCGTTGCTTTTGGTTTCTTTGTTTCCAATGCAACATGCTTCTTTGGTTCATGGTATTAAATAGTGATCTTTGAGAAACAGCATGGTTTTTCTTTATTTCTGTATTTTTTTCCTTTATCATTAGGTCTTTAGGTTTCTATGTAGTATTAGGCCATGTTTTTCCACAGGTCACACACAGGTCTCTTATTGTAAGCAATAGTTCATTCTTTATTTCTACCATAGCCGATAGTGCCCAGTCCCCATTGGCAGTTACCTTAGCATCAAGGGTTTAACACAGACCCGCAGAGATAGGCGAAGAGTCTCTGGTAAATTGTCATAACACCCCATAACGATAACACCCCTCAGGATCATGATTTATACACAACAAGGATGAAGGCATTTCATTGTTCCACAAAATGTGACTTATAGGTAAACATAATTTCACATTTAAAATTAGTTACCCAATAGTTTACATATGTATGGGTGTGATGAGGATGTGTGATGAACAATCACCTTATTTGAACGTATAGTAAGTGTCATGTGGCATTAGGACAATACAAGTAGCATTCCACCTTATCTGTTAACTTGTACTGCTCATCTCTTTTTTCCTTGATCGATCAAGCTTCAGTAAATTCTTCAAGCGGGTCTCCTCCTGAACCGTCTTTCATCATCTCACATGATTTCCACACAGTAAATAGTGAGAAATCTGATGCTTCTGAGTTTTTCCCCTCTGTCAAAAGGTCTTACACATTTCGTCTGCTGTCTAAAATTTTGTCTGTCTGTGTTTGCACCAGAAGCCCTAACACTGGTGTGTATGTACGTATATATTGTTAATAATTTTGTAATGCTGAGGGTTTTAAAGCTGAAATGTGGTGTATATTATGTAAATGGAAACTGAAGACATTGCCCTTTTTAACAATATGAAATCTGTTTTTATATGCTTTTTGGAACACTTATAACTTTCCAAATAAAATCATTCCAGCCATTTTCTATTGATTTCATTATGTTTTAATTACACTGTGTACTTATAACATGGAGGAGCAGAGCAGTTCACTGGTTACCATCTTCTGGTGAGTTAGACCAGGTGTTTAGCTGAGCTCATCCTGTCTGTGAGGCATAATTTTACCTGCATCCCGGGGTGGAGTGGGAGAACATGGCTTCTCAAATGTCGATTTTTAAAGCCTACAGTGCTGAGATGGCTGCACAGACTTGTGGCCTCAAGATCATCATTGTACCTGTTGTTTTAACCTAAGAATCTGGTGTTGTGTTAAAGTAGTCCGTCAGTCTAAACAAGGAAGATGACCCCTACTGCCCAGACACTGGGTGTCCTTGTTTCTTTAGCTGTGTTTTACAGGTGCTGAATGGAGGGTCACCAGCTGCATGAGCTACACATGGGCCTGCCGTGCTCAGAGCTATAAAACCACCCTCATTCTGCAGCCTCTCTCTTCAGTGGCGCTTCACTCTCCCTGGCTGACCAGATGACAGCTGTGGCCTCATCGAGACACTCTGATTGGCCGTGACAGCACACACTGGTGCTAGTAGGAATGTCCAATTCACTGACGTGCCTCCAGACATCACTAGCAAAGATGGTGGAAGAAAACTGATCGATATACATACAGATGAAGAGTAGCAATGCGCCAGGCAAATGGTGAGAGTATCCAAAACCTTCCTAACTTTACATATTAGTTGATCGGCTGATGTAAGTGACTCACATGGACAAACAGGGGCTTGCTGGAAAGCACTCATTCTCTAGTTTAAGGTGCAAAATTGCTCCAATGTGATATTTGGGAGCATATACACTCCTGTGGTCTCAAGGCCCACTAGTAGGCTATAGTAGTGTTTTAAGTGCTTTATGAACCTGCATAACAGTTTTAGGCTATAGCTGTTTCACCATTACTATGGGTAATTTTACCATTTCCTACATTTAAGGTTCAAAAGGCCTCAAGTTGAGAGCCTGCTGGTGTACAATACTTGGTAAATCTATTCAGAATGTCTGTCTTATCGGTCAGGAAATGGGAGCCATCAGCAATATGTGATGGGAGCTCACTGCAATCCACAGTACCAGAATATGTCACATTCTTCCAAAAATACCTTGGATCATTTACGTTTTTCATCATTTCTGTGAGATAAAATTCATTCATAGCTTTTTTAAACAGATTTGTGCATCCATTTCTGAGTTGTCTAAAATACAGAGAAGTCAAGCTCTAATGTTGTTTTCCTTGCCCTAGCCCAGGGTACATCTCTCTCTTTAAGAAGGCAAGATAATTCATTTGAAATCCAGTGATTGCATTGTCCTTTCACCCTGAATTTACAGAAAGGGTCAAGTCAGTTTGTATTGCCATTAAACCCTTCATAAAAGTAATTTCAAGCCAACTCAAAATTAGTAATTAGACTAATTCTTTCCCACTAAAAGAGTCACAAATCATGATAAGCAGATTGTGTGTAGAAGTGTTCGAAGTCATGTTTAAATAGAAGACATGCATAGGCCATTTTAGGAAAACAGGACCTATTGAATAATAATACTCTTTTGGAAGTAAATTAAATGAGCATAACTTCTGAGGTCACTTTAGAGTCTGCAGTGCTCCGTCTATGTAACTACAGACAGCCAATAAGAGAGACTACTAGAGTTTTATGTGGTGATGATGATACTAATAAGTAACGTTTCATCTGGTGTTATTTTTGGATGTTCTAGCCTTTAAAGTCATAATCATGCAGAACTCTCACAGAAGGCTGCAGAGAGCTCAGCAGACAATATTACTCTCTGAAACAGCATAGAGGATTTGGGAAACGGCTGTATTGATCCACCATCGTATCACTTCACAGAAGATTGAAATTGGACATACATCATTTAGAATCCAGTTTTGTTTTTGATGAAGACACTTTAATGGACTTTTTGCACTGGCTAAAACTTCCTCTGTGTTTGCTTAGAAAACAGATATATGGCAGATAACAATTCACTGCCTGGTGGTGAGTCCTTGCAGAATCAGATCAAAGACCAGATTGTTACTGTGCAGATCCTGGTGATAATTTTTCTCTGCATCAACTTGTTGCTCATCATAACCTTTTCAAAAAAAGAGTGCTTCTACACAACTACACGCTACATCCTATTTGCTGTTACATTACTGTCAGATAGTTTCTTGTTATTAATGTCTAATATCCTTGTCATTTTCACCCATTTTCATATTACTATTCAAGTTTGGTTGTGTATCATTATCTCTGTTGTGGTACTTGTGTATGTTACAGTCACACCAGTTACTCTGACAGCAATGACCCTGGAGCGCTACGTGGCCATTTGCATGCCCCTGCGCCATGGAGAGCTGTGCTCCACACGCAATACTATTCACTGCATCCTCATCATCCATTGCCTCAGCTCTGTGCCCTGCATTGTTATTCTCTCCACCTTCTTTGTATCAGCATCCCTGAACTTTTACAAACAATATCAGTTATGTTCAGTGGAGGTGTTTATGTTTTACATATGGCAGCAACATCTTAGATCAGCTGTATATCAATTCCAGTTTTTGATTATGTGCATCATCATTGTTTTCTCCTATGGTAAAATAATGAAAGTGGCCAGAGCTGCATCAGGAGAAGATAAAAAGTCATCAAAGAAAGGGCTCAGAACAGTGGCTCTTCATGGTTTTCAGCTGCTGCTCTGTATCATCCAGCTGTGGTGCCCGTTCATAGAAGCTGCTTTGTTTCAGATTGATTATAGTTTATTTTATAATGTCAGGTATGCTAACTACGTAATGTTTTATCTTGCACCAAGATGTCTGAGTCCTCTAATTTATGGCCTCAGGGATGAAGTTTTCTTTCATGCACTGAAAAACTATGTCTCCTCTGGCTTGTGTAAAAGAAATATTATTTGACATTTGAATTATAGTAACAGTTAGTCACTGTCTGTATGTAATTGTTCATCTATGACAAGTATAGATCTTGAATGAGCTTAACGGTTGACTGCTTGAATAATTAGACTAATCAGTGAGGTGCTTGGTAGCCATCAGTCATGAAGTTTTTATAAATAGTTTAGCACCTTTGCCTTTAGATGGAAGATGCAGCATGTAATTTAATTAAACATCACTTTGTCCATATTGCTGATTTATAAACAGTCAGTCGTTACTGTCAGTCCTGCAGTGATATATATAGTATACTGTAGATAGTTGTTTGTGAACTTTGTCTACGTAAACTGTAGTCAAAAATCTTCAAGAAGTAATTTAATTGAGCTGGTAGGATTGAGGGTTGTTGAAGTTGGCTTTTGTATTCTTCAGGCAGAATGCCTGTTTGCTTCATGGTATCAATAGTTAGCTTTGAGAAATCACATGCTGTCAAATTCTTTGATAAGTGAATTTATTGATTAATATGATCTTGACTGATTACTTCTCTATTCAATGGCTCTCCAGTCTCTACTCCAAAGGAACACAACAGGACAATGACTGAGTTTAAATAAAAAGATTTATTAAGTATACTGCTAACTACAGAGTATATGTCTGATAACCATTAAGATGGAAATTGGAGCAGAACAAGCAACAGCTGATAAAATGAACGGTGCAATGAATTGGGCAATTGCTATACTACTAAATGGTACTACTAATGTTTCTATGTCTACGAATGATTTTTTGGTGGTTAAAACGATAATTTATCTTGACATCAGCCAAGTCATGAGCAAAATATTAATACCTCGCCCACTGTGAGTTGCTCTGTAGCTGCAGACCCTTTGCTGAAACCCAAGCAATAACCTTCGACAGCGGACTCTGGGTAGATCCTCCTGGAGGCATCGTCTGTTACCAAGGTGACAGTTCTGCCGGTGTCTCTCAGTGGTTTCAGCTTTAGTGAAGTCTGTCTGCAGACTTTCTGTCTTGGGCACCCCTGATTTCCTTGTAGGCTTCTCTGTAGGTCGTCGTGGGCAGATCGTGTTATCTGCCTGCGTCTCTTGTGAGTTGATGCGAAATAAAACTCTAATGTACTTAACCTTTGCTATATAACTTTATAACTTTTACTCTGCAAAATGAAATTGTGATAATTAAATATATAAATATATTTAAATATATATAAATATTCAGAGGCATTTCTGATTTGATTCAGCTGGTTTTGACCTGTCTTGTAAAAATTAAATAGTGTTTAGACAAAGAAAAAGTTACTTTGGACATGAGCAACACGCGTGAACAAAAGTGATAAAGGAGAAATTAAGTGAGAAAACTGTAGACTGGCATGTAGCCAAAAAGCGATGTGTGAAGTGATCACAGCAGTTTTACTCTCTAGGGGCTGGTTCACACCCTTTAGTTTCAACTAGAGAGGAGAATAATTACCTATAGCTCTTTTGAATTGTTTAATCTGGAGTTTACTTAAATATCACACATCCGCCTTCCACCATCACAATAAAACATTTAATGAAACAACATATAAATCGAATGGCACTAACTATGGCAGAGGGGAACAATACAGATGTGGATTTCATATTACATCCTTCAAAATCTTAATTTAACATAATACAAAGTGGTTAATCGATCCTGAAGTTTAATGGTAAATAAATGTGGATTACACAACAGCCCTTTCACTATAATAATAGTGATAAAGACACTGTGAATGTCTTTAATGTCTGTTACATTGTGTGAGGGATGCTGACAGTATGGTCACATGAAGGATATTGTCTTAAAATCTATATATTACATTTCGTTATTTTACATTTCGGTAAAGAGTCTCACTGTTACAAAATGGAGATTCTGGTTGTTTACTCCAATTTTACTTCAAAGTCTATTTGTTGATCCTCTGGAGCTGACCATTTGACCCATGGTCTGATTGTACATCTCTCTGATGAGCTAAAAGCTGGTCTGCTTGTGACAGAAGCATCCTTTCTCTTTGTTTCCTATCAATTTAATAGTTTGATGGTGAGAAGAGTAAGAAGGTCACATTTATGGGTCCATAACTCGACCTGTCCTTACTATGAACGTCTTTAATGGCTTGTGACTGATGCCAAGCCAGGTATGTCCACTACACATTACATCCCCAAACCGTAACACCCACAGGGTCATGATTCACACACATCTTCTCTAAAAAGGACAAAATTATTTTATAGTTACAGACAATATTACTTAGGGAAATGTGATTTAATGTTTAGAATTACTTATCCAAAAGTCTTAACACATGTATGGGTGTTGTATGGTTCCATGAAGAATAACCTGATTTGACCATTTAGTGAGTGTGACATGGCATAAGGATAACAACATAATAGGCTTATATTGCTCATCTCTTTTCTCCTTGATTGAGCAACCTTCAATAAATGATTCAAAATAAGACATCTGGTTCTCCTCCTGAAACTTCTATCATCAGCTCACAAGATTTCCATAACAGTAAATAGTTAGATTGGAGAAATCAGATGTTGTCCAATTGGCTAGGACCCCCAGGGTAGGAACAGAGAAGACATTGGTGGGGACGGTCTACTCAGGGTCTAGCTGGGCATTGATCATGTTAGGGCGGGCTCTGAATCACTGTGCATCAGAGGCTCTGTGGCCTTGGGCAGATGAATCTCTGTGGGAATGGATAGAGTCTCTTTGGAACTGAGCAGCTGAGTCTATGTGGGAAGACCCACGTTTCTTTCCAGGGACCTGCGACCTCTACATACCTCCTGGCAAAAAGTGAAACCCAAGGAAAGGGGACTGTTCAAGGTTTTCGGGTTCAGGATCAGATTGGAGGGCTAGCCGAGCAGACTGGAGACAAGAACGTAGGAGGCGAGGCAAAGGTTACCCAACGAATGCCGACTGGTGGCAAACAGGCCAGGGGCCAGCTGACTGGAGTGCAAGCTGGAGATTAGCTGATTCAAGCCTTAACATCTGGGTGCAGGCCAGTCAGCCAACTGTGAAGCAGGCAGAAAGTAATAAAACAAATCATGACTCCTAGAGGTCATTTCATAGTCTCTGCAGCACTAACAACACATTGCTAATGAGCAGGACAACAGTAAGTGGTGATGACGACAGTGTAGTGAGCAGTGAGTTTTATTTTTAGATGTACTAGTCTTTAAGTCATCAGACACAGCCGTCTCTCAGAAGGCTGCACAGTGCTTAGCAGAAGAGATTCATCTTTGGAATAACATGGAGGGTTTGGTGAACTGCTGTATTCAGAGAGGCTTGACATTAGACTTAACTTTGATCATTTTGTAACAAAAATCAAACTTTCTGTTGACAGGTGCAATAGAGAATGACACTTGATTCCACTTTTGGTGGAATCAAGTGCCTCAAAAACTTGTGTTTGCTTAGAAAATAAATGGCAGATAACAACTCACTGGATGGTGGTGAGACTGTGCGACGACAGATCAATGACCAGGTCATGATTGTGCAGATCCTGGTGATGATTTTTCTCTGCATCAACTTGTTGCTCATCGTCACCTTTTTTAAGAGAGAGTGCTTCTACACAACAACACGTTACATCTTATTTGCTGTTACATTACTGTCAGATAGTTTGATGTTATTCATCTCTGATATCCTGCTCATCTTGAGCTATTTTCGCTTTACCATGCAAGTTTGGTTGTGTGTCATTATCTCTATTTTTGTGCTTTTGTGCTCTGTACTCACACCAGTTACTCTGACAGCAATGACCCTGGAGCGCTACGTGGCCATTTGCATGCCCCTGCGCCATGGAGAGCTGTGCTCCACACGCAGAACTGTGCACTGTATCCTCATCGTTCATGGCATCAGCTCTGTGCCCTGCATCGTTATTCTCTCCATGTTCTTTGCATCAGTATCCCTTAGTTTCTACACACAATATCAGATATGTTCATTAGAAATGTTTAGCTTTCATGTGTGGCAGGATCATATTAGGTCTGCTGTACAACAATTCTACTTCTTGGTCATGTGCATAATTATTGTTGTCGCCTATATTAAAATAATGAAAGTGGCCAAAGCTGCATCAGGAGAGGATAAAAAGTCAACATGGAAAGGACTCAGAACAGTGGTTCTTCATGGTTTCCAGCTGCTTCTCTGTCTCATCCAGCTGCTGTGCCCATTTATAGAGGCCTGGATACTTCAGATTAATTTCATGTTGTTTGTTCAAGTCAGGTACTTTAATTACATAATGTTTTTTCTTGCACCAAGATGTCTGAGTCCTCTCATTTATGGCCTCAGAGATGAAATTTTTTCACAAGCACTGAAAAACTATACCTCCATTGGCCTATTTAAAAGAAATGTTATTTGACAAGTTAGACTAATAATCTTCTAACCGAAATTCACATTGCATTTAATTTACTAAATTCTAATTTCATTAAAACATATTGGAAATAACTCTGTATGTTTGTAATTCACTTTCTAAATAGTAAAATGGCAATTATTGGACCTTGGGACGTTATTTTCCCATGTTTTCTGTTGTAAATGATTGAAAGGAACAAAAATCTTTGGAATTGGTGCAGTATTGAGCAAGAACGGCAATGTAAACAACAGTCAGAATAAATCTACTTAAGTGCTTGTTTTTGCCACTGACAGCCTCAGATTGTTATTATTAGGGACAGCATCATAGAAAGGATTCTTAAAGAGAGAGATCATTTTTGTTTGACCAGAAGCCGCTGTTATACTGCAACCAGACTCTGTTGACAAAAACGTTTCACCTCGCAGAGCAGTAGTGGTAGAGTTGTTGGTCAAATGCTGCCTCAATTGGTTAATTTGTTTCTGTTATTATTATTAGGGATTATGGACCCCTGTAGCATTTCAGTCTAGCAACAATTCATGAGAGGTAGGGGCTACTTCTTAGGGAAGACTGTGTTTACAGTAAATGCTGCTATGCCTCATAGGTGCTCTCTGTGCCATTACTGTTAATATATGTATATTATTTAAAATGTTCTATGATTTGTTTGTTTTGCAAAACATATGGAAAATTTATGAGATGCACGTTATTAAAACTACAAGACCAAGCGAAAAAGACAACTGCTGTTTAATATACTTAAAGTATGTACAGAGTTTGTGTTTTTAAACCAATCTTTATAGACTGAGTGATCATTCAACATCACAAGGCTTGGTGACATGTCTATGTACATGTGCATCTCCAAGCTATATAGTATGTCAAATCCTTTTACACTATAATATAAGGTAATTATATCTGTGTGATATTACAGAAATAATACACCATAAATTCTTTCAATTAATATTATCTGCATACTTTAGTGGGCGATTGTAAATAGGTAAACATGTAAAATACACATATTTCATTGTTGGCTCATAATATACTGGCAGTAATGTGTGCCTCAGGATTGCCACAGCTTAAATTGAATGGCTTTAAAATTTCCTTGTATTTTTTGTGAAAGGCATAAACAGAATTTTGGCCTTTTTTGTATGTTGTAGGGTGTGGCCCTGGCTGGAAGTCAGATGAGTCCATCTCATGTTGGGTCAATCTATTGAATCTAATGATGTCAGGTGTCGAATAAATAAATACATACATACACACACACACACACACACACACACACACACACACACTGATACACACACACACAAGGGCTCTGACAAGTGTTTAGATGGAGTCCTAGAGAGAGCATTGCTGGAGGACTTTAATATTAACATGGACAAAAAGAGACAAACTCAGAAGGAAAGGCCTGCCATATCTGAACCCCAAGGTGAAGGAGTCTCCCCACCTCAACAAGCTAAAGCTCTAACTGGTGCCTCAACAGACAGGACAACTGAGACAGGAACTGGAAAGATGAGATCATGAGCACTCAGTTATTGAAAGAGCTTTTGGTAAGGTTACTCTAACAAAGACATCCTGTATGTCCAGATGCAACAGTTGCTTCAACAGTTGCTGCACCTCCTGCTTAAATAGTGCTTTCTTATAGAATTTCTGTGCTGTTTGTATTGATCATATTGATGAGGCTATGCATTGTGCATTCTTTTTCTATTACCCCACATCTTCTCATAGATTATTGTTAGAATATCTATTATATTATATAGCAGCAAACAAGGACCCATCAACGTATGTATTTTAAATTAAATACATTTAGATTCCTTTTATTTTTTTACCATTATATGAACAGTGAAAAAACAATGAGGCAAACAATATTTTTATAAAAAGACTCTCTTTGTTAAAACAAAACATACAATAAACAACATTTTGTTCCGATGCTGGATAAAACCCACTGCCACACAACGTAGTATATACTGAAGATTTGATAATCATTTTCAAGCTCACATTGATCAAATACACTCTTAAATAGTGATTTATGAAATAGTAAAGAATTACCAATTTATTTCTTTCCCTTTTCAATATTTAATTTTCTTTGTATAAATGTAAACATGTAAACATCTTACAGGCTAAAAAAAGAAGATAGACATAATAGGGAAATAAACTTTAGACAGTTCATAGCTTTTGAAGTTGAATCTGTATCGCAGTGAAATCAACAGCACGTTGACTTAGACTTTTTTTTTTTTTACGTTTTTGTCCGTCTGTCTATTTCTCTCAGTCCTCTCGTAGATAAGCTTCGTGCACCTCATGCTCCTCACTATCCTCTAAAGAGGCGGCATATTCAGCCATCCTTTGAATCTCTTCTACTTTAGTCTCAGCCAGCTTCTTATCTGCGTCCACTGACATTTTCTGTGCCTCCTCCACCTGCAACTGGGCCACTTGTATGTTTGTCCTCACCGTGATGGACGCATGCTCGGCTCCTGGGAACACACAGATACAAACACAAATAGATAAATATTTAAGATATAAAAATTATTTTAATCCTTTTATCATTCCATCATTAGAAATACAGCAGTAGCATTATATCAAAGCATATGAAGGCACACATTTTACTCACCTGAAGTGTACGCTGCCTCAGCCACCAGTTTACACAAGTTGACAGCACTGATCCAGGATGACTCAAAACGTTTGCATTCATTTAGTCTCTCGCTAACCTGCCAGAGGAAAAGAGATGAGACAAACTCTTTATCACAAATATATCTTTTTAGTTGTTTTTGCAAAGTGTAATAATTCTGGTAGGAAAAACTGACTGCTTTAAGTTCAGTTTAGGTTTGTTTTCAAAGACTTTTCTCCAAAGAGGACAACAGCACAAACTAACCTCTGCACGCTGGCCTTTGATCGCCTGCTGGAGCAAATCCTCCTCTGCTGGGGTCAGTTTTCCCACTGAGGCCAAATAGCGTTTTTGGAGAGCAATGCGTGTGTGCACAGCCTGTTAGCACAAAGAGGCAGGACAGACAGTCAGGAAAAATACAGAGAAACTTAAAATGATAAACATACAATACTTTTACTCTATCTGTGAGAATGATCAGTGAACATGGTTGATGACACATGATCAGACAAGTGTCGAATCAAATTACAGCTCTGAGCAGATTTTGTTTTTTACTCCTACGACTTCAACCCAAAGTCCTGGATTTGTAAATTTCTAAATTCTTTAATTTCTTAACATGTACTGTAAAAATAATTTTTGCCATGATGGAAAAATCTCAGATTGAGGTTGGCACCATCAAAAAAAATAGAAAAAATTTTGAAACTTACCTTTGAATAATCGCACAAAGAGCACAAAGAGGCAGGACAGACAGTCAGGAAAAATACAGAGAAACTTAAAATGATAAACATAGAGAAAAATTACTGTATCTGTGAGAATGTCAGTGAAACATGGTTTGATGACACATGATCAGACAAGTGTCGAATCAAATTACAGCTCTGAGCAGATTTTTTTTTTTACTCCTACGACTTCAACCAAAGTCTGGATTTGTAAATTTCTAAACTTTTCTTAACATGTACTGTAAAAATAATTTTTGCCAATGATGGATGAAAATCTCAGATTGAGGTTGGCACCATCAAAAAAATAGAAATTTTGAAAACTTCCTTTGAATAATCCGTAAGGGCATCTATGAACCAGCCAAGGTGGTCTGGGAGAGGAAAGTACTTGAACTGTCTGTAACCACTGAGGCTGCTCTTCTGATCAGGAAGTCATGGGAGAGGTTTTCCACTTGCTACAAATGGAGTAAAAGGGGGTAAATTCAGCATTTTAATATCTTCCTTCAGTTTGTGCATGTACAAAATATGAATTATATTACAGTGTCTCTGATAGGAGATTAACCCACCTGTGTAAAAGGGACAGCACAGAGCCCACGGGCAACACTTAAAGGTGCTATGCTCATGTGTGCAGTGTTTGTCCATTCCCCTGAATTCTGGACTCCAGCTTTCCTGCTGCTGAATACGACACCCTCAGAACTGCTGTAGACACATTAGGAAAGGATATATGCGGGTTAATACAGGCATGACCATTGGTATTTCAGCTTAAAGTTTTGTAGTGCTGTGAGTTATAATTCTAAGGTTTGAATTTGCCTGCCAATCTTTCAGGTGATGTTTAAGAAATGAAACTTGAAAACAATCTTACTTAAACACAAGGAGAAAAAGTTGCTGAAACTCTGATAGACAGCAAAGATCTAGACTGTGCTCCAACTAAATACTACGACATTGCCCATTATTCATAACCAACCTTAGGACACGGATGCAGGCTGCTCCTCTCCTCAGGACGCTCTTGCTGGTCCGCAGCAGTGAAATGTCTGTCTGATTTTGCAGAAATCCTCTAGCCGCACGGCTGGCACACACTGAACACTGACGAACAGCTTGCATTTTGCAGATTATTTAGGTCTGCAGCACTAGAAGAAAGTATTGATATGATCTATGTAAAATGAGTTGGTGATTGCAGGTTTTCTATTTTCTGCAGTCTGAACTAATCTCTAACGACCTAATCAGCCCACTGTTGCCTTGTCTTTGTAAAATCAGAGAAAAAAGCTTGTTTGCTGCTGGAAATCTTTCAGTCTGCTTGACGACTGCAAACTGTGATGTCCAGTGGGTATTTGTAAGGCCTCAGCGCCATTTCATTGCGTAAAAGCATTGATCTGTTGACTCTGCTTGCAAATGTGCGTATATGGTGTTATCTGCAAAAGCCAACAGGGACAGAAATTACGTACAGGCTGCAGAACCTGATCTGTTTTGGTTGTTTGACAAACACTGTCTCAATTGCATGCAGTGTGCATGCATGAGAAAGAGGACCAGCTGGAGGTCACAACAAAAAGAACTTATAGTCATTTGGATGATTGTTATCAGACTTGAATCACAATGTTCTTACATGAAATTAAAAATATCTGCAATATTTTACAAATTACAAACAACTCATATTTAGAAAACAATGAATATGGAATGAATTACAATCCAAAATGATAAGGGTACAATAATGAATATACATGTATGTAAGATCTGTCATATACTCTAACAACATAGATGTGGAGTATTTTATTACATTAAATGGGGAGTACCAAATTCTATGCGTGGAGGTGTTTAAATTAGGTAAATTCTAGTTAATTTTGATTGTAAGGATTACAATATTATCAGATATTTTGGCTTTTGTTTGTAATTACAAACTTTTCAGAGTGAGAAAACTGAGCATCTGTAATACTCTAAACAACTTTTGTCTGAATTAACATTTATCCAATTGTTTCGTCTGTAGAGATATTTTGCATTTTTAAGAATCAGTACACTTTGTACTTTTAACAATAATGAGCATCTGTAATGCGAACAGCATAAGTGAATAACAGTAATAATAACTAAGATGACTTAATGATGATCAACATAGTAATTAATCATCTAAGAGAGAAACAGTAAACTTTGTACACTTACAACATTAAGTCTTTGGTAAAAACTATTTCTATGACTCCTTGAGGTCACTACACAGTCTCTGCAGCACCAACTTTAGATAGCTAATGAGGGTGACTAGCAGTAAGTGGTGATGACGACAGTGTAGTGAGCAGTGAGTTTTATTTTTAGATGTACTAGTCTTTAAGTCATCAGACACAGCCGTCTCTCAGAAGGCTGCACAGAGCTCAGCAGAAGAGATTCATCTTTGGAAAAACATGGAGGGTTTGGTGAACTGCTGTATTCAGAGAGGCTTGACATTGGACTTTGATTTTTGTAAGAAAAATCAAACTTTCTGTTGACAGGTGCATTAGAGAATGACACTTGATTTCACTTTTGGCAGTGCCTAAAAAACTTTGTGTTTGCTTAGAAAAAAAATGGCAGATAACAACTCACTGGATGGTGGTGAGACTGTGCGACGACAGATCAATGACCAGGTCATGATTGTGCAGATCCTGGTGATGATTTTTCTCTGCATCAACTTGTTGCTCATCGTCACCTTTTTTAAGAGAGAGTGCTTCTACACAACAACACGTTACATCTTATTTGCCGTTACATTACTGTCTGACAGCATGATACTAGTAGTAACTGATATTCTGCTCATCTTAAGCTATTTTCGCTTCACAATCCAAGTTGGGGTGTGTGTTGTTCTCTGTTTCATGTTGTACCTGTACTATACAGTCACACCATTTACTCTGACAGCAATGACCCTGGAGCGCTATGTGGCCATTTGCATGCCCCTGCGTCATGGAGAGCTGTGCTCCACACGCAATACTATTCACTGCATCCTCATCATCCACAGTCTCAGCTTTGTAACTATTACTGTTGTTCTCTCCACTTTATTTGCGTCAGTCTCCCTTAGCTTCTACACACAATTCAAAATATGCTCTATGGAGATATTCTTTGTTCACACATGGCAGGATCACATTAGGTCAGGTATCAGTCAGTTTTACTTCTTGATCATGTGTATCATAATTGTGTTTACGTATGTTAAAATAATGAAAGTGGCCAAAGCTGCATCCGGAGATGATAAAAAGTCAACAAGGAAAGGGCTCAGAACAGTGGTTCTTCATGCTTTCCAGCTGTGGCTTTGTCTCGTCCAGCTGTGGTGTCCATTTATAGAAAGAGCTGTCCTTCAGATTGATTTCATGTTGTTCGTTCAAGTCAGGTACTTTAACTATATAATGTTTGGTCTTGCTCCAAGATGCCTGAGTCCTCTCATATATGGCCTCAGGGATGAAAAGTTTTTTCTTGAACTGAAAAGCTACACCTTGTTCAGTAACTGAGAACAGCCTCACTTCATTTTCTCTTTACTTATGACTTAGGGGCATGTTTTATCTATGTTCTATTCTTGCTAATATTACATTTATATTTTTCTGTATCTGGCTATTAGTAAGACTTTGGCTTCATTTCTATGATGAAAACACAGTTAACAAACCTTTAACTCCACATACAATAAAATGTCTGATGGTAAAGTATAAACTACAGTTTAATTTTTTTTTTTTTCTCTATTTCTTCCTCTTGTCTATTTTGCATGACTGTACTTAACAAGTCTTTGCTCTCTAAATGCTGCTAATCTGTGCAGCAAATAACCAAGTTACAAATGTTAATGTGAGGTATGTGTTAAAAAGAGAGCTGTTCTAACAATAAAAGCTTATGGTTATTTGGTGCATCTTGCTTTTCAAATACCCTCATTCAGCAGAAATGACTAAAATATACCTGCTTTGTAATAAACATGTTTGGTATGTTTTTATCAGTCATGTTTCTCATCCACTGAAATGAAATAGCCCTATGTTGTATTATTATCTGTCCATCCATTGTCAGTTGTCCTGCTCAGGGTTGTAGTGGATGAGAGCCTACAGGCCTTTTTCACATCAGACATTTTGACTTAGTCATAGTTGGAAAAGCACAGGTTTTACTAATTAACATTGATAAATGTTTCATACACATTTACTGTAGATGTGCCATTTCACTGAGAATTGAGCCATTATTAATGTTTTTAATTTCACTTGTGCTTCTCCAACTATGACACTCTATAGGTTGGATCCAAACTTACTCTCTATGATCTACACTGTGCACTATATTCCCTGTCTGCCAATTTACTGAGGCTGTTCTCCTGTGAAATCATGCTCATCGGTCATCGGTGCAAGCAGCTTATGACAAACCATAGTTATGTTCTATTGTTAGGCAGCAGTAAGTATGACAGAAGCAGAGGGGGAAGTCAGGTGATGTAGTATAGAGCGATAGAGTCTGCATTAGGTGAAGGTTGGAGTGGATGGAGGGTAAATGGCCTGTGCTTACATTGCGCTTTACACTACAAACTCCATTCACACAGATAAACGTACAGCTCACTCAAGATACATCGAGGGCAATTCAGTTCAATATCTCGCCCGACGGCACTTCAACATGCAGACTGGAGGAGCTGGGAATCGAACCACCGACCTCCCAATTAGTTGACGACCCACTCTATCTCCTGAGCCATGGCCTGTGTGTTTTGTGGATCCCTCCGCAAAACACAAGACTGTGACAAAGGAAACTGCTGTCTAAGCTTGTTTGAAGCAGCCACCATTCCACAACCTCGACCACATGTTTATTATTTTAACTATGACGACAGAGGTCCATGCGCCTGCCACCGCAGGGGCATTATTTGAGTAGATGCTCCTATGCATCACATCAGAGGATAGGGACAGACAACCTATATGGTTGTGAAAAAGCAGTCTGTAAGTTGTTCAAGGCTACACCTGTAAATGATGATGCAAAGCCATGATGATAACCAATCAGACACAATAATGAGAAAACTAAGTATCTGTAATGCTGTAAACAGCTAAAATGACTCAATGATGATTAACATAGAAATGAATCATCTGATTGTTTATTCTAAAGAACATCCCCGTTTTTAAGAAACAGCACACTTTGTGCTTTTTACAATAATACAACACTATGGATGCTTTCACACCTGTGCCTTTTAGTTCAGTTAAACCAAACCCTGATTCGTTTGGGCAGGTGTGAAAACAGTAACCAAAACAATCACACCGAGGCCATTTCGAGGAGGTGGTCTCGGTCCGGTCCCAAACGAGCTCAGGAACGCTTCGTTTTTGGTGTGAAAGAGTTCTGAACTGGATCCGACCCCACTAGCAGGTGAACTCACAAGTTTGAGCTAGATGTTTCCCGTAACTTGCCTCCTGTGTCTTTCCTGCTCCCATCAGACAATCTGACCAATAAGCAGAATAAAACGTTCTCATGTGGTTTGTAATGATGCATTCTGGTTCACCTAAATTTTTCTCTATGTGAAAGAGACAAAACCAAGGGGAAAATGCTACAAGTTTACAAACTCAGCAACTGAATCAGACCAGAGCAAACAAACATTAGATGTGAAAACACCCTAAGTCTTTGGTAAAAACTATTTCTATGACTCCTTGAGGTCACTACACAGTCTCTGCAGCACCAACTTTAGATAGCTAATGAGGGTGACTAGCAGTAAGTGGTGATGACGACAGTGTAGTGAGCAGTGAGTTTTATTTTTAGATGTACTAGTCTTTAAGTCATCAGACACAGCCGTCTCTCTCAGAAGGCTGCACAGAGCTCAGCAGAAGAGATTCATCTTTGGAATAACATGGAGGGTTTGGTGAACTGCTGTATTCAGAGAGGCTTGACATTGGACTTTGATTTTTGTAAGAAAAATCAAACTTTCTGTTGACAGGTGCATTAGAGAATGACACTTGATTTCACTTTTGGCAGTGCCTAAAAAACTTTGTGTTTGCTTAGAAAATAAATGGCAGATAACAACTCACTGGATGGTGGTGAGACTGTGCGACGACAGATCAATGACCAGGTCATGATTGTGCAGATCCTGGTGATGATTTTTCTCTGCATCAACTTGTTGCTCATCGTCACCTTTTTTAAGAGAGAGTGCTTCTACACAACAACACGTTACATCTTATTTGCCGTTACATTACTGTCTGACAGCATGATACTAGTAGTAACTGATATTCTGCTCATCTTAAGCTATTTTCGCTTCACAATCCAAGTTGGGGTGTGTGTTATTATCTGTTTCATGTTGTACCTGTACTATACAGTCACACCATTTACTCTGACAGCAATGACCCTGGAGCGCTATGTGGCCATTTGCATGCCCCTGCGTCATGGAGAGCTGTGCTCCACACGCAATACTATTCACTGCATCCTCATCATCCACAGTCTCAGCTTTGTAACTATTACTGTTGTTCTCTCCACTTTATTTGCGTCAGTCTCCCTTAGCTTCTACACACAATTCAAAATATGCTCTATGGAGATATTCTTTGTTCACACATGGCAGGATCACATTAGGTCAGGTATCAGTCAGTTTTACTTCTTGATCATGTGTATCATAATTGTGTTTACGTATGTTAAAATAATGAAAGTGGCCAAAGCTGCATCCGGAGATGATAAAAAGTCAACAAGGAAAGGGCTCAGAACAGTGGTTCTTCATGCTTTCCAGCTGTGGCTTTGTCTCGTCCAGCTGTGGTGTCCATTTATAGAAAGAGCTGTCCTTCAGATTGATTTCATGTTGTTCGTTCAAGTCAGGTACTTTAACTATATAATGTTTGGTCTTGCTCCAAGATGCCTGAGTCCTCTCATATATGGCCTCAGGGATGAAAAGTTTTTTCTTGAACTGAAAAGCTACACCTTGTTCAGTAACTGAGAACAGCCTCACTTCATTTTCTCTTTACTTATGACTTAGGGGCATGTTTTATCTATGTTCTATTCTTGCTAATATTACATTTATATTTTTCTGTATCTGGCTATTAGTAAGACTTTGGCTTCATTTCTATGATGAAAACACAGTTAACAAACCTTTAACTCCACATACAATAAAATGTCTGATGGTAAAGTATAAACTACAGTTTAATTTTTTTTTTCTTCTCTATTTCTTCCTCTTGTCTATTTTGCATGACTGTACTTAACAAGTCTTTGCTCTCTAAATGCTGCTAATCTGTGCAGCAAATAACCAAGTTACAAATGTTAATGTGAGGTATGTGTTAAAAAGAGAGCTGTTCTAACAATAAAAGCTTATGGTTATTTGGTGCATCTTGCTTTTCAAATACCCTCATTCAGCAGAAATGACTAAAATATACCTGCTTTGTAATAAACATGTTTGGTATGTTCTTATCAGTCATGTTTCTCATCCACTGAAATGAAATAGCCCTATGTTGTATTCAGTGACGTGCAGTCAGGGGAGGCACTGCCTCACCTGCCATCATGGAAAGAAAAAAAAAGTAAAAAGAAAAAAAATTTATTAAATTGTTATATGTATACAGTGATTATACTATAAAGTTATTTTCCATTTAACTTCACCAGTTTTAGATTATTTTTATTCAAAATCGCTGAATTTTGACATTTACCGTTCAAATACTGAGAAGAGACTTGCGGTGAGGCAGCAGCCAGCTGAGCCTCACCATGGATTGCGCAATGACTCGGCTAACTGCTGGCCTGCTGTGCAGTGAGACCGTATTGCTATCTCTTTGTATGTCGCTATTAAAATGTTCAAACACTTTTGCTATATGAATTATATTATAAATTTCCATAGTTTAGTTAGCTGAGGTATATAATGTACAGTGTATTTTATCAACAACTGTATGTGTGTAACGTGTTTCTTGTGCTGAGCAATCATAAAACGGCTGCGAAGACGCACTGGGTGAGGCACGCAGTTCTCCTGCCTCATGGTAGAGGGCGCTAGTGATGAAGTCAGTGCCTCACCAGCCATGAACCTCACCGCACGTCACTGGTTGTATTATTATCTGTCCATCCATTGTCAGTTGTCCTGCTCAGGGTTGTAGTGGGTGAGAGCCTACAGGCCTTTTTCACATCAGACATTTTGACTTAGTCATAGTTGGAAAAGCACAGGTTTTACTAATTAACATTAATAAATGTTTCATACACATTTACTGTAGATGTGCCATTTCACTGAGAATTGAGCCATTATTAATGTTTTTAATTTCACTTGTGCTTCTCCAACTATGACACTCTATAGGTTGGATCCAAACTTACTCTCTATGATCTACACTGTGCACTATATTCCCTGTCTGCCAATTTACTGAGGCTGTTCTCCTGTGAAATCATGCTCATCGGTCATCGGTGCAAGCAGCTTATGACAAACCATAGTTATGTTCTATTGTTAGGCAGCAGTAAGTATGACAGAAGCAGAGGGGGAAGTCAGGTGATGTAGTATAGAGCGATAGAGTCTGCATTAGGTGAAGGTTGGAGTGGATGGAGGGTAAATGGCCTGTGCTTACATTGCGCTTTACACTACAAACTCCATTCACACAGATAAACGTACAGCTCACTCAAGATACATCGAGGGCAATTCAGTTCAATATCTCGCCCGACGGCACTTCAACATGCAGACTGGAGGAGCTGGGAATCGAACCACCGACCTCCCAATTAGTTGACGACCCACTCTATCTCCTGAGCCATGGCCTGTGTGTTTTGTGGATCCCTCCGCAAAACACAAGACTGTGACAAAGGAAACTGCTGTCTAAGCTTGTTTGAAGCAGCCACCATTCCACAACCTCAACCACATGTTTATTATTTTAACTATGACGACAGAGGTCCATGCGCCTGCCACCGCAGGGGCATTATTTGAGTAGATGCTCCTATGCATCACATCAGAGGATAGGGACAGACAACCTATATGGTTGTGAAAAAGCAGTCTGTAAGTTGTTCAAGGCTACACCTGTAAATGATGATGCAAAGCCATGATGATAACCAATCAGACACAATAATGAGAAAACTAAGTATCTGTAATGCTGTAAACAGCTAAAATGACTCAATGATGATTAACATAGAAATGAATCATCTGATTGTTTATTCTAAAGAACATCCCCGTTTTTTAAGAAACAGCACACTTTGTGCTTTTTACAATAATACAACACTATGGATGCTTTCACACCTGTGCCTTTTAGTTCAGTTAAACCAAACCCTGATTCGTTTGGGCAGGTGTGAAAACAGTAATCGCACTCAGGAGGTGGTCTCGGTCCGGTCCCAAACGAGCTCAGGAACGCTTCCTTTTTGGTGTGAAAGAGTTCTGAACTGGATCCGACCCCACTAGCAGGTGAACTCACAAGTTTGAGCTAGATGTTTCCCGTAACTTGCCTCCTGTGTCTTTCCTGCTCCCATCAGACAATCTGACCAATAAGTAGAAGAAAACATTTTCATGTGGTTTGTAATGATGCATTCTGGTTCACCTAAATTTTTCTCTACGTGAAAGAAAACCGAACCAAGGGAAAAATGCTACAAGTTTACAAACTCAGCAACTGAATCAGACCAGAGCAAACAAACATTAGACGTGAAAACACCCTAAGTCTTTGGTAAAAACTATTTCTATGACTCCTTGAGGTCACTACACAGTCTCTGCAGCACCAACTTTAGATAGCTAATGAGGGTGACTAGCAGTAATTGGTGATGACGACAGTGTAGTGAGCAGTGAGTTTTATTTTTGGATGTACTAGTCTTTAAGTCATCAGACACAGCCGTCTCTCTCAGAAGGCTGCACAGAGCTCAGCAGAAGAGATTCATCTTTGGAATAACATGGAGGGTTTGGTGAACTGCTGTATTCAGAGAGGCTTGACATTGGACTTTGATTTTTGTAAGAAAAATCAAACTTTCTGTTGACAGGTGCATTAGAGAATGACACTTGATTTCACTTTTGGCAGTGCCTAAAAAACTTTGTGTTTGCTTAGAAAATAAATGGCAGATAACAACTCACTGGATGGTGGTGAGACTGTGCGACGACAGATCAATGACCAGGTCATGATTGTGCAGATCCTGGTGATGATTTTTCTCTGCATCAACTTGTTGCTCATCATCACCTTTTTTAAGAGAGAGTGCTTCTACACAACAACACGTTACATCTTATTTGCTGTTACATTACTGTCAGATAGTTTGATGTTATTCATCTCTGATATCCTGCTCATCTTGAGCTATTTTCGCTTTACCATGCAAGTTTGGTTGTGTGTCATTATCTCTTTTATGGTACTTCTGTATCTTACAGTCACACCAGTTACTCTGACAGCAATGACCCTGGAGCGCTACGTGGCCATTTGCATGCCCCTGCGTCATGGAGAGCTGTGCTCCACACGCAGATCTGTGCACTGTATTCTCATCATTCATGGCATCAGCTCTGTGCCCTGCATTCTCATTCTCTCCACTTTCTTTGCATCAGCATCTCTTAGTTTCTATAAACAATATCAGATATGTTCAGTGCAAATGTTTACTTTTTATGCATGGCAGGATTATATTACTTCAGCTGTACAACAATTCTACTTCTTGGTCATGTGTATAATTATTGTTTTCTCCTATATTAAAATAATGAAAGTGGCCAAAGCTGCATCAGGAGATGATAAAAAGTCATCAAAGAAAGGGCTCAGAACAGTGGTTCTTCATGGTTTCCAGCTGCTGCTCTGTCTCATCCAGCTGCTGTGCCCATTCATAGAGACTTCGGTACTTCAGATTAATTTCAGGTTATTTGTCAATGTCAGGTACTTTAACTACATAATGTTCAATCTTGCACCAAGATGTCTGAGTCCTCTCATTTATGGCCTCAGGGATGAAAATTTCTTTCAAGCACTGAAACACTATGCCTCTATTGGCTTGTTTAAAAGAAATATTATTTGACAAGTTAGGATAATAATTTTCTAACAGAAATTGCATTTAATTTATTGAAATTAAAATTTCATTAAAACATACTATAACTGAAATAGTAACTGTCTATGTTCACAATTCACTTTCTAAATAGTTAAAGTGTAAATTTGGGATTTTGGATAAGACAACAGAGCCCAAGATGATGAATTGTGGTCTCAGAACAGTCTGTAGGGCCGATTATTAACACTGCATGGATCACTGGGTCACTAGTGATTCATGGGACAGAAACCCATTATTTCTTAAGGGGGCTTTTATTGCTGTGCTAATATGCTGCAGTAAGCATATTGTATCAATTCTAGTTGCTGACATTTATATACTAGATTAGACTAGATACATACGAGATTTGCTAGTTTCTTTATCTAAACAGTTACCAATGGCTTCTCTCTCCCCCCACATTCTCCTGCTCTCTCTCGCTCGGTGTGTGTCTTGCTGAGTGTATCGGATGCACTACTCTGCTTCCCTGCAGCCAGGAAACCAGGACGGCTGGGTGACTGCCTGTGACAAGAGGTGTAGCCCCATGCCCATACACAATCCAGCCATATGGTGACTTATATGGCCATATAAGTCTCTAAATATAGTGACAAATGCACTAAGTTGGCAACACTCCCCTTAATAGAACCAGATCACTTCTAAGAGCAATGGCCAATGGGAAAACTGCCCCTCTGTTGCAGTCCAGTCAAAATCCGGACACAGGTCAATGATACGGCCAGGGCCTTAACACTGACGTCTTGTCATAAGTTATGCTTTATGTAAAACTGAATATCTATCTGTATCTTTAAATCAAGTTTTGTTGCTTTTACAGAAGTTATTAATTTTTAGGCAACATTTCAAAGGCAGATAAGATTTGGCTTTAACCACTTCTTGTTGTGAATTGACCGTCGTCTGTCCTACCACTAAGTCATATCACGGTAAATTAGGATATATGATATGGATAAAATTGGATTCTATGAAATGGCAACAAACAAGGACCCATCAACATTTATATTACATTAAATACACATGGATTCACTTTATTTTAACTGATATGTGAACAGTGAAAAAACAATGATACAAACAATACTTTTATAAAAAAAAAATTGTCTTTGTTACAACAAAACATACAATAAACAACATTTTGTTCCAATGTTAGATAAACCCGACTGCCACACAATAGATACTGAAGATTTGATAATCATTTTCCAAAAGCTCTAAAACCAGCTCACATTCACAAATGAAACATATGGTCTAAAACTTATGATTCATGAAATAGTAAAAAATGACTTGTTAGCAATTTATTTTTTTCCCTTTTCAAAATGTCACTTTCTTGGTCTAAATGCAAACGTGAACATCTTTAAGGCTCAAAATGAAAGAGCAACAAAATAGGGAAATAACACGTAGACAGCTCAAGTTGAATCTGTATCAATATGAACTGAACAGCACTGTGGCATTATTTTTTTCTTTTGTCCAACATCTGTCTATTTCTCTTAATCCTCTCGTAGATAAGCTTCGTGCACCTCATGCTCCTCACTATCCTCTAAAGAGGCGGCATATTCAGCCATCCTTTGAATCTCTTCTACTTTAGTCTCAGCCAGCTTCTTATCTGCGTCCACTGACATTTTCTGTGCCTCCTCCACCTGCAACTGGGCCACTTGTATGTTTGTCCTCACCGTGATGGACGCATGCTCGGCTCCTGGGAACACACAGATACAAACACAAATAGATAAATATTTAAGATATAAACATGATTTTAATCCTTTCATCATTCCATCATTAGAAATACGGCAGTAGCATTATATCAAAGCATATGAAGGCACACATTTTACTCACCTGAAGTGTATGCTGCCTCAGCCACCAGTTTACACAAGTTGACAGCACTGATCCAGGATGACTCAAAACGTTTGCATTCATTTAGTCTCTCGCTAACCTGCCAGAGGAAAAGAGATGAGACAAACTCTTTATCACAAATATATCTTTTTAGTTGTTTTTGCAAAATGTAATAATTCTGGTAGGAAAAACTGACTGCTTTAAGTTCAGTTTAGGTTTGTTTTCAAAGACTTTTCTCCAAAGAGGACAACAGCACAAACTAACCTCTGCACGCTGGCCTTTGATCGCCTGCTGGAGCAAATCCTCCTCTGCTGGGGTCAGTTTTCCCACTGAGGCCAAATAGCGTTTTTGGAGAGCAATGCGTGTGTGCACAGCCTGTTAGCACAAAGAGGCAGGACAGACAGTCAGGAAAAATACAGAGAAACTTAAAATGATAAACATACAATACTTTTTCTCTATCTGTGAGAATGATTTCATTTTTTACTCCTATGACTTCAACCCAAAGTCTGGATTTCTATACCTCTTATCAAATGCAAAAACATCAACACACCCTCCAGAGTCAATGTCATTTCTTAGAGGTTCAAATTATAAAGAACGCACCAGGTGTATGTCCATGTAATGTGAGAGTATTTTCTTTCCCAATGATGAAAATCTCAAATTGAGGTTGGCATCATCATAAGATATGGAAAAATGTTTCACAAAAGATGAAAACCTACCTTTGAATAATCCATAAGGGCATCTATGAGAGCCAAGGTGGTCTGGGAAAGGAAAGTACTTGAACTGTCTGTAACCACTGAGGCTGCTCTTCTGATCAGGGAGTCATGGGAGAGGTTTTCCACTTGCTACAAACAGAGTAAAAGGGGGTAAATTCAGCATTTTAATATCTTCCTTCAGTTTGTGCATGTACAAAATATGAATTATATTACAGTGTCTCTGATAGGAGATTAACCCACCTGTGTAAAAGGGACAGCACAGAGCCCACGGGCAACACTTAAAGGTGCTATGCTCATGTGTGCAGTGTTTGTCCATTCCCCTGAATTCTGGACTCCAGCTTTCCTGCTGCTGAATACGACACCCTCAGAACTGCTGTAGACACATTAGGAAAGGATATATGCGGGTTAATACAGTCATGACCATTGGTATTTCAGCTTAAAGTTTTGTAGTGCTGTGAGTTATAATCCTAAAGTTTGAATTTGCCTGCCAATCTTTCAGGTGATGTTTAAGAAATGAAACTTGAAAACGAGCTTATTTAAACACTAGGAGAAAAAGTTGCTGAAACTCTGATAGACAGCAAAGATCTAGACTGTGCTCCAACTAAATACTACGACATTGCCCATTATTCATAACCAACCTTAGGACACGGATGCAGGCTGCTCCTCTCCTCAGGACGCTCTTGCTGGTCCGCAGCAGTGAAATGTCTGTCTGATTTTGCAGAAATCCTCTAGCCGCACGGCTGGCACACACTGAACACTGACGAACAGCTTGCATTTTGCAGATTATTTAGGTCTGCAGCACTAGAAGAAAGTATTGATATGATCTATGTAAAATGAGTTGGTGATTGCAGGTTTTCTATTTTCTGCAGTCTGAACTAATCTCTAACGACCTAATCAGCCCACTGTTGCCTTGTCTTTGTAAAATCAGAGAAAAAAGCTTGTTTGCTGCTGGAAATCTTTCAGTCTGCTTGACGACTGCAAACTGTGATGTCCAGTGGGTATTTGTAAGGCCTCAGCGCCATTTCATTGCGTAAAAGCATTGATCTGTTGACTCTGCTTGCAAATGTGCGTATATGGTGTTATCTGCAAAAGCCAACAGGGACAGAAATTATGTACAGGCTGCAGAACCTGATCTGTTTTGGTTGACTTTAAGGCATATTTGAGAAATTACAGACATTTTATACAAGTTATAATATGTAACTTTTCCACATTATAATGTCTAAAAACAACCAGACCAACTGTATGTTATTTATGTACATACATTATACCAAAATTTTTAATCATGGTAACGGTCCATTTCATTCGGTCGCCTGTCATTATAGAGTCACATCTCTTTTGCGCATGTGTTAGCACTATCTCATGACTATCTGAGCATAACATTTAAAAAGAAAAACATAGAAATAGGATGATTCAAGTGTGAGTTCACATACACACAGACACCCAACCACACCCAAACAGATGCATAAACATACACATGTTTACACACTGTCTGACGAAGCATTTCCCCAACTAAAATGCATTATAATTTTCTAAATAGCGTGGCATGCATTAAGTAGAAATTTTGAGGAACGCTGATTGGAAATATTGAGGAGGAGCTACTCAGCGTGTCTTACAAAGAATCAGTGCCCCTAAACCATACACTTTCAACTTGGTGTAAACTTCCTTTTAGAATACTGGTGTAATAAACATCAACTGTGAAATATGTAAATAAAATCAACTAGATTATTGGAGGTCTATGCACTGAACAAAGGGGCGATGCACTGGGCATATTCAAAACAAAAGGATATGCAAAAACATAATTTATCAATTTATAACTCGCAACAACAAATCAACAAATCGTATCTTGACCCCGTCAGGTGTGATGTCTCGCCATCTTGGTTCACAACAGAAAAACAATTTCTCTTGGAATTTAAAAAAAAAACTGTGTAGTGTTGTGTAGTTAACTATTGAAACTGCAAACGATTATGGGTCATCAATGGAGATGAATGATTTTTTTGTTTTCATTTTACCATTGCTTCTCTACTGTAATTTATTTTTAGCCCATGCGATGCATTTGTCAGGCAGTCACCTCCACACACTTGATCTTTGTGTAGTGCATGTGCAAAAGCTGAGGTGTTGCGTGTTGTGCAGTGCTCACACAGTGACATCATCAAGGATAAACCTCCCAAAACTCAGGCTGAGGAAGAATTATCATGGCCATACTTGAGCAGTTATTGTTTACCAAACCAAATCTAACATTCCAGCACTTTCCCATGAATCGTGGGTATTTTGTTATATTTATTTTAATTTTTTTTGGTTTATGTAAGACCTGTGAAAAAGTAGGCACTTTTTGCAATAAACTGGCATGTGACTTTTTTGTATTATATTTTGTTATAATTTCCTATCAAATTTACATTGTCAATTTCATCATTTTTTCACAAAGTACTTTCAACTACTCTTTCTACATAGTTTTAGTTCACTAAACTGGATTTCTCCCTTGGGTAGCTTTTCAGTAGTTCAACTTCTTCCAGTGGGAAGTAATTGCTTGCAAAATTCTGCTTTCAAAGTAGTTTCCCCAACACTGGTCATTGATGAAGTCTAAGGAGTGTTTGTTGGCCCTTGGACCCTATTGTACACCAAAGAACCAAAGACTCATGCATTGTGTATGCAGCGTTCAGCTTCTTTAATATGCATTGAATTGGAGGAAAGATCTTTTTACTTTTGTCTGCTTGCATATCAATGCAACCATAGAGTTCGCCATGTCAGTCTGACGAGTGTCAATATTCCGAACAACACTCGGAGTAATTTCAGCTTTGTTTAGGACTCCTGCTACATTAGCCATTAGGCTAAGTTATGGGTCACACAGTGGATTTGGCAAAGTTGTTTTAGTACCAAGCTTGCATGGCCAAGTAAAAATATCACACTGATGGTTGCAGGAGTTTTTGACATATCAACACTGAGGTTCTACTCAGAAAAATAGCAGTATATATTAAGGGGATATTTAAATTGTGTACAGTTGCTTGGAACCTTCTCGTTCAGCTGCTATATTGGTCTTGTCCATGTGACTTCCCCAACTTTTATCATTTTGTAACAAAAATCAAATATTCTATTGACAGGTGCATTAGAGAATCATACTTGATTTGACTTTTGGCAGTGACTTAAAAACTTTTGTTTGCTTAGAAAATAAATGGCAGATAACAACTCACTGGTTGGTGGTGAGTCTCCTGGACGACAGATCAATGACCAGGTCATTATCGTGCAGATTCTGGTGATGATTTTTCTCTGCATCAACTTGTTGATCATTATAACCTTTTTTTTTTTTAACCTTTCACATCTGTTTTGCCATTATCTTACTCTCTGACAGCATGGACTGATTCACAATGCAAGTTGGGATGTGTATCATTATCTGTTTCATGTTCTGTATGTTACAGTCACACCATTTTCCCTGACAGCAATGACCCTGGAGCACTATGTGGCCATTTGCATGCCCCTGCACCATGGAGAGCTGCCAAGTGGCAACCTCCCAGGCTGAAAAATCAATCCAACGTAGAAATGTTAAAAACTGCAGTTCTTCGAATGGCTGCTTGACGCTGGCTCCAAAAGTGAGTCAGTCCCCATAGACTCTCATAATAACATGCCCAAACTGACAGCAGAAATAAACATGTTTACCGCCTGGTACAATAAACGCTTTTGGTCTCTCTAGCTAATTTCCCCCTTCATGACAACTGTACAGGGGTGAATTTTATATAATTCAGCTGTTTAAATTTCATTAAGATTCAAAGTTATGCATAATTGAGGGCTTATCGCTTTGAGTGTCAGGTGGGCAAGCGTATGCTTGCCACAAACGGCATGTATGTCTCGGCTCAACACGTGCTCCTCAGAAACCTTTGGGTGACATCACAGAGGTTACATCCATGGATCACATTAGGTCAGCTATAAGTCAGTTTTACTTCATGATCATGTGTATCATGATTGTGTTTACTTATGTTAGATTAATGAGAGCTGCATCAGGAGATGATAAAAAGTCAACAAGGAAAGGGCTCAGAACATTAATTCCTCATGCTTTCCAGCTGTTGCTCTGTCTCATCCAGCTGTGGTGCCCATTCATGAAAGGAGTTGTTTTTCAGATTGATTTCATGTTGTTCGTTCAGGCCAGGCACTTTAACTAACTTTGAATATCTCTGGTCACATTGGTTTCATTGGTTACATTACATAGGTATGGTGAATATGGGCCTACAAGATGATGAGACATTTAACACACAGCACTGAAGTTGTGCTAAATTCCTTTATGTCTTTGTCTTTGTGTGTGTTTGTGTATTGCACCCTCTACTATACCCGTGTTCTCATTTTTTGCTATTCATTTCACTGAAAATAGCTTAGATTTCTCTCTGTCATTTAATATTTCACTAAAACTCTTGTTGCCAAAAGTTTGGAAATCGCGTTGATTCTGTCTGATAGCCTTCAAAAAAGTTACTTGCTGAGGTGGCATCCGCTGGGGTTCAGAAGCAGAAAGTTTGTTTTGGACACAGATTTTGGTCCAATCCCCTACAGTCCTGATTACTGACGCAAAACTTGCGTAAAGGGCTGGCGAGCCCCAGTGAGGTGCTCTCACTAGAGTGAACTTGTTTGCCAAACAAATGAAAACTTCAGGTTGCACAATTAGACTCAGGAGCTTAATGTTAATGATCAGCTAGTCTGTTAATTGCTAAACTGGGGATATGGGACTTGTTCTCTAATCATGCTCTGCCGAAGTCACACAGTACAGTACCTTATGCAATTGCTGCACATGGGAGTCATTTAAACTATAGAAATATCTCTTTAAGTGTTTCATCATCTTGACAAACAGTTCTGAAGTTACACCTGCAAGTCATGTTTCTACTGTGACATCAGTAATGTTGTCTAAGAGTGTGACACTGAACAAAGAAGATTAAACACTGTTTGTGCAAAATGCCACCAGGTTTGTGTCAGAGCAGTGTTTTTCAAGGTCCCTGTTTACCTTTTGCACTGCAGTTCACAAACAGCCTTACAAGTAGTCTACTGTACATAGAGACCTGAAACCCATGGCTGCAGTATGACATTGTTGATATTGAAATACATTTTCAATATATTTAACAGCTTTATTAAAAAAATATGTAAACAAAAGAATCTTTACGACGACTGTCAACAAGATTTACTCCCTCTCCCTCAGGTAACATATGTTCAACCACACAACCAAACGTCCTTTAACCCTGACTTAAATCATTATCCTGCTATGCACGTGGCCGTAACCCAAGTTGTTTATGTGTCTGAGGTTTAACTTAACCTTAGCCAACATCACTGACTCCATATGTATGAACAGCCTCAATAATTTCAGCGAGTCCATTTTACAGCCTTTACAGCCTACTCAACCTATTAGATGCCGACACACACAGAGAGAAAAGGGGTATTGGTTTTTGTACCTAAAGGTACATTTTTCTGAAAAGGTTCTGTAACGGTCTGTAGGGTGATAACTCTGGACCTTGGTTTAATTTTAAAGGCACTTAATTGATTGCCACTTTGGATCCCACATCCCACACCTGCCTCACAGAATATTTTTCTCTCAAAAATTTTGCACATCTAGTGCAAAGTTTTCTCCTGCTTTTAATTTTAAAGGTATAAAATCATTGCTGACAGCAAAGGGTACATGTTTGTACTTTTTTATAAGATTAAGGTACAGGCAGATGATGCTGCAAATCAGTGATTTAAATTTAGGGGCATGTTTTTGCCTCATAAAGGTGCAAAATGACATGTCGCTCAAACTGTACCTCACAGGGCTGGGTATTCTGATTTCCTGGATCGATTCAAATCGGATTCACAAGGTCCCAATTTGATTTGATTCAATTCAATTCCCGATTCAATTCGATTCGATTTGATTCGATATTGATTCAGTTAGAGAAATTTAAGTTACAACATCAGTTTTTCTTGGATATGAATAAGATTCCCAGAGAACTAATGCTGTAAATTGCTCCTCTAACCTGGTGCATTGTCCTTCATCCTTGAGTCCAATTAAACGTTTGTACAAAATTTGAAAAAATTCCCTCAAGGCGTTACTGAAATAAAGAATGGGACGGGCGGACAGTTGGATGACCTGAAAATGCCTTGGGCCACAGCTGTCGCTGGCGTGCAGGCGTAATAATAAAATGTACTTTAACGGAGTATGTACCACAAGGCTGAATCCTTACTGCAGCGGCTTGGGTTTGAATCTAGCCTGGGCCCTTTGCTGCATTCATCCCCCCTTTCTCCCCGCCTTTCCTGTTTCCTGTTACTGGAAACAAAACTGAAATTCAGAAAAAAAAGTTTTAATAACCTTGAGTAGAACAGCCACACATTGTACTATAGCCCAATACCTCATCATTGCAGCAGCCATGTTTGTTCAGCAGAGTTGCAGCTCATACATACCTTTCTCAAATGGACAGCTGTGGTTTCTATTGTCATTTGAGGAGGAAATACTGTAACATACTAAAGTCATGTAATAATATAGATGCAGGTGGATCAAATATGGCTTATCTTTTATGTGAGTAATTTTTATTTTATTTCTTTTGAATAATAATAAGGTTTATGGGTTGTAATATGTGTGGTTGTTCTCCCTCTTTTACTCTTTAATTAAAAAGTATGAAAAAAAGATTGTTAACAGTATTTTTCTTCTTTTCTCGCAGTAGGTTCCCAGTATTTACTACAATACTTATCGTATAGTTTATTTCTCCTTTCCTTTAAATTGTCCAGTTGTTACTGCGTTGTTCCCTACAGTCTTGATTTCTTCCACTGTCCACCAGTAAGAACCAGTAAGTATTTTATCATACAATGAACTTCCACTGTAAATCGTGGGCTGTTTTATAAAGTGTTACCAGGCATTTTAGTGGTCAATTTAAAGAACTTCCAGTCGCATAACATCTCAGAACAGTGCAGAGCTGAGATGCTTTGGCCTCTTATTGTGGCAGGGCTCAGTACTTCTGCTGACTCGTCAGGGTTAGGACAGTTTCCCTGGGTAAACAATAATTGACTGTCAATGTCCTCACTGCTGTGTATTACCAACAGGTTACTGCACTCTCTGAAAACTCTTCCCCTCCTCTTTTCTCACTCCACAATATCTTTGACAAACATCAAATTATGAGCCATGTTTTCCTCTTTTTGTGTTGTTTTGCGCCACCACAGACCTTTGGAAAATATCTTTGTGACATCGATGCTTTCATGAGTGTTAAGGTTGAACTACAGTTCAGCAGTAGTGATACCTGTTACAAATATAATCTCTGCAACACAGACAGTTCTGTAATAAGGCCCAGGAGCTATTTTGCTCATCCTGCAGTGCTGTACTTATCTCGAAAGAGATCTATCTTCATTAACAGTGACATCTACAGCTCATAAGCTGTCACCTCCACTGACTTCTACAATCTAAAGGAAAAAGCACTGAAGGACACTGGCAAAAACTTTGGTCAACAGTTCACAAACTGCTTTAGACAAGACACAGCTGGAACCACTGACCCAGCTCGCTTTAAAAGTGTCCACTCAGCAGAATCATCTCATCACAGTGCCAACAATCAATATGAGAGCTCCCCCTTCCAGCTGGAAAAGGTTCAGCTGAGTCAATGCACTCGGAGGAAAAAAAAAAGATTGAAAGGAAATTTTGCTGTCCTCATACATTAGTCTTACATATGAGATTATCAATATGTAGGCAGATATGCCTCTAGATTTTCACTCAACTTCTCAACTTGGCTTTTTATTATATGGGATGAAAAAAAAAATGTACACACGCGCGCGTATAATAATAATAATAATAATAATAATATATGTGTATATATATATATATATATATATATATATAAATACTTACACAACACAATTTGCCTAGCACCAAACCAAAGTTGCTACTGGTTTGGTGAGACCAAACTTGAGCTAAAGGGAGAGTGACTATTGAGCTTACTTCCATCAAGAGGACAGAAACATGTCTTCAGTGGTTCACTGATGAAAGTGTAAGTAGTTGACTGTTTGCTAACACTTTAGCATGAACTGTTCCCCTGACTGGATGATGCTAGTAATGTACCAATATTTTCTACTAAAACAAAACATTTAGTTCTTGGTACAAAGTACGATACAGTACAGTACAATCACAGTCACAGTCACATTGAATGAATTCACTCTGTCTTGCACCAGTATCAAACATAAAAGTGCTCATACATTAAACTCTTTCTGATAATGGTTAATGGATCATGTAGTAATGCTTTAGAGATCAGTTATAAGTAATTATAAGAACAACTTTTAGGTTGTGGAAAATCCTCCTCCAGTATGACATTAACATTAATAAATCAATCAATTACAACTTATATACTCTTTATAAATAGTGGCTTTTCAGAAAGTGACACCATGATATTGTATTATTTGGTTAATATTACTGATGTGTTACTATGAAAGTAGTATTTTAATGTTGTAGCTGGAAAAGCGGAACTAGTTACTTCATACGCGTTTTTCGTATTAAATCAATCACAGAAAAAATATGACCATCAGATGTTTTGTATAAAATCTGAATCTGCAAATTAAACAGATGTTAGACAAATGTAGTAGTAAATATAGTAGTAAATTGGCATACTATAATAATAGATATTGTATCACTCTTTATGGCTTGGAGATGTAAGTGATGCATTTAATATCTTTCATCTGCAGCAATTGCACTTATTAATTTGGAATAAAATGGCCTTATTGATTTTTTTTTTATGTTTCGCATGGGTTCATCATTTTTTTACTTCTTGCGTGTCTGCTTAAACAGTCATGTATCAAAAAAATTAAGTTTAGAGCTTCCTTCCATAAATCCTGATGATATTCTACAGGAATATCAGCTCATTAGTCCATCTCCACACTGAAATCTGTTTATAATGAGAAACATGATGCTTTGTGACGACAGCCTGAAACCAATGTATCTCTGGAGGAAGAGCCTCCCAGAGATGTTGTTCGTCAAACACACAATATGTGATAAGAAGAACAGATATCTGAACTCTTCTGACTGATGAGGATATTCTTAGGTGAGTGAAGTGCTCTTTTATTCTGAATGTTGGATGTGTAATACAAACAGTTCATTATCATGTTCTTTTATCTAAGGGGGTAGACATTCAACTAGAGTTGTGTTATATGCACGTTTTATGTATTTATTTTATTTCTCATTTGTATATGGATTTTTAATTCATGTTTTTCTTTAACAGGTGTGCTCCAGTGCACAGCTGCAAAATGCAGAACCTGACTGAACTTCCAGCCAATGCAACATCCCAGAGAAGCCTGTCTGTCATCATCAAGGTGTGTGTGGCAATCCCCTTCTTCTGCATCTTCCTGTGCTGCATTGCTGTTATGCTGCACATCTTTGCGTCTCACAGGCAGTTCCTGGAGACGTCCCGTTACATCCTGTTTACCTACATGCTGATCAATGACACCCTCCAGCTCTTGTCCTCTGTGGTGCTCTTCCTCTGTGTCATGGGTCAGGTGAAATTTGCTATTGTGTACTGTGTTCCTCTTCTGTTCATATCCACTGCCACTTTCCAGAACACACCCTTAATCCTGGCCACCATGTCACTGGAGCGTTATGTCGCCATCTTCTATCCGCTCAAACAGCCGGCCACCTGGCACTCAGACCGTATCTGGATCATTATTCTGTCTCTTTGGTTCATCAGTTGTATCTTCCCTATCATTGAATACTCCATTGGGGAACTTGATCTTGCTCTGGATGTCCTCTCTACCCCTGTGCTTTGCAAAACTGTCGTCATCAACTCTTCTCCAATCCAGAAATTGTTTAGAGCTGCTATAAATGTGCTCTTCTTTGCAGTAGTGGCTGTCATCATCCTCTTTACATATGTGAGAATCCTGCTCGAAACCAGGAAGCTGAGACAGGACAGAGAATCTGTGAGCAAAGCCATGCACACTGTGCTGCTCCACGGCTTTCAGTTGTTGCTATGTATGCTGGCCTTCACTCACCCTATCACTGAAACTCTCATAGTGCTGCCCGCTCATCTACGGCTTTAGAGATCAGAACCTCAGGGGCTACATTGGGAAAGCATTCCTCTGCTGCTCAAAAAAAGTCAAAACCACACGTTGATTTAGTTTTGATTGATCTCTCAAACATAATGCACAAATATCATAGGATGTATTTTGTGATGTTTTAACAGGGTCTCTGGTACAGGTCTAAACAAGTCTTAAAGGATAGCTTAACAATTTTTCAAGACTGCCTTTAAACAAAACTCAGGTGCCCATATGAACATTAGGAGCCGTGTGTGTGTGTGTGTGTGTTGTGATTATTTCTCCTGTTCGAGGTCAGAAACCTTTTGTTCTTTCAAAGTTCATCTGAAGCATCTGTAATAGAGTATGAAGCTTCAGCAGTCTGAGTTAGACAGATCAATGTGGTATCTGTCAAAGTTAGTCTTTTTATTATAAAGTTCTCTCTAAAGAAATATGGGCACCTGACTACTGAATTAAGACAGATTTGACAAATTGTGAACTCATCCTTTAAAAAGCATTGAGTCAAGTTTCTTCTATAAAAGGCCTTGGAATTTTTTTTAAAGTCTTAAGCAGTGATGTCAGTTATGAAATGTTTTTCTGATTGCAGGCCAAACTAAAATGGGAATTGTTTCACCTGCTGAATCGTTTCTTGTGGAGTGTCAGTGAGGACATCAGGACATCATATTGTTCTGATCTATAGATTTACAGACTATTAAAGCATTTGTGATACTTTGAGAAATCTATTTTCCAGCACTGAACAAGAATGAACCAGGAATTGATTCAGTCTCTTGTGCCCTCTGCTGCCCTGTGAAATCAATTACAGCACCACTTTTTGGGACATGATCAACACCTTTATAGAGCCACTGCTGTTAAATATAAACCATGCAGGCAGTGCTGGTAAATCCGTGCCAGCAGCATCAATAAAGGTTACTCAGTCGTGTGAATGAATTTAATCTATCATACTGGCAGCTGCTCTGGGATGCAGTATCTCATTCTCTCGTTGAGCATGCAGTGCTGATCATGCAGGATTTATGGATTACTTAACACACTAATATTTGCATGCACAAACCAGTGTGTTCCCAAAACTGCCACCTGAATGCATATGCAGATACATACAAATTATCCTGTTTGATCAAAGTTTGCCAAAACTGTGTTACAAGAGTGGTGGGGTTTTTTTTGTAAGGATACTTATTGTGTGATTGCAACAATATAAATATCCAAATAAACAGTAATACAGAATTTAACTGCAAGTGACTATTGAGCTTACTTCCATCAAGAGGACAGAAACATGTCTTCAGTGGTTCACTGATGAAAGTGTAAGTAGTTGACTGTTTGCTAACACTTTAGCATGAACTGTTCCCCTGACTGGATGATGCTAGTAATGTACCAATATTTTCTACTAAAACAAAACATTTAGTTCTTGGTACAAAGTACGATACAGTACAGTACAATCACAGTCACAGTCACATTGAATGAATTCACTCTGTCTTGCACCAGTATCAAACATAAAAGTGCTCATACATTAAACACTTTCTGATAATGGTTAATGGATCATGTAGTAATGCTTTAGAGATCAGTTATAAGTAATTATAAGAACAACTTTTAGGTTGTGGAAAATCCTCCTCCAGTATGACATTAACATTAATAAATCAATCAATTACAACTTATATACTCTTTATAAATAGTGGCTTTTCAGAAAGTGACACCATGATATTGTATTATTTGGTTAATATTACTGATGTGTTACTATGAAAGTAGTATTTTAATGTTGTAGCCGGAAAAGCGGAACTAGTTACTTCATATACTTTTTTTTCGTATTAAATCAATTACAAAAAAACACATAACCTCATCAGATGTTTTGTATAAAATCTGAATCTGCAAATTAAACAGACGTTAGACAAATGTAGTAGTAAATATAGTAGTAAATTGGCATACTATAATAATAGATATTGTATCACTCTTTATGGCTTGGAGATGTAAGTGATGCATTTAATATCTTTCATCTGCAGCAATTGCACTTATTAATTTGGAATAAAATGGGCTTATTGATTTTTTTTTTATGTTTCGCATGGGTTCATCATTTTTTTACTTCTTGCGTGTCTGCTTAAACAGTCATGTATCAAAAAAATTAAGTTTAGAGCTTCCTTCCATAAATCCTGATGATATTCTACAGGAATATCAGCTCATTAGTCCATCTCCACACTGAAATCTGTTGATAATGAGAAACATGATGCTTTGTGACGACAGCCTGAAACCAATGTATCTCTGGAGGAAGAGCCTCCCAGAGATGTTGTTCGTCAAACACACAATATGTGATAAGAAGAACAGATATCTGAACTCTTCTGACTGATGAGGATATTCTTAGGTGAGTGAAGTGCTCTTTTATTCTGAATGTTGGATGTGTAATACAAACAGTTCATTATCATGTTCTTTTATCTAAGGGGGTAGACATTCAACTAGAGTTGTGTTATATGCACGTTTTATGTATTTATTTTATTTCTCATTTGTATATGGATTTTTAATTCATGTTTTTCTTTAACAGGTGTGCTCCAGTGCACAGCTGCAAAATGCAGAACCTGACTGAACTTCCAGCCAATGCAACATCCCAGAGAAGCCTGTCTGTCATCATCAAGGTGTGTGTGGCAATCCCCTTCTTCTGCATCTTCCTGTGCTGCATTGCTGTTATGCTGCACATCTTTGCGTCTCACAGGCAGTTCCTGGAGACGTCCCGTTACATCCTGTTTACCTACATGCTGATCAATGACACCCTCCAGCTCTTGTCCTCTGTGGTGCTCTTCCTCTGTGTCATGGGTCAGGTGAAATTTGCTATTGTGTACTGTGTTCCTCTTCTGTTCATATCCACTGCCACTTTCCAGAACACACCCTTAATCCTGGCCACCATGTCACTGGAGCGTTATGTCGCCATCTTCTATCCGCTCCAACAGCCGGCCACCTGGCACTCAGACCGTATCTGGATCATTATTCTGTCTCTTTGGTTCATCAGTTGTATCTTCCCTATCATTGAATACTCCATTGGGGAACTTGATCTTGCTCTAGATGTCCTCTCTACCCCTGTGCTTTGCAAACCTGTCGTCGTCACCTCATCTCCAATCCAGAAATTGTTCAAAGCTGCTATAAATGTGCTCTTCTTTGCAGTAGTGGCTGTCATCATCCTCTTTACATATGTGAGAATCCTGCTCGAAACCAGGAAGCTGAGACAGGACAGAGAATCTGTGAGCAAAGCCATGCACACTGTGCTGCTCCACGGCTTTCAGTTGTTGCTATGTATGCTGGCCTTCACTCACCCTATCACTGAAACTCTCATAGTGCTGCACGCCAACTGGCTACCGGAAGACATCGCCTTTTTTAATTACTTCTGCTTCATACTAATCCCACGCTTTCTCAGCCCGCTCATCTACGGCTTTAGAGATCAGAACCTCAGGGGCTACATTGGGAAAACATTCCTCTGCTGCTCAAAAAAAGTCAAAGCCACACGTTGATTTAGTTTTGATTGATCTCTCAAACATAATGCACAAATATCATAGGATGTATTTTGTGATGTTTTAACAGGGTCTCTGGTACAGGTCTAAACAAGTCTTAAAGGATAGCTTAACAATTTTTCAAGACTGCCTTTAAACAAAACTCAGGTGCCCATATGAACATTAGGAGCCGTGTGTGTGTGTGTGTGTGTTGTGATTATTTCTCCTGTTCGAGGTCAGAAACCTTTTGTTCTTTCAAAGTTCATCTGAAGCATCTGTAATAGAGTATGAAGCTTCAGCAGTCTGAGTTAGACAGATCAATGTGGTATCTGTCAAAGTTAGTCTTTTTATTATAAAGTTCTCTCTAAAGAAATATGGGCACCTGACTACTGAATTAAGACAGATTTGACAAATTGTGAACTCATCCTTTAAAAAGCATTGAGTCAAGTTTCTTCTATAAAAGGCCTTGGAATTTTTTTTAAAGTCTTAAGCAGTGATGTCAGTTATGAAATGTTTTTCTGATTGCAGGCCAAACTAAAATGGGAATTGTTTCACCTGCTGAATCGTTTCTTGTGGAGTGTCAGTGAGGACATCAGGACATCATATTGTTCTGATCTATAGATATACAGACTATTGAAGCATTTGTGATACTTTGAGAAAACTATTTTCCAGCACTGAACAAGAATGAACCAGGAATTGATTAAGTCTCTTGTGCCCTCTGCTGCCCTGTGAAATCAATTACAGCACCACTTTTTGGGACATGATCAACACCTTTATAGAGCCACTGCTGTTAAATATAAACCATGCAGGCAGTGCTGGTAAATCCGTGCCAGCAGCATCAATAAAGGTTACTCAGTCGTGTGAATGAATTTAATCTATCATACTGGCAGCTGCTCTGGGATGCAGTATCTCATTCTCTCGTTGAGCATGCAGTGCTGATCATGCAGGATTTATGGATTACTTAACACACTAATATTTGCATGCACAAACCAGTGTGTTCCCAAAACTGCCACCTGAATGCATATGCAAATACATACAAATTATCCTGTTTGATCAAAGTTTGCCAAAACTGTGTTACAAGAGTGGTGGGGTTTTTTTTGTAAGGATACTTATTGTGTGATTGCAACAATATAAATATCCAAATAAACAGTAATACAGAATTTAACTGCAAGTGACTATTGAGCTTACTTCCATCAAGAGGACAGAAACATGTCTTCAGTGGTTCACTGATGAAAGTGTAAGTAGTTGACTGTTTGCTAACACTTTAGCATGAACTGTTCCCCTGACTAGTATTTTAATGTTGTAGCTGGAAAAGCGGAACTAGTTACTTCATATACATATACAGTAATACCGAATTTAACTGCAAGCCAATATCTCCTTTATTTTTAATCCTTTAACTAAATTAATTTGGTTTAATTTAATTTTTATATCATAATTTAAATATGTGTAAAAACATTTTTGTACTAATGTTATATTTATATTGTCGATAAGAGGGAAAATTACAGAACAGATATCTCTAGACCTCATAAATTATACTTTTTTCTTTCTTTGCACGTTCTTGTGAATTCAATATAAAAAGTTTGTTTTGGGTGAAAATATTAAAGTGGTCACCTATAAATCCCTTGTTAACTGGTTGTTTTTGTTACTGTGCAGCCAATCACATCCTGATGCCACTTGTGGTTTCATCTTACACCCAATAATAATCTCCTTAATGATTTACAGATTTGTTTTCTTAAAAGTCTATAATGTAGAGCTCATTACTACAGTCTGGTTGTTGTACAGAGCTGTAGCCTGCAGGTGTCGCTTAATACTTATATACAGCCATAACTTCTTTTTTAGAAAGCAAATGTTTTACCTTAGCCACCCACTTCAAAGCATTAAACTTAAACTGAAAAAAACATATATATATATATATAGAGAGAGAGAGAGAGAGAGAGAGGTGGCATATATCTATTTGTATGCAGCCAGGCTCATTCAATCAGAAACAAGTACCACAAACTGGCGCTGGACCCAAACTCCATAAAGTTTTCTATGATGTTATCATAGAGGAAATATAAACCTGATGGGTGAATACACAGATGAGAAACTAATTGATTTGGTTGAAGTCAGGCTGGTCAGTGAAAGTTGATCCCCAGATCTGAGGGAGATCCTCATGTGGACTGTAGAGACACGGTTAATGTCTACAGTAGAGAAGAAGGGGAGGGGGGAGGGGAGGGGAGGGAAGGGGGTGGGGGGGGGCAGGTAGCAAATCCTGAAGAATCCTCAGTGCTACAGTTCAGTAAAAGTGAGAAGGGCCTCAGACACACCCAAGCTGCTGTCGAAAACGCTGAAACCAGCTCAAAGTATTTTTTCCTGCGCTGGAGTATGAATTGTCTTCCAACGTGTTTTACGTTCAGCTTGGGCTCTCCTGAACTGTAGCATGTGATCCCCCGTCGTCAGGAGAAATGTTATACATCGCTGCTAAAGTAAAGGCAGCGGGATCAGCGTTGAACGAAGCTGATCGATTACTTGAGATTATATTGACCAGATGAAGCTTGGAGAGGCTGGAGGACATCAAACGGTGACGTGGACATTGCAGATGAATGCATGATTGATTCACAACTTATCAGAGGGATGGAAAGCGCTTTTTTTTTCCAATTTCCAATGGCGTGAAATGACAAGTTTTCCATTGATATCCCCCCTAGTACCGGAGATGATTTGTTGGCTGCCCCAATGCGTCGAGAGACAGCTGCTGGCAGCTGTAATATAGTTTGTGGACAATTAGTAATGGAAAGATTCCGCTCCTAATTGCTCTGTCGTGATCTGATATCATCAGTGGCAATCTTTGAGCTGCTCTTACACAGTGAATAATAATGGAACAAAGTTTTTTGCAGCCATGATGAATGAGAGCATGATGTGGAGGTTTATTTGGATATGGTACGTCAGGACCATGCTGGGAAGCCTGTCATTTAAACTTCATTATCTTGAGGCCCTGAATTTCGCCATCCATCAGAAAATTAGCAATTACAGACTCAATGACCTGAGACAATAAATTTGGTGGAGGGTAGAACGGCTTTTAGATCTTCTTTCTTGCCCAGAAACTTTCCATTATGTTGGAAGAGGAGAATGACTGATGAGGAACAGGACTTATCAGTCACTTCCCACACCAATTTATGCTCATGATTCAACAGTTTTCTGTGTGGAAGTCACTGCACGAGTTTTATGGAGGAGCCATGGAAACTTTAAGACAGGAGCTCAGTTGTGGTGGCTTTTTTGTGGTGTGGAGTTGGAAAGAGTCATGTCAAGGCATCAGCTTTATTGATTCTTGTTGTGACATGGTGAATATGGAAATATTACCAAGATTCAAGTTCAGTATTTCTTCTAAATGAAATGCTGTTCCAAAGGTCCAAATAAAGCAGTTGAAAACAAATAAAGAAATAAAAGCAGATAAGGCAAACATAAATAAATAGGTAAAGTAGGTTCTAGGAACACACTGCAGCTTTCTGTAGAATGGTGCTGGAGTTGCAATTTGAAAAAAACAAATGGCAGCTATTTCGCAGAAGTAATGAGTTCATGTGATGAGAGATGCAGGTTTCCAATCCTTTCTTTCTTGAAAATCTAGATTCTAGATGTCTAAGTTTGTACATATAGAGGATATTGTGGGAGGCTCTGCATCATACTATCATGATCTGATAGATTCTGAATGGTTAATATGTTTATCTTGTATTTTTCTGTATAATATTTTGATATCATGACACCAATTGTTATTTTCTTCTCTATATTTGTTGGTTATTTATGTTCATATGCAATATTATTTCCATGGTTGTCTGTATTGAGTAAGTCGAATGTATTTGACTATTTCCACACTGATAAGACCCAGTGAGGTTCCAAAAACTGGTACGTTTAAGCAGTATAACTCTGCCTAATACAGAGTTTTAATACAACTTACCTCCTCTTGTTCTGCTGCCAGAAGGTCCGTTTTCTTCTTTTACAGTGTTTAGACCTTCAAGGAGCACCTTAAGGTTCCCAGGACTACATTGATGAAACTGACTGACGCTTGGTCTTTTCTTTCCTTTTGTAACCCTCACTTTATGTTCTTCGTTTCACGCAGCTTTTATTCAGTGTCTGACTTCACACTGAAACTTTACAAAGGCCCGGGGAACTGGCGATGGCAAACCCTCTGGTGGCATTCACCCTGATCAAGCGGCCTGCATTCAGATGCGCTGAATGTCCGTCCGTTACAGCAACGAAGCCTTGGAAGAACACACAGGTTGGTCTCACTGGCCTGCTTCACAGACACATCTGGTGGTGATAACTAACCAGCCCACTCTTACTCTGCTGCACCGACCCCACCCTCCCCACCCCCGAGGCATCCTGCAGTTCAACCCTTTGTGGCTTTACTGCTGTCACCTCATGGTCCAACGTTACGACGGACATAAGAGGCCGATCTGCCCAAACTGGAAGACCATCCCAGGGGCCGGCCAAGGGCTGATGAGGCTGACAGGATGTGTACTGCTGCTCCAAGTTACGAGCCTCAGTCAAGGGTCGTTTCCAGAAGTCTCTTAATGGAAGCCCTATTGATATCTACCATGCCAACGAGTCATTCTGTCCACTGTCTGGCTGATGACTGTTTCTGGTTGGAAGGTTACACAATTCCAATATTTCTTTGTTGCTTTAACAATAGTTTAACCTATTTCTAATGGTAATGGAATCACTCAGACCTTTATTTAAGCAAAAGTCCAATACAATATCTAATATACACATTTTCCTGTATCACTACAGTATTTATCCACTAAATGTACTTTAATAGTATCAAACAGTACGCTTCTGCAGAATAATTTTTTCTGACTTTGTACCTGGTAGAGGTGGAGGCAGGTTTTTACTTATTTTAATATACAGTTACTAGGTGAGTACGTGGCTCCAACCTAACGGGCTTGGGGCCTCTGCAAATCCAAGTCACAAGAAAATCTGTTGGGTTGTGGGATGATTCATGAGAAAAGTTTGCACAATGTATGTTTCATCTTTTTTTTTTAATCTTTTCTCGGTTTATCATTTCGCCTTGCTTTTTTGATTCTCAATACCAGTTTTTAATGAAACTAGAGACAGTTTAGAGGGGAAATCACTCATTTGACTCTTAGACATCTGAAATGTGAGTAAGAGCCCTTAACAGACGCTCAGCTTTTTTTGGGAAAGGGTCACATGCCAAAATAAGGTTAGGGACCACAGGTGTTAATCTTCACATGTGTTGGTTTAACTGGCAAAGTGACTAGTACTGTTGTATGATCTTAATAAATGCATGGGAGTAAAAAGTACAATATTTTCCCTCTTAAATGTGATAGAGGGTAGATGTATGAAGTGACATAATACTGAAAAATGTTATAGCGTAACGGTCATCACTCAGGCATCGTACTTCGAAAATAGTATTGAGCATATAACTTAGTAAATTGTACTTCTTATTCCATTCACTGCTTATTTGTCACCTCTCATTTCCTAAAATTATGGCAAAGGACATGGTGTTAAGAGTGCTGGGACGTCCTGTCATCCTTCTCGGTCACTTTTTGGACTAATAATAAGCTACAACTGCCCATGTCAACAAATGAAATTGACGAGATGTTTGATAGATCTGCTGTGAAAAATTTCCTCCCTGATTAAAACATCCACCCAAGCTCTGTCAA
>NW_019174585.1:617098-628588 GCF_002260705.1 Seriola dumerili
CTGATCGCTCTGACTCTGGATGTCCTGCTCTTACCCACTGTGCTTTGCAAAACTGTCGTCATCAACTCTTCTCCAATTCCAGAAAGTTGTTTAAGAGCTTTGCTATAAATGTGCTCTTCTTTGCAGTAGTGGCTGTCATCATTCCTCTTTACATATGTGAGAATCCTGCTCGAAACCAGGAAGCTGGAGACAGGACAGAGAATCTGTGACGCAAAGCCATGCACACTGTGCTGCCTCCATGGCTTTTCAAGTTGTTGCTATGTAGTGCTGGCTTCACTCACCCTATCACTTTGAAAACTCTCAAGTGCTGCGCACGCCAACTGCTACCGGAAGAATCGCTTTTTTTAATTACTTTTCCTGCTTCATTACTAATCCCACGCTTCTCAGCCCCTCATTCTACGGCTTTAGAGATCAGAACCTCAGGCGGCTTACATTGGGAAAACATTCCTCTGCTGCCTCAAAAAGAGTCAAAAACCCACACGTTTTGATTTAGTTTTGATTTGAATCTCTCAAACCATAATCGCACAAATAATCACCTAGGATGTATTTTTGTGATGTTTAACAAGGGTCTCTGGTACAGGTCATAAACAAGTTCTTAAAGGATAGCTTAACAATTTTTCAGACTGCCTATTAACCCACCCAAAACTCACGCCTCTCATATAGACCCAACATTATGGCATGCTCGTGGTGTGTGTGGTGTGTTTTGATTATTTTCCTCCTGTTCGATGCGTTCAGAAACCGTTTTTAGTTTCTTTCAAAGGTTTTCACTTGATTGGTAATTTAGAGTTATGAAGGCGATCGTCTATTGAGTTCAATTGAATTTCGTATCATGTCAAAAGTTTGAGTCTTTTTATTATAAAGTGTCTTCTCTTAAAGAAATATGGGGACACTCTCGTACTACTGAATAATAAGACAGCATTGTTGACAAATTGGTTGAACTCATCCTTTAAAAAAGCATTTGAGTCACAGACCGTTTCTTCTATAAAGCCTTGAATCTTCTTTTCTTTAAGAAGTCCTTCTTATCGAATCATCGCTTCAGCTTGTACTTGGATATGATGTTTTCTTCCTGAATTTTGTGCATGGCCAAACTCAAAATGGGAATTTGTTTCACCTGCATGAATCGTTTCTTGCTGGGAGTCAAGTGAGGGACATCAGGACATCATATTCCTTTGATGCTATACATCCTTATCAGACGTATTAAACATTTGTGAACTTTCTGAGAAATCTTATTTCCAGCCACTGAACAAAGAATTGAACCAGGAATTGATTTCAGTCTCTTGGGCCCTCTGCTGCCCTGTGAAATCAATTACAGCACCACTTTCTTGGGACATGATCAACAACCTTTATTATAGCCACTGCTGTTATAATATAAACCATGCCAGGCAGTGCTGGTAAATCCGTGCCGATCGTGCAGGCGATCAATAAACAGTGTTAGCTCATTCGTGTTGAATGATATTTAATCTTATCCATAGGCAAAGCTGCTCCTGGGATTGCAGGTATCTCATTCTCTCGTTGAGCAGTGGCAAGTGGCTTGATTCATGCAGATTTATGGATTACTTTAACACCACTAATGATTTGCTATGTCACAAACCAGTGTGTGTGTCCCAAAAACTTGCCACCTGAATGCATATGCCAGATACATACAAATTACTCCTGTTGATCAAATAGTTCGCCAAAGACTGTGATTACGGGAGAGTGGTGGGTGTTTTTTGTAAGGATATCTATTGTGTGGATTGTCAACCAATATAATATCCACAATAAAACATGTAATAAACAGAATTTAACTGCAAGTGTACTATTGAGCTACTTTCCATCAATGAGGACAGAAACATGTCTTCCAGTGTGTTCACTGATGAAATTGTAAGTAGTTGACCTGTTTGCTAACTACTTTATGCATGAACTGTTCCCCTGACTGGATGAATGCTAGTAATGGCTACCAATATTTTTCTACTAAACAAAACAATATTTAGTTTCTTGTACAAAAGTACGATTACATACAGTACAATCACATCACAGTCACATTGAATGAATTCACTCTGTCTTTGCACCAGTAATCACACATTAAAAGTGCTTCATACATTAAACTCTTTCATGATTAATGGTTTAATGGATCATGTAGTAATGCTTTAGAGATTCAGTTATAATATTATTATAGAACAACTTTTAGGTTGTGGAAAATCCTCCTTCCAGTATGACATTTAACATTAATAAAATCAATTCAATTTACAACTTATATACTCTTACTAAATTAGTGCTTTTCAGAAAGTTGACACCATTGATATGTATTTATTTGGTTTAATCTTGGCCGTTTGTATTAGCAAGCTCTACAGAGTCACCGATTGCTGGCTCTTCCTGGATCGATCCTTACATGTGGGACAGGCTTCGTTATGACTACGTGGTTCTCTCGATTTACTGTGATGTGTGGACTATGAAAGTAGTATTTAATGTTGGTTAGCCGGAAAAGCGAACTAGCTTTACTTCATATACTTTTTTTCGCTATTAAATCAATTACCAAAATACAAAACACATAACCTCATCAGATGTTGTTTACTATAAAACCTCTGAATCTGCAAATTAAACAGACGTTAGACAAATGTAGTAGTAAATATAGTAAGTACATTGGCATACTAATAATAGATTATTGTAATACACTCTTTATGTTGGAGATGTAAGTGATGCATTAATTATCTTTCAATCTGCAAGAATTGCACTTATTAATTTTTGGAATAAAATGGGCCATTATTGATTTTTTTTTTTATGTTTCGCATGGGTTCATCATTTTTTTACTTCTTGGGCGTGTCTGCTTAAACAGTCATGTATCAAAAAAAATTAAGTCTTAGAAGCCTTCCTTCCATAGAATTCTGATGATATTTAACAGGAATAATGCAGCTTCATGTTAGTCCATCTCCACATCTGTAAATCTGTTGATTAATGAGAAACATGATTGCTTTTTTGTGACGACAGCCTTGAAACCAATTATCTCTGGAGGAAGAGCCTCCCCAGAGATGTTGTTCGTCAAAACACACAATATGTGATAAGAAGAACAGATATCTGAACTCTTCTGACTGATGAGGATATGCTTAGGTGAGTGAAGTGCTCTTTTATTCTGAATGTTGGATGTGTAATACAAACAGTTCATTATCACGTTCTTTTATCTAAGGGGGTAGACCTTCAACTAGAGTTGTGTTATATGCACGTTTTATGTATTTATTTTATTTCTCATTTGTATATGGATTTTTAATTCATGTTTTTCTTTAACAGGTGTGCTCCAGTGCACAGCTGCAAAATGCAGAACCTGACTGAACTTCCAGCCAATGCAACATCCCAGAGAAGCCTGTCTGTCATCATCAAGGTGTGTGTGGCAATCCCCTTCTTCTGCATCTTCCTGTGCTGCATTGCTGTTATGCTGCACATCTTTGCGTCTCACAGGCAGTTCCTGGAGACGTCCCGTTACATCCTGTTTACCTACATGCTGATCAATGACACCCTCCAGCTCTTGTCCTCTGTGGTGCTCTTCCTCTGTGTCATGGGTCAGGTGAAATTTGCTATTGTGTACTGTGTTCCTCTTCTGTTCATATCCACTGCCACTTTCCAGAACACACCCTTAATCCTGGCCACCATGTCACTGGAGCGTTATGTCGCCATCTTCTATCCGCTCAAACAGCCGGCCACCTGGCACTCAGACCGTATCTGGATCATTATTCTGTCTCTTTGGTTCATCAGTTGTATCTTCCCTATCATTGAATACTCCATTGGGGAACTTGATCTTGCTCTGGATGTCCTCTCTACCCCTGTGCTTTGCAAACCTGTCGTCGTCACCTCATCTCCAATCCAGAAATTGTTCAAAGCTGCTATAAATGTGCTCTTCTTTGCAGTAGTGGCTGTCATCATCCTCTTTACATATGTGAGAATCCTGCTCGAAACCAGGAAGCTGAGACAGGACAGAGAATCTGTGAGCAAAGCCATGCACACTGTGCTGCTCCATGGCTTTCAGTTGTTGCTATGTATGCTGGCCTTCACTCACCCTATCACTGAAACTCTCATAGTGCTGCACGCCAACTGGCTACCGGAAGACATCGCCTTTTTTAATTACTTCTGCTTCATACTAATCCCACGCTTTCTCAGCCCGCTCATCTACGGCTTTAGAGATCAGAACCTCAGGGGCTACATTGGGAAAACATTCCTCTGCTGCTCAAAAAAAGTCAAAGCCACACGTTGATTTAGTTTTGATTGATCTCTCAAACATAATGCACAAATATCATAGGATGTATTTTGTGATGTTTTAACAGGGTCTCTGGTACAGGTCTAAACAAGTCTTAAAGGATAGCTTAACAATTTTTCAAGACTGCCTTTAAACAAAACTCAGGTGCCCATATGAACATTAGGAGCAGTGTGTGTGTGTGTGTGTGTTGTGATTATTTCTCCTGTTCGAGGTCAGAAACCTTTTGTTCTTTCAAAGTTCATCTGAAGCATCTGTAATAGAGTATGAAGCTTCAGCAGTCTGAGTTAGACAGATCAATGTGGTATCTGTCAAAGTTAGTCTTTTTATTATAAAGTTCTCTCTAAAGAAATATGGGCACCTGACTACTGAATTAAGACAGATTTGACAAATTGTGAACTCATCCTTTAAAAAGCATTGAGTCAAGTTTCTTCTATAAAAGGCCTTGGAATTTTTTTTAAAGTCTTAAGCAGTGATGTCAGTTATGAAATGTTTTTCTGATTGCAGGCCAAACTAAAATGGGAATTGTTTCACCTGCTGAATCGTTTCTTGTGGAGTGTCAGTGAGGACATCAGGACATCATATTGTTCTGATCTATAGATTTACAGACTATTGAAGCATTTGTGATACTTTGAGAAATCTATTTTTCAGCACTGAACAAGAATGAACCAGGAATTGATTCAGTCTCTTGTGCCCTCTGCTGCCCTGTGAAATCAATTACAGCACCACTTTTTGGGACATGATCAACACCTTTATAGAGCCACTGCTGTTAAATATAAACCATGCAGGCAGTGCTGGTAAATCCGTGCCAGCAGCATCAATAAAGGTTACTCAGTCGTGTGAATGAATTTAATCTATCATACTGGCAGCTGCTCTGGGATGCAGTATCTCATTCTCTCGTTGAGCATGCAGTGCTGATCATGCAGGATTTATGGATTACTTAACACACTAATATTTGCATGCACAAACCAGTGTGTTCCCAAAACTGCCACCTGAATGCATATGCAGATACATACAAATTATCCTGTTTGATCAAAGTTTGCCAAAACTGTGTTACAAGAGTGGTGGGGTTTTTTTTGTAAGGATACTTATTGTGTGATTGCAACAATATAAATATCCAAATAAACAGTAATACAGAATTTAACTGCAAGTGACTATTGAGCTTACTTCCATCAAGAGGACAGAAACATGTCTTCAGTGGTTCACTGATGAAAGTGTAAGTAGTTGACTGTTTGCTAACACTTTAGCATGAACTGTTCCCCTGACTGGATGATGCTAGTAATGTACCAATATTTTCTACTAAAACAAAACATTTAGTTCTTGGTACAAAGTACGATACAGTACAGTACAATCACAGTCACAGTCACATTGAATGAATTCACTCTGTCTTGCACCAGTATCAAACATAAAAGTGCTCATACATTAAACACTTTCTGATAATGGTTAATGGATCATGTAGTAATGCTTTAGAGATCAGTTATAAGTAATTATAAGAACAACTTTTAGGTTGTGGAAAATCCTCCTCCAGTATGACATTAACATTAATAAATCAATCAATTACAACTTATATACTCTTTATAAATAGTGGCTTTTCAGAAAGTGACACCATGATATTGTATTATTTGGTTAATATTACTGATGTGTTACTATGAAAGTAGTATTTTAATGTTGTAGCCGGAAAAGCGGAACTAGTTACTTCATATACTTTTTTTTCGTATTAAATCAATTACAAAAAAACACATAACCTCATCAGATGTTTTGTATAAAATCTGAATCTGCAAATTAAACAGACGTTAGACAAATGTAGTAGTAAATATAGTAGTAAATTGGCATACTATAATAATAGATATTGTATCACTCTTTATGGCTTGGAGATGTAAGTGATGCATTTAATATCTTTCATCTGCAGCAATTGCACTTATTAATTTGGAATAAAATGGGCTTATTGATTTTTTTTTTATGTTTCGCATGGGTTCATCATTTTTTTACTTCTTGCGTGTCTGCTTAAACAGTCATGTATCAAAAAAATTAAGTTTAGAGCTTCCTTCCATAAATCCTGATGATATTCTACAGGAATATCAGCTCATTAGTCCATCTCCACACTGAAATCTGTTGATAATGAGAAACATGATGCTTTGTGACGACAGCCTGAAACCAATGTATCTCTGGAGGAAGAGCCTCCCAGAGATGTTGTTCGTCAAACACACAATATGTGATAAGAAGAACAGATATCTGAACTCTTCTGACTGATGAGGATATTCTTAGGTGAGTGAAGTGCTCTTTTATTCTGAATGTTGGATGTGTAATACAAACAGTTCATTATCATGTTCTTTTATCTAAGGGGGTAGACATTCAACTAGAGTTGTGTTATATGCACGTTTTATGTATTTATTTTATTTCTCATTTGTATATGGATTTTTAATTCATGTTTTTCTTTAACAGGTGTGCTCCAGTGCACAGCTGCAAAATGCAGAACCTGACTGAACTTCCAGCCAATGCAACATCCCAGAGAAGCCTGTCTGTCATCATCAAGGTGTGTGTGGCAATCCCCTTCTTCTGCATCTTCCTGTGCTGCATTGCTGTTATGCTGCACATCTTTGCGTCTCACAGGCAGTTCCTGGAGACGTCCCGTTACATCCTGTTTACCTACATGCTGATCAATGACACCCTCCAGCTCTTGTCCTCTGTGGTGCTCTTCCTCTGTGTCATGGGTCAGGTGAAATTTGCTATTGTGTACTGTGTTCCTCTTCTGTTCATATCCACTGCCACTTTCCAGAACACACCCTTAATCCTGGCCACCATGTCACTGGAGCGTTATGTCGCCATCTTCTATCCGCTCCAACAGCCGGCCACCTGGCACTCAGACCGTATCTGGATCATTATTCTGTCTCTTTGGTTCATCAGTTGTATCTTCCCTATCATTGAATACTCCATTGGGGAACTTGATCTTGCTCTAGATGTCCTCTCTACCCCTGTGCTTTGCAAACCTGTCGTCGTCACCTCATCTCCAATCCAGAAATTGTTCAAAGCTGCTATAAATGTGCTCTTCTTTGCAGTAGTGGCTGTCATCATCCTCTTTACATATGTGAGAATCCTGCTCGAAACCAGGAAGCTGAGACAGGACAGAGAATCTGTGAGCAAAGCCATGCACACTGTGCTGCTCCACGGCTTTCAGTTGTTGCTATGTATGCTGGCCTTCACTCACCCTATCACTGAAACTCTCATAGTGCTGCACGCCAACTGGCTACCGGAAGACATCGCCTTTTTTAATTACTTCTGCTTCATACTAATCCCACGCTTTCTCAGCCCGCTCATCTACGGCTTTAGAGATCAGAACCTCAGGGGCTACATTGGGAAAACATTCCTCTGCTGCTCAAAAAAAGTCAAAGCCACACGTTGATTTAGTTTTGATTGATCTCTCAAACATAATGCACAAATATCATAGGATGTATTTTGTGATGTTTTAACAGGGTCTCTGGTACAGGTCTAAACAAGTCTTAAAGGATAGCTTAACAATTTTTCAAGACTGCCTTTAAACAAAACTCAGGTGCCCATATGAACATTAGGAGCCGTGTGTGTGTGTGTGTGTGTTGTGATTATTTCTCCTGTTCGAGGTCAGAAACCTTTTGTTCTTTCAAAGTTCATCTGAAGCATCTGTAATAGAGTATGAAGCTTCAGCAGTCTGAGTTAGACAGATCAATGTGGTATCTGTCAAAGTTAGTCTTTTTATTATAAAGTTCTCTCTAAAGAAATATGGGCACCTGACTACTGAATTAAGACAGATTTGACAAATTGTGAACTCATCCTTTAAAAAGCATTGAGTCAAGTTTCTTCTATAAAAGGCCTTGGAATTTTTTTTAAAGTCTTAAGCAGTGATGTCAGTTATGAAATGTTTTTCTGATTGCAGGCCAAACTAAAATGGGAATTGTTTCACCTGCTGAATCGTTTCTTGTGGAGTGTCAGTGAGGACATCAGGACATCATATTGTTCTGATCTATAGATTTACAGACTATTAAAGCATTTGTGATACTTTGAGAAATCTATTTTCCAGCACTGAACAAGAATGAACCAGGAATTGATTAAGTCTCTTGTGCCCTCTGCTGCCCTGTGAAATCAATTACAGCACCACTTTTTGGGACATGATCAACACCTTTATAGAGCCACTGCTGTTAAATATAAACCATGCAGGCAGTGCTGGTAAATCCGTGCCAGCAGCATCAATAAAGGTTACTCAGTCGTGTGAATGAATTTAATCTATCATACTGGCAGCTGCTCTGGGATGCAGTATCTCATTCTCTCGTTGAGCATGCAGTGCTGATCATGCAGGATTTATGGATTACTTAACACACTAATATTTGCATGCACAAACCAGTGTGTTCCCAAAACTGCCACCTGAATGCATATGCAGATACATACAAATTATCCTGTTTGATCAAAGTTTGCCAAAACTGTGTTACAAGAGTGGTGGGGTTTTTTTTGTAAGGATACTTATTGTGTGATTGCAACAATATAAATATCCAAATAAACAGTAATACAGAATTTAACTGCAAGTGACTATTGAGCTTACTTCCATCAAGAGGACAGAAACATGTCTTCAGTGGTTCACTGATGAAAGTGTAAGTAGTTGACTGTTTGCTAACACTTTAGCATGAACTGTTCCCCTGACTAGTATTTTAATGTTGTAGCTGGAAAAGCGGAACTAGTTACTTCATATACATATACAGTAATACCGAATTTAACTGCAAGCCAATATCTCCTTTATTTTTAATCCTTTAACTAAATTAATTTGGTTTAATTTAATTTTTATATCATAATTTAAATATGTGTAAAAACATTTTTGTACTAATGTTATATTTATATTGTTGATAAGAGGGAAAATTACAGAACAGATATCTCTAGACCTCATAAATTATACTTTTTTCTTTCTTTGCACGTTCTTGTGAATTCAATATAAAAAGTTTGTTTTGGGTGAAAATATTAAAGTGGTCACCTATAAATCCCTTGTTAACTGGTTGTTTTTGTTACTGTGCAGCCAATCACATCCTGATGCCACTTGTGGTTTCATCTTACACCCAATAATAATCTCCTTAATGATTTACAGATTTGTTTTCTTAAAAGTCTATAATGTAGAGCTCATTACTACAGTCTGGTTGTTGTACAGAGCTGTAGCCTGCAGGTGTCGCTTAATACTTATATACAGCCATAACTTCTTTTTTAGAAAGCAAATGTTTTACCTTAGCCACCCACTTCAAAGCATTAAACTTAAACTGAAAAAAACATATATATATATATATAGAGAGAGAGAGAGAGAGAGAGAGGTGGCATATATCTATTTGTATGCAGCCAGGCTCATTCAATCAGAAACAAGTACCACAAACTGGCGCTGGACCCAAACTCCATAAAGTTTTCTATGATGTTATCATAGAGGAAATATAAACCTGATGGGTGAATACACAGATGAGAAACTAATTGATTTGGTTGAAGTCAGGCTGGTCAGTGAAAGTTGATCCCCAGATCTGAGGGAGATCCTCATGTGGACTGTAGAGACANTGTGTGTGTGTGTGTGTTGTGATTATTTCTCCTGTTCGAGGTCAGAAACCTTTTGTTCTTTCAAAGTTCATCTGAAGCATCTGTAATAGAGTATGAAGCTTCAGCAGTCTGAGTTAGACAGATCAATGTGGTATCTGTCAAAGTTAGTCTTTTTATTATAAAGTTCTCTCTAAAGAAATATGGGCACCTGACTACTGAATTAAGACAGATTTGACAAATTGTGAACTCATCCTTTAAAAAGCATTGAGTCAAGTTTCTTCTATAAAAGGCCTTGGAATTTTTTTTAAAGTCTTAAGCAGTGATGTCAGTTATGAAATGTTTTTCTGATTGCAGGCCAAACTAAAATGGGAATTGTTTCACCTGCTGAATCGTTTCTTGTGGAGTGTCAGTGAGGACATCAGGACATCATATTGTTCTGATCTATAGATTTACAGACTATTAAAGCATTTGTGATACTTTGAGAAATCTATTTTCCAGCACTGAACAAGAATGAACCAGGAATTGATTCAGTCTCTTGTGCCCTCTGCTGCCCTGTGAAATCAATTACAGCACCACTTTTTGGGACATGATCAACACCTTTATAGAGCCACTGCTGTTAAATATAAACCATGCAGGCAGTGCTGGTAAATCCGTGCCAGCAGCATCAATAAAGGTTACTCAGTCGTGTGAATGAATTTAATCTATCATACTGGCAGCTGCTCTGGGATGCAGTATCTCATTCTCTCGTTGAGCATGCAGTGCTGATCATGCAGGATTTATGGATTACTTAACACACTAATATTTGCATGCACAAACCAGTGTGTTCCCAAAACTGCCACCTGAATGCATATGCAGATACATACAAATTATCCTGTTTGATCAAAGTTTGCCAAAACTGTGTTACAAGAGTGGTGGGGTTTTTTTTGTAAGGATACTTATTGTGTGATTGCAACAATATAAATATCCAAATAAACAGTAATACAGAATTTAACTGCAAGTGACTATTGAGCTTACTTCCATCAAGAGGACAGAAACATGTCTTCAGTGGTTCACTGATGAAAGTGTAAGTAGTTGACTGTTTGCTAACACTTTAGCATGAACTGTTCCCCTGACTGGATGATGCTAGTAATGTACCAATATTTTCTACTAAAACAAAACATTTAATTCTTGGTACAAAGTACGATACAGTACAGTACAATCACAGTCACAGTCACATTGAATGAATTCACTCTGTCTTGCACCAGTATCAAACATAAAAGTGCTCATACATTAAACTCTTTCTGATAATGGTTAATGGATCATGTAGTAATGCTTTAGAGATCAGTTATAAGTAATTATAAGAACAACTTTTAGGTTGTGGAAAATCCTCCTCCAGTATGACATTAACATTAATAAATCAATCAATTACAACTTATATACTCTTTATAAATAGTGGCTTTTCAGAAAGTGACACCATGATATTGTATTATTTGGTTAATATTACTGATGTGTTACTATGAAAGTAGTATTTTAATGTTGTAGCTGGAAAAGCGGAACTAGTTACTTCATACGCGTTTTTCGTATTAAATCAATCACAGAAAAAATATGACCATCAGATGTTTTGTATAAAATCTGAATCTGCAAATTAAACAGATGTTAGACAAATGTAGTAGTAAATATAGTAGTAAATTGGCATACTATAATAATAGATATTGTATCACTCTTTATGGCTTGGAGATGTAAGTGATGCATTTAATATCTTT
>NW_019174585.1:629399-846184 GCF_002260705.1 Seriola dumerili
GGGGGGGGGGGGCAGGAGCAAATCCTGAAGATCCTCAGTGCTGCAGTTCAGTAAAAGTGAGAGGGCCTCAGACACCGCAGCTGCTGTCGAAGAACGGGAACAGCTCAAAGTTTATTTCCTGCGCTGGAGATGAATTGTCTTCCACGTGTTTACTTCAGCTGGGCTCTCCTGACTGTAGCTGTGATCCCCGCGTCGTCNGGGGGGGGGGGGCAGGAGCAAATCCTGAAGATCCTCAGTGCTGCAGTTCAGTAAAAGTGAGAGGGCCTCAGACACCGCAGCTGCTGTCGAAGAACGGGAACAGCTCAAAGTTTATTTCCTGCGCTGGAGATGAATTGTCTTCCACGTGTTTACTTCAGCTGGGCTCTCCTGACTGTAGCTGTGATCCCCGCGTCGTCAGGAGAAATGTATACATCGCTGCTGAACGTAAAGCAGGCGATCAGCGTTGAACGGAAGCTGATCGATTACTTGAGAACTTATATTGACCAGGAGCTGGAGAGGCTGGAGGACATCAAACGGTGAGTGACATGCAGGATGATGCATGATGATCACACTTCAGAGGGATGAGCGCTTTTTTCCATTTCCATGCGTGAAGTGACAGTTTTTCATTGATATCCCCATAGATTTGTGGCTGCCCAAGCGTGAGAGACAGCGCTGCAGCTGTAATATATTTGTGGACAATTAAAGGAAAGATCCGCTCTAATTGCTCTGTGGTGATGATATCATCCAGTGGCCAATCTTGGAGCTGCTCTACACAGTGAATAATAATGGAACAAAGTTTTTGCACATGATGATGAGAGCATATGTGGAGGTTTTATTTGGATATGGTCACGTCAGAGACACAGCTGGGAAGCCTGCATTTAAACTTCATATCTTGGAGGCCTGATTTCCATCCCAAGAAATTAGCAATTACACCAATGACCTGAGACAATAAATTGTGAAGGGAGAACGGCTTTTAGGATCTTCTCTCTCTTGCCCAGAAACTTTCATTATGTTGGAGAGAGAATGACTGATGAGGAACAGGACTTATCAAGTCACTTCCCACCAAATTTATGCTCATGATTCAACAGTTTCTGTGTGGAAGTCACTGCCACGAGTTTTATGGAGGAGCCATGAAACTTAAGACAGGAGCTCAGTTGTGGTGGCTTTTTTGTGGTGTGGAGTTGGAAAAAGAGTCATGTCAGGCATCAGCTTTATTGATCTGTTGTGACATGGTGATAATGGAAATATTACCAAGATTCAAGATTCAGTCATTCTTCTAAATGAAATGCTGTTCCACCAAATAAAGCAGATGAAAACAAATAAAGAAATAAAAGCAGATAAGGCAAACATAAATAAATAGATAAAGTAGGTCTAGGAACACACTGAGCTTCTGTAAAGTGTGCTGAGTTGCAAATTTGAAAAAAAAAATGGCAGCTATTTCAGAAGTTATGAGTTCATGTGATAAGATGCAGGTTTCCATCTTTCTTTTCTGAAAATCTAGATTCTAGATTCTAAGTTGTATTAGAATTTGTGGGACTGCATCATACTACATGATGAGATTTAATGGTTATTTCTTTATTTTTCTTATAATATTTTGATATCACTGCACTAGTTATTTTCTCTATATTTGTTGGTTATTTCATTTCATGCAATCAGTTTATTTCCAGTGGATTGTCTGTATTGAGTAATCAATGTATTTTGACTATTTCCACACTGATAAAGACCCAGTGAGGTCAAAACTGGTACGTTTTTAAAGCAGTATACCTGCCTAAATACAGAGTTTTAATACAACTTCTCCTCTTGTTCTGCCCGAAGGTCGTTTTCTTTTCTTTTACCAGTGTTTAGACCTTCAGGAGCACCTTAAGGTTCCCAGGACTACATGTGAAACTGACTGAGCGCTTGGTCTTTTCTTTCCTTTTGTAACCTCACTTTATGTTCTTTCACGCAGCTTTTATGTCAAAGTGTCTGACCTTCACACTGAACTTTACAAAGGCCCGGGGACTGCGATGGCAAACCCTCTGGTGGCATTCACCCTGATCAAGCGGCTGCATTCAGAGTGGCTGAATGTCGTCTACAGCAACGAAGCCTTGGAGAACACACAAGGTTGGCTCACTGCCTGCTTCACAGACACATCTGGTGGTGATAACTAAACAGCCCCCACTCTTCTCTGCTGTCACCAACCCCCACCCCCACCCCCCACCCAGTTCACCTTTTGGCTTTCTGCTGTCCAGCCCTCAGGTCCAGTTACGAGGACAAAGAGGCCGATCTGCCCAAACTGGAAGACCTCCAGGGGGCCGCCAAGGGGCTGATGAGGCTGCAGGATGTGTATGCTCTCCAAGTTACGAGCCTCGTAAGGGGTCGTTTCCAGAGAGTCTCTAATGGAAAGCCTATTGATATCTACATGCCAACAGTCTCTGTCCCACTGTCTGGTGATGACTGCTTTCTGGTTGGAAAGGTACACAATCCAATATTTTCCTTTGTTGCTTCATAACATAGTTTTAAACCTATTTCTAATGGTAATGGAATCACTCAGACCCTTTATTTAAGCAAAAGTACCAATACAACAATCTAAATATACCACATTTCACTACACTACAGTATTATCAGCTAAATGTACTTATAGTATCAAAAGTACGCTTTCTGCAGAATAATTTTTTGACTTTGTACCTGGTAGAGGTGGAGGCAGGTTTTACTATTTTATATACAGTTAGCTAGGTGAGTACGGTGGCTCCAACCTAGGGCTTGGGGCCCTGCATCAAGTCACAAGACAAATCTGTGGGGTTGTGGGATGATTAATGAGAAAGTTGCACAAATGTATGTTCATTTTTTTTTTACTTTTCTCTTATCATTTTCGCCTCTTTTTTGATTCTCAAACAGTTATTTAAATGAAACTAGAGAAGTTTAGAGGGGAAATCACTCATTTGAACTCTTAGACATCTGAAATGTGATAAGGAGCCCTTAACAGACAGCTTTTTTTGGAAAGGGTCACATGCCAAAAAAGGTTAGGGACCACAGGGCTTAATCTTCAACATGTGTTGGTTTTTAATCTGCAAAGTGACTAGTACCTATGGATCTTAAATAAATGCAGTGGAGTAAAAAGTACAATATTTCCCTCTTAAATGTGATAAGGTAGATGTATGAAGTGACATAAAATGAAAATAGTATAGTACACGTACTTCAAAATAGTACTTGAGCATATAACTTTAGTAAATGTACTTTCTTAATTCCCATCACTGCTTATTTGTCACCTCTCCATTTCCTAAAATATAGCAAAGGACATGTGATGTAAGAGTGCTGGGACGTCTGTCATCCTTCTCGGTCACTTTTTGGACTAATAATAAGCTACAACTGCCCATGTCAACAAATGAAATTGAGAGATGTTTGAAGATGCTGCTGTGAAAAATTTCCCTCCCTGATTAACATCCCAACCCAAAGCTCTGTCAGTCATTGTGTACAGACCGTCAGCCTGGAAAAAGTGGAATTCTTCCCATTGCGTGCCTGGGAATCCATTTCATGTGAAAATGAATATGCTATTCTACAAGTATGAAAGAAAGAAAAAAAGGTTTCCCCACAGTAGATTCCACTGTTTATGTACAGCGGTGATGTGTGAGGGCAGGGCAATGTGGGGGAGAGACATCCTCTTGTATGGAAAAGACATTATCTCACACAGCAAACCTTAAGGAGTGTTTGGAGTGAGGAGCAGAGCTTGCCTTCACTTGCACTGCGGCTGGGATTATATATGAGACAATCTGTAAACGGAGATGCTTAGCTTTTGGGGTGTTGTCAGTAAAAGAGCTGCCTGCAAATACTTTTATATGGCTGTTAAACCTCTCTTGAAAACCAACAGGCTGTGTTAACAGAAACTTGATTAAAGCTAAAGCAGAAATTTTAAAGCTGTCTGAAGCTTCCCTCAGGCAATGAGACGATCTGCTGAATATGAACTATTTTTAAAGAATTCACTGGTTCTTTAGCCCATTGCTTTAGAGGCTAACAGCTCCCAAATTAAGGGGTGTAATTCTGTGAAGTGGGAGTTTAGACGAGTCCGTGTGTTTGATTAGCTGAGTGGTGAGTTTGTGTGTGTGTGTGTATTTGGGGGGTTAATTGCTACACTGGTATTTTTGTCTGTGTGCTGTCTGCAGGGGTTGTGGATATAATCTGTGATGGGAGGAGCCACACGCCACCCAGTTCCCATGTGGGTGCTGTCAGGCTTTTAGTTAGCACCCACTTAATCAAGTCAAGTCAGCTCCAAAAGGGGTTTGAAACCAGGTGAAGAGCAAAGGAGACTGTGTTCATGACTTACATGTAAAATTACTGCTCAAGGTGTCCCTTGATCAACAGACATGTATCTTCATCTGCAGGGTATTTGACTGAGGAGCCAAGAGTGATTAAAAAGGTCAAAGTTGATACAGCAGAACCACAGATGTCGACTTTTTTATTCCACGCATTCTTCTTTCTGGTCAAAACCTGGCACCTACAATGCAACTTGACCACCCACAATTAGGTCACAGATTTGGGTGTGCTATGTAAAAAGCAGCTAATGTAGCCTCGGGCGACAGATGTATCGTGAGTTCACTTCTTTCTAACTCCACACCCCCAGATTTTTTTCATTTTCAAACTTGCAGTCTTCAGAGCAAACTGACTCTGACTCAAATAATGTCACTTCAGGCAATTAATCACATTTCATGCCGCTCCCTCTGGAACCCCAAAGGGCTTTGAAGAAGTTTTTCTGTATAAATATGAAGTAATACGCCCAAAATGTGTAATCTGTCAATACAATCAATATTTTTGGGTTTTGGACATTTTGTGAACTAAATGATTCAACAAATAACAGAGAATGATATGATGAGAATGATAATGACAATAATTGTTAGTTATAGTCATACAGAAGATACTGTAAGATCAAGACGTCAAATGTGTCGAAAATCAAGATTTCACTGTTAAAGCACTCTCAAAAATAATACAAGTCATTGTTACACCACATCTTGTAAATAGTGCTTAGGTTAAATAAAGCTGCTCTCGTTAAAGATTGTATTTAATCAGGTATTCTCATTAAGATCAAGATCTTTTTTGCAAGATAGACTTGGGTACAGCAGAAGAATTAAGAGCAGTGATAAGACAAGCTAACGACACACAAGCGCGTTCAAGAAGCATCAGAAACAATCACATGTATCTCGAAAAAGGTCCAAAATTAAAAGGTTAAATTCATCCAATAGGATACTTTCACATTTTAAAGTTTCATATTGTCTGTGCTGGTTAATCAATGTATTGGACATCACATTTCTGCTTTCCTGCTACTTGCCACCAACTCAAAAATGCCATTTTTGTAATTCTGTTCCATTGAAGTTGAAGTAGCCAAAATGGCTTGGCCCACAGGCAGCCTATGTCCAGCATGCCAGGGTGACAAAATTACCCCAGCTGCATGACGTGATAGAACTGGCAGAAGAAACTGGTCTGATTCTGGCTGCTGATGCCAGCTCAAAACTTGACTTACTGTTGCTAAATGGATGCAATTCTTACTAAAAATCATCTCAAATCTCAAAACCTCTGGCAGCCATGCATGCAACATTATGCTGGCATTTGGGCCTGCATTGCAGAGACAAATTCTCTTAAAATTGCTATATAGTAAAAATTAAAAGTAACCATGGTGTTATTTTACACAGGTGGCCTACGAGCAGGAAGACTACTACCACTCAGTGCAGTGGTTGGAGGAGTCGGTGCGTCTCTTCAGGGGAACCGGAGGCGAGTGGAGCCCTGAGAATGAAGGGACTTTAGAGGATGCCCTGGATCACCTGGCCTTCTCTCACTTTAAAGTAGGGAGAAGGACATTTAGAAAAAAACAAAGAATGTAAGATGATTGATGGTTTGGACCGCTCTGAATTTCTCGTTTCTCGTTGTTTCAGACAGGAAACGTCTCCTACGCTCTGAGTCTATCTCAGGAGTTACTGCATTACGGTACATCTTTTAAGTCAAATTGTTTTTTACTGTTAATTCTTCCTGTGCTGCATAAACAGTCCCTGAAAAACCTTCTTCACAGGTTGTATCTTTGCTTCAGTGAACAGTGTGCCTTGTCTCCCTGACTGCACTTCATTTGTTTCTTCTCAGATCCAATGAATGGAAGAGTTTTGCAGAATGTTGAGAAATATGAGAAGCTGCTGGTCGCTGCTAGTCCACCCAGGGTCAGTGGGTTGAGGAGACCCACAACCAAACATGTAAGGACCAGGGACACTTATGAGAGACTCTGCCAGACCCAAGGCTCTCAGGTATTCATCACAATTAATCATTCTGGACGCATGCCGTGAGTTAGACAAATATATGGAAGGGATCAGGGAGATGTTAATACAACAACCAGAGTATTCTTAATCACAATCAAAAGTCAGAGGATCAGAAAAGTCTGTATCCTGATTCATCCTGTAGTTACTATGAAATGTCTTTAGCAATCCATACATCCATTAGTTGTTGAGATATTTCAGTCTGGACCAAGACTGAAAACTGTAAAATGGTTTGTGTTTCTGAGCTAATGATCTAATACTGCAAAACATATAACTGTATAATGCTCAAAATGGGCATTTTTTTATCCCCACAAAACTAAGATGTTTTCATTGTCATTTAAACATCTCCAAGTAATTAGTCAAATATTTGATAAAAATGCAGTTTCATCCATATTAAAGAGTTCATCGAGATCCAAGTTTGTGATGGGAGTTTCCTTGGCCATAAAAAGGCGTATGTGGGGACAGAACAATGCTAGGAGTAATTTGTGGTTGAAAAAGAAAGAGTTCCTGTTTTGATCTCGTTAATGGACTTCAGATGCCTGTTTCTCCTAACAGCCAATGCATTTTGAAAACCCCAGACTATTCTGTGACTACTTCACCAACGACAATCCTGGGCTGCTACTGCTGCCAGTAAGACGTGAAGTGTTGAGCCTGCAGCCATATGTGGTCCTCTACCACAACTTCATCACTGACACAGAAGCTGAAGATGTCAAGAGGATCGCCCAGCCAGGAGTAAGTGCCGGCGCTGTGCATTTTTATCATAACTTATGGGTGAAAAAAAAGATATGGTGTGTTTCCAATATGTCAGTTATTCCAATTCGGTCTTCAAGTTTTTTTCTTGGCAACAGCAAAAGTTCAAAAGAGTCTGTTCAGTTTGTTGAAATCAACAAACAGATGAATCATCGTAGAGAATCAAGTTAACATTTGGCTATTGCCATGTAAACACCCTGTACCTTAGTCCCACATTGAAGAATCAGGTCTTTTTGAACAGGACCAGGATCAGTGTTTTTTATTTGTCCATGTTCAGTTTGTTTAGAATATATTGTGTATTTGTTAGGATTGGCTCTGTTGGTATTACTTTAGGATGTTTCCTAACGCATTTTTATTTTCCTTTATCCCAGATGTTTGCTTTCCTGGAATTAAAAGTGTAATCAAATTGGCAGCCTTTGAGCAGGGCTAGGAAGTTGTCATTTCACTTAAAGTGCAATCTCAAATTGAGATATCTTCTATGGCTCCTGTCCTAAAGTGGACCTCAAACTTTCTTAAGTCCGCCTTTTATAGACCAACCCACAGGAAGTCACACAGTACAGTATATAAAAGTGCAACTACTGTTGTTCCATGACATGAGCTGTGGGTTAGCATGGACTCAGCAGTTTATTTCTGCTGACTGAAATAAGAACAATACTCACAAGACATCACTGGTCATCCACCACATCTTCATCACTGGCACTGTGTCTAATGTTTTCTTGCCCTCTGACTTGAAGGATCTAATAACATAGCTGTGTATTTATTTACTTGCAACTGAGAGTTTGTGGTCCTTGGACATTTACTCAAGTATTGTAATTAAGTATTTTCGTTTTATACAACTTTTAGTGTCACTCCACTACAGGGAAGACTGCCAGTATATAAAGTAGTTAAACTTAGCTCCACCTCGTAACAGTAGTACAGTACATTTTGCTCATTAAACTTTTCCGTGCTAATATGAATTCCTATCCAGAGGAATGGTGTCCGTCAAAAGGGATTATTTTTGTAAATATTACTTTTGCATATATTTCCTGGTAATGTGCTCTGCTGTGTGGTTCTCTGGCTGCTGGGGTCTAAGCCAACCGTGAACCTTTTCCTGATGGAAAGATCCTGGAAAGACCCTATGGAGGAAGAGTTGGTCTGCTTCCAAACATTTAGCACAGCGTAAAGGAATGAGGGATACATTACTATGAAAACTTGGCAGGGTGTCTCAAACTGTCCAAATGACCCTGCAGGGCTCCTCTGGTAAATATTCAGTCCTCTATCACTGAGCTTCAGCATTTATCTAACGCAAGTATCTAAAATGAAACTTTAATGAAAGCGGCTCACAGTATGCTGACTAAATAACTTTAGGGAATATTTGGTGGGCTAACTCAACTGCTGCCCTATAGTTTCTGTGAGGTTTTGGCATTGTTCAATGACTTTTCCATCCTTTGCTCAAATGGAAACCCACGTACTTATTTCATCATTATGTCAGCTTGTGGGTTGATTGAAAACAGGCCCAGGGTACAGTATTAGTTTGGAGCAGTGAGCAGCATTGGTTAACCATGACCATGGTTTACACTTTGTTCGTGCTGGAGAACCAACAAGAACACAAGTCTGTTTTGTGATTAACTGATGTGTGAAATAATTAGTTGACTTACTCTTGTTTTTTTTTTTTTTTGTATTTAACCTCTTTTGAAATGGTTTTTGTCAGTCCTTTAGAGTTGAATGACGTAATGTCTCTGGTGGTCATAAGGTACCTGGATGTTATCAGGAGTTTGAGCTGCAAAATTAACCAGGAACCAGGATTAACCAACTTCAAACTGTATAACATGAGCAGAGTGCATTGTGACGATTCTGCTGTCCAAATAAATCACAGAGGCTCAATTTTAAGAAAGGAATACTTGGTCCAAAACATCTGGATCCCCCAGACCCCCGTCTAGACTCAGAATTTGAGGTCCACTTTGAGGCAAAAGGAGACTTGAAACTATTATCCGTGGGAAAGTAGTGTATCTGCACATTGGTGAAATCTGTTCATCTCGGCATCCTTTTTGATGCTTTGCAAGTCGAGAATGATGATTTGTTATCTAAAGCGTGGCATTTTTGGATTATTTTGTCTGATCTGCTCTCAGTTTTCATTTTGGATACATCATTGGAGCATATTTTCGTGCTATTACTCAGACTTTGTCAGTGCTTGCAGATGGACATCAAAGCTTGGTTCCTGTAACAATCACAAACGTAAGATGCTGTTTTCTGTCTTTGCTAACAAGCTGACAAGGTCTGTGGTGGCAGCTGGAGAGAAACAAGCAACAGCAGACTATCGCATCAGCAAGAGGTACAAATTACCTACAATACCTTGTAACTTATAACAGTTTGTTTATGGTATGTTGTTTATTATCAGTTATTTAATTCATATTAGCATGCTTAGAGGGTTAGTCCTAGTGCAAATTGAATTCCACACATTTGCAGGAAAAATAACTTACTTAGTATGTAAATGATAGATACTTTTATAAATATGTCTTATTTCTAGTGCATGGCTGAAGGACTCAGCACACTCCATTGTTGGGAAGCTGGACCAGAGGATCTCTATGCTCACAGGTCTGAACGTGAAGCATCCATATGGCGAGTACCTCCAAGTGGTGAATTATGGGATTGGTGGCCATTATGAGCCTCACTTTGACCATGCTACAGTAAGTTGATTATTAGACCTGTTTAACAAATTGCAACACTTTTTATATTTCTGTTGACTTTGCATGTTGACTGTTGTTATATTTATAATGATTTACTGCTGCTTTCTATTGTCTGTTTGCATTTGCATGTAACCAGTCACCTTCAAGTCCCGTGTTCAAACTGAAAACTGGGAATCGAGTGGCAACCTTTATGATATACGTGAGTAAAGTCTTACTCTGACCATCTTCTGACCCTGTATGACCCAGAGCGCAGCCAGAGGTTCTTGGGCAGGTTCTTGGTTCCTGTTGGCTGATCCGAAGCCTAAATTAAAAACAAAGATGTCAGGCTCTTGCCACGAAAGCTGCAAGACTTTGGAACAACCTGCCTAGATCTGACCTCGGTGCCTAAATTACACTTTTATAGATGTTCTGTCATGCGGCAAACATAAACCAAACTCTATTTTCTGACTGTCTCTGACCTTCATTATACAGTCTGCTTCTATAATTTTGCCTTTGAATTTCTTATTTGTTCTTTTTCGTATGATTATCATTAAGAAACCAATGTGAAAATCTGACTAAAATTGGATCATGATAACAAAAAGAATGGCTTTTTGTGAGGCTTTGAAAACAGCGCAGCAGACTGATTGGTTTTTCATAACACGGGCACATAAAAACAAGACACAACTCTGAAGGAATGTCCTTTTCCACAGCTCAGCTCTGTCGATGCAGGTGGGTCCACAGCCTTCATCTACGCCAACTTCAGCGCTCCTGTCGTGGAGGTAAACACACCGTGCGGGTGTCTGAGATAAGCTAAAAGTAGCCTCTTTTGTCTTCATGTCATTTTTGCCTGGAGCTCCTCTCTCACATTCTCTGGTGCAGCTGTCAAAATGCCAAAAGGTCAGATCATAGCAACATCAGCCATGAGATTTTTTTAACCACAATACTGCTGTTGTATAGTTGAGCGTCAGTGGAGGTTGGAGCTGTTTTTGGGCTGATAAATGAGCTGCCGTGGAAGGTTTAACAGGCCATCCCTGGGGTTTAACCTTTCACCTTTCATTTTACTGACATCTCACTTCCTGGCTGTTTATACAGAAAATAACCGAAGCTGATAAACTGATCAAATGACTAATTAAATACTTAATTATGCTTGAAATTCAGGTGTGTCTGTTATTATACGATTAAAGATAAATTAGTAATACACAGAAAAATAACCTTGACACCTCTCTGTAACTGCAAGAACGCTCTCATTAACTGTTCTCTACCCACTTGTGACAGCATGTACATATGTGCCTGTCCATCTTTGTTACTCTGTTTTTGTAATCTGTTTAACTATTAACTGGGTATTGCTGTAAAAGAGCATTTACGCTCAGCCAACTTACCCTGTATAAACAAAGGTTAAGTAAATAATCATTTGATAACAGATTAGTGAGGATATTCTACTTTTCTGTTTTTTATATTAATCTGAATATCTTTGGATTTTTGACTGAAACAAAACAAGAGATTTGATGAAATCACCTTGGGCTTTAGGAAACTGTGATGGGCATTTTCACTGCTTTCTGATCTTGCATAGACCAAAAGATTCATTGATTAACCAGGAAAATAATTGTGAGATCAGCTGATAATGAAAATGGTTGTTGGTTGCAACTTTACTTTAGACCAAACCACTTTTCTAACTCATTAAAAGTGTTTTTTTCTTTTTCATATCACAGAAAGCCGCCATCTTCTGGTGGAATCTCCACAGAAATGGTCAAGGAGACGTAGACACCCTGCATGCTGGCTGCCCTGTGCTTATTGGGGACAAATGGGGTAAGACTCAGTGGATTCAGGGTATGATGTGATGATGCTGTCAACAGGAGCCAAGAAGTGATGTAAATATGGAAAAAAAGCAAGTCCCATGACTTTAGACTTTAGTTTTATTTTAAACATTGCATTAATATCACGTTGTTTCCCAGTGTTGCTGTTACACAGGAGCAACTGTTCAACAGCGAGGCCACATCTGTGCTGCGTTATGCATTTAGAGATGTTACAGAGTGCAGTTCAGACATTGAGGGCTCATCTTGGAAGCTAAACATCTGCTGCCAGTTGGCTTAGGCCATCAAACTCCCAATGCTGAAACATGTGCTAGGGACCCAGTTAAACTATCAGACAGACATTAATCATCACAAAGCAGCTGCAGAAGCATTTGGTGGCTGCGTTGTTTTTAGCAATCATATATATATATTATCAGAAATTAATGTTAAGGCTATACTTTGCCAGTGGTAGAAGAAGTATTCAGACCTTTGGTAAATCTGTCTGTAAATCTGTCTGTATGTTCCAGTGGCAAACAAATGGATCCATGAGTATGGCCAAGAGTTCCAACATCGCTGCAGCCTGAATCCTGAAGAGTGAGAGGGGTGGAGCATTAGCTGGGCCCCTTTGAGTACAAGAGCCAGCCTCTACAATTGAGAGGCACACTTAAAGGCGAAGAGAAGGAGGCAGCCAAAAAGTGAACACACAGGCAGGGAGGGTGAGAGCCATGAAGGGGGCAGCCTGCATCTGTGATTGGAGCTCCAGGCCCCAGGGAGCCTGGAGCATACAGCGGACACTTCTGCAGTGGACATGGATAGTACACCGCCGAGAGGAGTGGAGCTGTTGGCAATCGGCCCCCAGAGGCCAAATGCTCTCTTGCTCCTACTGGCCAGATTCTGCAGATGGAGAGAGGCCTCTGCCTTCACACACTGTGCTGGTTTCAGTTAACTGTGCAAGGCTGTTTACCTCCTGCTTGCTTAAAATCGTATATGTTATGCAGCTCTTTTCCTATGCTGGGCCCACTCAAGGGTCTGTCATTACTGTCAACACAGCTGAACTTTGTTTAGACTCTCAACACTTTATTTTCTTTTATTAAAATCTGAAAATGCCAAATTTACAAAGATGGGCTACTCAGTATGCCAGGATGAATGTGTATAAACTGATGCATAAGACATCTAGAATCTTCTGGGTTTGAACATTTGTTACTGTATGAGTGATACTACTTCTCTGAAATGTTAGCACCAGCAGATGCAGAACATGTGGTCTACAGGGTAGAAAAAAGTACTTTATGACTTATCTACAGAGATTTTGGTTAAAGTTCTTCTGTGTTCGGTCATCTCAGACCTCAGGACTCCAGTTCAGACTGGTGCTATGAGTCAATGGAACCAGTCATTATGAGTGTGCCTGTTTATTCCCAGCTGACTGAACGATGTGGTCATCACTGCCTGTGGGAGACGCTCTCAATTTGATATGATGTAATAAACTGTTTAATGGAACAAGTGAACCAGATCTCTCAGCCTCTTTTTGAGCTTCAGAGGCTGGTCATTAATCATGTTCATCTGCAAACCCAATAATTGTGAACCTGTCTGTTCCAAACTTCATGTCTGAACTCACACAACCAACACTGTCTGCATACCACTCAGATATCTCAGATGTCTAAGTAGGTCATAACCCTACTTAAAAAAGGCTGAGATGGGACATACATTTATTCAAATTCACTGTATGAGCTTGAGGAAACAGCACGCATCTCAATATGTGATTTTTTGGGACTTCCTGCTGCAGTGAAAGTGAAAAAGAGTCTAAGAACCTAACATCTGCTAATAACTTTTCTCTCCAGCTCACCACAGTGCACACAAACAGACAGACATTCAACGCACACAAACTAACACACACAAAATATAAGCACAGGCCATGTACTGGATACATGTTGCACATTCCAGGGTGTGCACTAAACAGCAGGACTTTTCCCTGTGAACTGATGAATAGGAAGACCCAGCTATTCTGAAGCTCTTTCCAATCTGACTGCTGATACTAATATGAGATTAGTATCATTAAAAACACTGTTTAGCTACATTTTGACTCAAAACATAAAGTATCAGTCCACAAACTTGTTTGTTTACAGAAAGTACACAATATTAGACCTACACTGATAGAAAAACATAGTCAGACTTATATTTTCACAGGACCATAAAAACCTCAAACCTCACTTTTCCTAGAGTTCCAAGGGCTTCATTCTGCACTCGTCCTATGCACCCTCGGTGGCCCTCACTGTTACCACAACAGACAGGGCTGCAGAGGTACTTGTTGCTAAGCAAGAACATAGTCCAAACTACCTAAAGCATGCATGACAGGATCACAGGTCAACCTCGAGATATTGTCAAGTACATACAGTAATTCTGCACATTAAAAGAGGATTTTTTTTTAAAAAAACACTTTGGGAACCTTCCTAACTTGTCAAAGAAATTAGCTAACTAGCTGATAGCTTTTTTATAGAGACAGTGAGTGAGTGACTGACAGAAAAAATGCCCAGCAAAACAGAAAAGAAAGTAAAGCAGAAATACAAGTTCAAGGAAGAAGGAAAATCATTACTTAGTCCTGTCAGTGAGCAGCTTTATCTCAGTAATGGAAAGATCAGTGCTTCCCTCTGCTGGTGATGTTAAAGAAGGCTGCGTAAAGGCAAAGAATGAGTGTGGCACTTTTATTGTAACAAATTAAAGTTTCACAACAGTTTTTTTTTTATTTTTTTTATCAGTTTTATTTAATTGGGTGAAACTGGATTCATCTGCAAAGCTGTGTGCTATAATTTTATTACACAATGTGGGCAAGCATAACACTGGAATTTTTAAAAGCATTATTTAATGGAATTGCATATATGCTTTATTGTTTTATGGGAGTTTTAACTGTTTTATTTTATTTCCTAATTACTCCCCTTGCCAACAAATGTGCCAATAATATGTACTTTAGAGTAAAAATAACAGCAAATAAGTGTTTTGTAGTTATGGCTCAGAATTGAACTATACTGTATATGCTGTAGCTTATAGTTTAAATAAATAGGGGATAGTTACAGTAATTGGTTATTTAAACAACCATATTATTCATGAACTGATTAATTGCTGTAGGCCTATAATATGAATGTCTATTATATTATGAATTGATTTAGATGAAATTTGGGTCAGGAGAGTGGTAATTAATTACATTCACTCAAGTACTTGAGTACAATTTTGAGGTACATGTGGGGTGCTACTTGAGTATTTTCCAATTTACGTCACGACACCCCGTTATGTTTATTTGACGCCTATAGCGGCCATTCAATGAAGAGAAAGTACTCCATTCCAACAACACAATAAACTCGGTTTCCCAGAATGCTTCTGTGCGTGGAAGCGGCAGCGGAGGCGGGACAAAAGTTATCGGTCGTACTTTGTTGCTCGGGATACAGTTTTGCGCGCTGCCGTTTGTATGTGTGTACGTATGTATGTGTGCATGTGAAGCTCAAGCAGTTCTATTAAACGGATTATTAGTTAGACAGAGTGGGATAAAATCATGCCTTCTGACGGTTCAGACACTGTTTTGACCAGGCCGTCGTTCACCACCCGCATTTACTGAGGGATGAAGAGCAGAAAACAGAGAGCGGTCAAAGCTGGAAGCATCAAAAGGAAAGGTAAACTGCTGTTAGCCCAGCTAGCTGCTAATGCTAATGTTAAGTAGCTGTCACTGCCACATAAGCCTCATATGTTGGCTGTTTTGGTTATGTTGTTCAGAAAATTTGCTCTCGCTCTCTCTCGGTTTGTGTTGCTGTTTTTGCCGATGTAGTCAACGTTGTTTATGTTCCTTACTTTTAATGCTGTTGTCTTGTAATGCGGTTTTTGCTAAAGGATGCTGAAAACCGACGTATAACCTCCTTTTTGTCATAAATAAAATACTTTTTAAAGTTTACCTTGGCCTAAAGGGCCCTCCCTCATTTTATCTATCCTAATTCTTTTATTTTAGAGAGCATTGAATTTCTTGCAAAGCTGCAAGGATGAAAAATAAACTCAAACATTTTTAAATTCTAGCTTAATTTTTCTTTCATCTTTAAGTCTCTACTTTATTAGTACGGTACAGTAGTAAACAGCAGTAAACAGCAGTAAACATACTTGTGAGCCTGTGCACCTAAAACCACATGTAAACTTGGATAGTCATATAAATTCATCAAGCACTTCAGTAGGAACACCTGTACACCTGCTTATTCATGGAATTATCTAATCAGCTAATCATGTTGCAGCCGTGTAATGCATAAAAGCATTGGGTCAGGATCTTCAGTTAATGTTCACATTAAACATCAGAATGGAGAAGTATTTGAAGTTAAGACATCTAAACGTGTAGAACAATCCCTGAAAATTTCAAGCATGTAGCATGAATAGTTCAACAACAATAATGACTTGTGGGACTTTGCTCAAAAAGAGGCTGAGAGATCTGGTTCACTTGTTGCATTAAACAGTTTATTACATCATATCAATCTGCAGTTTTTTAGCAACACTTGCTTTTATTAGGCTCATGACCCATTTTTTTAAAGCCTCTATATCTCCAAAACTAAAGAAGGTACAAGCCGGAAATTTTGCACTCTAGTTGTTGGGTACAGTGATATTATGTATATATTAAATATGAAGCAAATCCAAGATGGTCAGTCGGGAGGCCTCTGTTGATTTTACATGGAATGACCCTGGTTGATAATGGTTGAAACTGCACCATATTAACAAAAATATTTCCAGATATCTGTATATCACAAAATAGCCATTGTCTGCAAAATCACACAAAAAAGATTTTAGCAACTTACTTTGTTAGTTTTTTATGTTCATGTAAGACATGCTGAGATCATGTGTTCTGCAGGAAGTCAATAAACAATATTAAAACAATACTCAGCTGAGTGAACAGTACAGACTGTTATACCAGCCAACATGGAGCTAAAACTTGCAGCAAATACCATTCTTACCTGTTCCATTATATGGACACTTTTGACATTCCTATTTACTGTGTATGCATTTTTGTCTTGCCTTTTACCAAATAACTCTTTTGCAGTCTGCAGTGATGTGTCCCCCTCCACCAGCCTTCCTCCTCTGGTCGAGGGCCAGCTGAGATGCTTTCTGCGGGTGACGATAAACCGGGTGTTATGGACAGTCCGCAAGCCCCCGTCTGCAACGTTCGTCCGGCTTCGCTGGTGGGGAGAGTCATCCAATGGGACACACTTCTTTCCAAGAGATGGATCACAACTCTCACAGAAGACCATCAAGACCACAACTCGCTTCGCCATCCGATGCGGGCCAAAGCAGTTCACCTCATATCTTACAGGTAACTAAGAAGATTAAGCTATGTTTGAGTTGGCTATGCTGCAAACAGATATTTTAAAATTTACAACTAATCTGTTGTTCGTTAACAGATATGGGCTCATTGGTACTGGAAGTTCTGACAAAATCGGATCATTTGCCAATTGCGCGGGCTGAGGTCGCAGGCATCTCCCATATCTCTCTGTCACACCCCATTAGTGGATTTTACACCCTTGTATCTCCAACATCTGAAAAACTGGGGGAGCTACAGGTGAGTGGAAATACAAATTCACTGCCTTTGTGGAAAAGCACCTGCCATCCAACTACTTATGTGTAGAACTGACTGACTTGATGACCAATGCAAAGATTAGGAACTCTGTGGTTAATCAGTGTAAGCCCATGCATTTGTAGTGGTTATCATGGTAATCAGTAATACAATGTGTTAAACACATTTAAGAAAGTCTACACATCTAAAATCTCATATTTTAGCCGTGTTTCTCAACATACTGTTGCTGTGTGAAGCTTTTACTGTGAGTTTACAGAATGTTACAAAACATTATTTACGTCAGTTTTTTAGGTCTTCATTATACAAAAAATATAAAAAACACTCATTGGAATCATGTTTTACTTGCAGAATTATGGTGGATTAGATTTCAACTAGTGCTAGCCCAGTCTGCAATATGGAGGTAGCATAATAAAACTTAACCTAAAGACACAATATGTATATGCTGAAGTGCCTTAAACAAAGACAAAAAATCTCTACCAACTGCAGGGCTGCTGTTTTGTAGCTAACTGTCACTTCACTGCGTAGGGACAAAAAGAAATCCTAATACTTAACGGCACAAGAAACTAAGAAGTTGGATGTGGATGAATTGTCTTTGACTAGCCTGTAAACATTTTTGTGTCCATAATTATATCTGTAAAGAGTTCAGGGGGGATTCAGGCATTTTTTGACTCATGAGTGTCTGTTATCACCACATCTGGCCCTTGTAATCATTTAAAATTGTGGCATTGACAAACAAACCATTGATATCCCCAGAGATAATTGGATGGTTATCAAAGTTTTATTAAACAGCCATTCATTTTTTCAAGGTGTTATAATGTTGTACCTGCAGTAGTAAATAACAATGAACATTCATAATAATGTATTGCCATCACCAGTTGTGTTGGCACTCTGAGGACCGTCCACATTTTACCTTATTTTGTTTTTACTCCCTCAGGTTTCACTTACTTTAGAGCCCCTCACTGAAGCCTATGACAGCAGCAGCTCAGGTCCCACCACAGACATCAGTGTTGAAGTACCACAAGTTGCCACACTGACTGTGCCCTCACAGCTCAGACCACTCTCTGGTCGGAGTGGGAAAGAATCAGTTAGGAGCAGCAGTGGAAATACACCAAGGTTTGAAGTAGTTGATGTAATGTCATTGCTATTCATAATCAAATGCCTCAGAGCTCACCAGTCATAAGTTTAAATTTGAGTATAATGATCTATTTGCATGTATGGTTTTAATATTTGCAGAGGGAAAGACCATTTATATTTCCAAAATGCCCAGAAAGAAGAAGGCAAAGAAGAGTCACTCGAGAATCAGATGCCAGTAAAAAACAGATCTCAGAACAGCCAAACAGTCATGAATCCTTCAAGTCAGGAGCCTTGTGGACCAACAACCAATGATATCCTCTCAGGTTGGTTGTAGTATTACACATCAGATGTACTTGAATACAAATGCAAAAATTTGACACTTTCTCAACTAATATTTGACATTATCTTTCATCTCAGTTATTTTAGAGCGTGGGAACAAGCTTAGAAATGCTATGGTGGTATCAGCTTTGACATGTGACACGGATTCTGCTCCAGCTCTGAAAGATACTCCGCTGCCTCTCCCAAAGGACAACATCCTACCACCTTCCACGTTAGTGTTTCAGATGCTTGTAAAATATATAAATAAACACATTTTTTTAATATATAAATTTAAAAGTCAATTCAAGTTTCAAGTAAATTTATTTCAAATCACAACAGACGTTATCTTAAGGGAATTTTCATATGGAGGAAATCTAGAACCCATATGAAATCCCATGTTTATAATATTGATTACAGAGACCCAACAATTTCCATCATGAGCAAGCGCTTGGCAACAATGAGAAGCAGAAACATCTAGAATAATGCAGTGGTTTTCAGAAAGAAACATTGACTATATTGTATATACTAGGTGTAATTGATTTATATAAGGCTGCCCTGCCAGTGGTAGAATGCTAACAGGTATAAGGCCTGAAGTTGTGAAAGAATAATGAGCTAACTGAAAATTAAGGCATAAAGATGAATTTTAAGTTTGGACTTGAAGGCAGGAGGAAGGTTGTTCCTGAGGAAGGGGGCCTGATGGGAAAAGACTGCAGCCAGTAGATGTCTTTTTAACTCTAGAGACAGACAGGAGCCCTGCATTCTGGGAACGGAAAGAACAAGATTGAATCTAAGGTTGAAACTTTATAGTGCAGAGTTTATTATACTTAAAATTCTGTTTCTTCAGGCCTTTTCCTTCTCATTCTGGGATGTTTCTTCAAAATATTCTTCATGATGATTCAACTCTAAAACACTCTGATGTTGCTGTAGTCTCAGACTGTGGCTTAGACTGTGCTGCTGACATGGACAAAAGAGCTGTAGATCTTCTCCTTGGCAGGTACCTATGTGTACATTTATTTCCAAATTTGATCGAAAATGAAAGCAGTTTTTTTTTCTCCAAGACTTGTGTTCCTCATCTTTTTTTTTAGCTTAAACACATCTCCTCTGCCTCTCTGGGATGGAGAGGACTTCTTCCCTGAATCTCTGTCTGGCCACAGCAGCATTTGCGAGGATAGTGAGCTCAATGATCCACAATACGATCAGAGCTTACTGGAAAATCTGTTCTACAAAACTCCTGTAAGTAGAAGATTTTCTGCTGATTGTCAGGGAAAAACACATGCTTCATATGTGATATCAGTCAGTTTACGTGACTGACAAGCAGAATGGTCTTTAAAGTCATTATTGTCTTCTTTCAGATGCCAGATACCAGACAGGATGACACAGAGGCAGAGTCCTTGAGTAAAAATCAGCCAAAACAGCTGACATGCTCTCCGCCCAAGATTAGTGAAGGGTAAGGGCTTTTATGTGCTTCTTAATCCATGCCGCTTGGACTGTAAAAAGCTCCTTTCAGAGGGGTGACAGGTGTTTTTTTAATTTTTTTTATCTTTACATCTATTATAGGTAGCCAAAAAACATTTAATGACGTGCACTTTTTATTAAAGGACATGTCTTCTCCTTAAAGAAATTGATTAGGTTAATAAACCAATTGCACAGGATATATGGGATACGGATAGCATAAAGTAAACATAAACAAAACATACAGTGTACATATATATACAGAATAAACTTTTTGTTCTATGAAAGACAATTGTTCATTGTATTTTCAACGTGTCCAGTCCAAATGTAGAGCATCGGCGCTCTCCAGATGCTGGTGGTATTGTTCCTGGCCTGAGCAAGGAGCAGTTGACTTCGCTCAGTTCAATCCGATTGGCGAGAGTGACCATCGACTCCCTGACTGTACCTACAGGCAGCACAGCCACCACACCCAGAAAGTCAACTAGTAAAGGGAAACCTCCTCGACCATTAACTGGCAAAAAATGGTAGGCAAACATATAACATTACATTGATCTGATTTAAAAATATCATTGATATTATAACTAACAAAAGCCTGGCACATCTCCTCTCTTTCTTTTTTTTCAGCACTTATTTTGTTGAATACGTGTTCCCGACGGCATCCACTTCCAGTCGACATGATCGTGATAAAGCTGCAGATGGCGAGGTGACCAGAGCTGTTTCCAGTAAAGTAACAAAAGGAGGTATGACCTGCTAGAATATGCTTTTATGAAACCCACCCAGGTGAAAAACACTTGTCTTTGTAAGTCTGTGTGTCTGGTTTGTGACTGCATCTGACATACATTCTTTTGTTGTTTTCAAGCGGTGAAGTTCCTCCAGCACTTTGTGTTTCCTGTCCACCTCAGCACAGCAGCAGTTAAACAGTGGTGGAAAACTGATCTTGTTTTCAAGATTTATTCACGAAAGAGTGACCAAAAGAAGGTGAGTAGCTTTGGACTAAACATTACTCATTTGATTGGTTAAATGAGTAAAAGTGGTTGTTTAAGGGTGCGTAAATTTGGGTCTATTAAATTTAGTGGTTAGAAGTTGTTGTGGGAGTTGTAGAGTAAATTATAATGTTCATCTGTTTGCACAACACAAACCTATTACTGCAGCTTTAATATAATATTAGTGTCATTTACCTTTAGTGGACGCTAAAGGTAAGCGCTTTGCTTTCTTTTGAAAAGTATTTATTTAAAGTATTATTATATTTCTGACGTGCAATGTCATTTACCTCTGCTAAAAATAAGGCTGCGATTAAAGTGATTGCTGTGTGGAATAATTATTCTATAAATAAATAATTTCTCTTTTCTGTTAAATGCTCAGAAACAGATCTGCATGTAATAATACTCATCTCTATATGAACTAATGACCTGTTGAACTGTTTTACCTTCTCTTGTTGCAGCCGGTTCCCATCGGTAAAGCGGTTTACCCACTGCGTTGTCTGCTGCAGAGCAAGCAACTGAGTCAGTCTGTCGTCTTACCTGTGCAGAGCCTGGAAGGAAACAGGGAAATACAGGAGAGTGGACCTCTTGTGGTAATATACTGTTTTTTATCCCAGTGATTAATGTTTGCAAGCCTGATACTTGTGGCGGTCATAGAGGTCATGTTATTTTTTTCAGGTGTCATTAGAACTTGCAACAGACGGCAAAGATTTCTCCTCTGGAAAAAGCAAAAGCAAGCTGGCTTGGAGAGACACATCACCTTCACAGGCTGCACTCAGTCCACAGAGAGAGAACAGCTCTACATCTCAACCTGTTCGAACTGGGAGAGAGGAGTTACCTGCTCACTCTTCAGAAGTCTCCAGACTAAATGTTTGGAGTCCTCAGAAACCCTCCAAAGAACCCACTCCTCATCTCGGCCTCCACATATCTCCTCATAAATCATGGCAGCAGGTGGAAGAGGACCCTGAGGTCCTGCTGCATACCTTACTCATGGTGCCAGATGGAAAGAACTTCAGCTGTGGGCCCTTGCAGGCTCCAAATGTGTACTTGAATTGTAAACTGTTTTGGTGTGATGAGATGGCGAGATCTGTTGTCAGCTGGGGTCAGGCAAACCCTTCTTTCAACTTTGTTCAGGTTAGTCCAAAAGGTTGCGTCTTCTATCTAAAAGTTTAAATCAAGCTAAAGCGAGCCAATGTGATTTCAGTATCCTATTGACCCACAAGACCTTTTCGCCATCCTTTGTGTTAGGTGACTCCTGTGGCCTTAACAACTAAGCTGCTGGAGCGGATGAAGAATAATGTGATGGTAATTGAAGTGTGGCAGAAAAAAGGAAGCTCGGGGCAGGATCGACTCCTGGGCCTCGTTAAATTACCTCTTCACCAGTTCTACATGTCATTTAGGTAAGTCAAGGAAAGACAATACATTTTCACCACAAAATTATACACAGGTATTATACAGAAAGAGGCTGCTTTAATTCATTTAATATGAGATTTCCCTTGTGGAAACAAGTAGTCAAAGGTATTGGAGACTTGTTGCATAAACCACTGCCAGAATCTCCCCAGCTGTGCTTTTTAGGAGACAGCCCTCTTCTACCACCAGACATATCCAAACAAACATTAGAACTTGCACTGGCAGTCTTTATTAGAGCTTCAAGGATTGTTCTCTGCCATTGGAAGACTCAGTCTGTTTTTGCTGAATGGTTAAATTGAATGATATTTGTCCCATCGCAAGGAATAATAATTACCAAGGGAAGTTTGGTCTCAATTTTTTTTTTTTTTTTTACTGATTTCACTTATTTTCCTTGGATTAGCTACTATATATGCTGAGATTTGTTTTGTTTTGCCATGTTTTTTTTGTTACCAGTTTCTTTTATTTTGGAAAATGTAATAAAGAACTTCAATAGCAAAAAAAACATAAACCAAACCTGCCCTCTTGGGTGCGCTGTGGTATACCTGCTCCACAGAATATGTTGTAAATGTCACAACCTTCTATAAACTGTCATAGTGAGGCTGCATGTGAAACCAGTAACACTGCTCTCTTCATGTTTCTCTCCTCCAGGGATCCAAAGATCACCCACCTTCTTCTCCAGGCGCAGTACCCTGTTTTAGGGGTGGACTGCTACATGCCCGTCATTGATGTATTCTCAGGAAGTTGTAAAGGAAACCTTAGGGTTGTTTTGGCTATTGGAGGATCAGAGCAGATAGTTGCCCTCCAGCGCACGAGGGATGAAGAATATGACTCTTCGTCTCATCTTGTGAAACCAGTTCATCTGCTTGATTACCAGCCACATTCGCAAACAAAGGTCAGTGTTAAGAAAGTTGCACCTTTCAACCAGTGCATATCTTCTTTCTTTCCCCAGTGAGTGGACATGGATAAGAATACACACTGAGATTGCTGACAAGATAAACACTTGTTTCTCCCTCAGGTGATGGCGCCACAGGAGGAGACTATGAGAGAACATCTGTTTGTGATAAGAGTGGAGAAGGTAAATGGGCTGACACCTCTACAGTCTACAGTGTGGGGTGAAGCTGACTGCTACGTCCAGTACAGTTTCCCCTGTCAAGACAGTGACCCTGCTGCAACAGTGGACCAGAACCTCATAGAGAGTAGTAAGGCCATTTCAGTATATAAAAATGTACTCAAATCTCCTGAGAAGTCTTTCTTCCCTCTGCATTACTCTAACCTTCGTCTCATCACCAACAGGTGTGAATCTGAAGCCATTTCGTACCACCACCACTCTCTGTGTGCCTGACCCAGCGTTTGGCCACACTGAGACTCATGTGCTTCTGGTTCCTGAAGGAGTGCCTGTCCAGAGGTTGCTGCTCAGCTCTCTTTCCAGTCAACGCCTGAGCAGTGGAGGAGGCATCCAGTTTGAAGTGTGGTGCAGGTTTGTGGTTGCTAACCTTCTGAACCATCTAAATATAACTTGAACTTGAAGGGCAAACCACTGTTGCTGATGTATACCCCTTAAAAATATATTTTCAACCTGAAGCTACATTAGATACATGGAAACCCTAACCCTAACCCTCCCTGGGCTGAAGAAAAACAACTGGTTTCTTTTTCAGAAACACCACACAAATAAATGTTTTTGTGAGCTAGCAAAACGGTTTGTAGTCCGTTCTCCTTGCTGCATTTGTCACCATCTTGTAAATGAAAGGATGTAAACATTACACTTTTATTTGGGGTATGAATTCATGACAATGGCTGATAATACACGGTTCATCTATTGCGTCACTGCTTGATGCAACACTGTCAGTGTTAACAGTGATATTAATTTTGATTGTAATTTAATAGATTACAATTTTAGAATATTTGTATTAATACATGCTTGTTTTTTAATGATTAATATATCTCTGCAGATATTATTATCCAAATGTCAGAGATCAGCTTGTGGCCAAAGGACTGCTTCCGTTGTCCAAGCTCTGTGCCCTGGTCACCATGCAGAGACAACATCCTAATGAGGCCCAAATGTTCTCCCTACCACTGATTCCAAGGACAGATGGTCCCACAGGACATCAGCCCCAGCCCTCAGGTATACAGACATACAGAACAACGATATTATCAAACTGTACGGACACATATATGGCATCCTTAATGTTGTGACCGATCTGTTTTTTTCTCAGGCCTACTAGATGTTTGCATCCGGTACAAGAATCGCCCTGTGAGACCTGAAGGACAGACTGGTAGAGGAGCTGCCTCTCGTGTTGTCACACTTGTGATTCAAGTGCACAGAGCATCAGGTCTGCAGGCAGCATCAAGGTACATCACGATCACCTTTTTTTTTTTCTGAATGGAAACTATGAAGTATTAAATATAACATTTTGTCTGGAACGCTTCTGCTAAAACATCTGTCCCAGGCATAATACAAAGTTGCTGGAAAAAGACATTGCTGTTGGATTTTCATCTGTAAGTTTTAAGACCGACAATGAAATTTCAGCTCCTTTAACTGGTCTGATGACAAGTGTCTCAGCAGCAAAAATATCAAAAATTCACTGCATCAGACTGAAAGTATATGATCTTGTGTTGCAGGGTGTTATCAGAACAAGATGATAGATTCAGCTACTTTGCTGGTGTGGGGGTGAACACATATGTCACAGTCCAGCTCTCCTTCTTGCCTGAGAGCGAGAGGAGGTGTACCCGCATAGCTGCCAGGACCTTCTGCCCTGAGTTTGACCACCACATGGAGGTGTCCTGTGATCTGCTGGTTCAGAGGAGCAGCGGAGAAACCTGCAGCCTAGCTGAGCAGCTGGAAGAAGCTTCTGCTGTCTTTACTGTTTGGAACAAAGACAGTCGCAAAGGTTTAAGAGAGCTTATTATGCCCTATTCAGTACTGTTGATGAAAATAGTGACATTTAACATGTATAATTTAAATTTTTGACAGCAAGTTTGATTTTTTACTATTCCTATTCAAATATACCTGAGGCCATCAGTTGATTAGTCGCTGAAAGACAACTTGATAACCAGTTCATTGTTTAGCAATTAGTTAGTTAAAAATGCCAAATTTCCATTGCTCTCTCAAATGTGAATATTTGCAAGTTTTCTTAGACTTCTGTGTTCTGTGATGTTTAGAAAAAACAAGCAATTTAAAAAATATTATTCGATAATATTCGATAATGAAAAAACTGTTGCTGTCCTGATTTTTACAGGATAAATTCAAATGAATATAAGTCTACATAGTTGGTATGTAATAAAGCTGTTTCAAGGATGGAAAATAAGTATTACATCTGGTCATTGGCATCATAGTATCAAGTTGTTCCACAATGTATTTTTGAATTTGTTCAGTATTTTTGATCGTATTTAGTTTTGAGTGCCATTCTCTGTGTCTTGTCTGTATTACTCGTAATTTATATTGTGCTGTTTGTTGCAGCAGTGAATGTTTCCAAGCCTAAAGATGTGGTGTTGGGCACAGTGAAGATACCACTAGTTGATCTCATCCATAGAAGAACAGGTATGTTGCACTCTTAGGTACTGCTGGACCAGGTCCAATTTCTGATAAACTCATACTATTATATTATTTATTATTATTATTATTATATATAATAATATATAATTATATATTTTTATATATATATATATAATTGTGTGTGTGTGTTGTTATTTTTTTTTTTCTTTTTTGAAATTTAAAGGTGTTTCTGGCTGGTTTGGAGTTTATATACCTCAGGAAACAAATTCTTCTCAGCAACAGCACATCTTGGTTGGGGGTCTAGAGATCTCCGTCAACTTTGCCCACCACTCAGACAGAGAAAGAGTCATTAAAGCTGCTCGGGGTTTGGGCTGGGTAATGGGCCAGAGTCAATATGAAATGCAGGATGACGAAGAAGCCTGGCAAGAAAGCACGAAGAAACTCTCTCTTACTTTTTCAATGCCTAGAGCATGGATACCAGTCCACTGTTTGCTTCTTCCGGGCCACAGTGAGCTTCAGCGCTCTACCTATTGCTACTTCAGGTACAAGTTTTATGACCAGGAAGCCTTCTGCTCTCCCATGAAACACCCGTCTGTCGTGGAGGGCAAGGACGGCCAGGCCACATTGAGTTTTGAAGGAAGTAGAACTTTGGAACTGAGTAGGACTCAACCTTTAATGTGGTATCTACGAGAGGAGAGGCTGGAGGTGCAGGTGTGGGTCGCCTTCAAGAAGGACAAAACCAGAAGACCCACTGACACAGATCGGCTGGTTGGCTCAGCATTTGTTGATCTGTGCTCCCTTGCAAAGAAGCCTAAGCAAAAGCTGACTCTCAGTGGTGAGAAACTATTACTATAACTGTGTTATAAGATGATAATTGCTGTAGTCAAATTATGGCTGTATTTCTGTGTGTTATCATGGTTTTGTGATTTCACAGGCGTGTACCCGCTGTTTAGGCGCTCTGCAGCAGATCTACAAGGGGCTGCTCTGAGGGTGCACATCACCCTGACTGCAGATTCTGTCCCTGGGGAGGCATCTGCTGGAGCTGACACCCAGATGGACTCTGACTACCAGGGGGAACTCTTATCAGAAGAGGTGGAAACAGGAGATCGACCCCCCTCGCCCACTACACTCAAAACATGCACACCAAGCAGACTCAAGAATAAATCTTCCAGAACCACTCCAGACATCACATCTGTGCAGCATACAGAAATGAGCATGGATGAATCTTTCCCTGTGACTGTCACGGTAGACCGGGCTATGCACCTGAATCTGAAAGGTGAGCCTTTTAATCCGAGATTTATTATTTTTTTCATGTTTCTTTTTTTACATGAAATAAAACGTATACCTCTTTGGCAGGCTGTCCTCTGGCAGAGCGCAGTGAAGGGACACCATGCTGCTGTGTTTCATATGTCACTGCTGATTCTGCTGAACCAGTGTCCACAGCTGTCATAGCCAACACTGACTGCCCTGTGTGGGACCATCAACATGAGTGCAGGTCGAGTTACATAACACACATTAACTTAAATCTTTGTAACGTAGAGTACACTGAAACAATATCAGTCTGATGTTTTATTTCAAATTTCCAGGCTTTCAAAGCAGATACTTGTTGAGCCACAACAATCTCTCGTGTTCAAAGTCTGGCACAAAGGAGGTACAGGACGCAGTTTAAATTCATGATTTGTGTTACATTGATCTGTGATTGTTTTCATACATTAATTCACTTTTGGGTTGTTTTGCTTCCATAGAAATAGAAAGGGTACTTGGATTTGCCTCTGTAGACCTGTCCCCTTTACTCTGTGGGTTCCAGTCGGTGTGTGGTTGGTACAACATCACAGACTTCAGTGGTCAGTGTCACGGCCAGCTCAAAGTGTCTGTCACTCCACTAAAGGGGGTCCAAGATCTCCGAGGAAAGAGAAAAACTGTGAATGAAGAAGCTGCCAAAAACTCACCGGTGAGAAATTATTCATAGATACAGAAAAAATAACATCAAAAAAGTGTCTAATTATTAAAGATTAAACATGATGAATGTGTTTGATGATCAGGCTTTATTTCAGGCCCTTCCTCTCAGCTATCATACCACAGCCACCTACAGTAGCTTCCCCTGTCACATCAGCCGCTACCCTGAGCAGAAGATCTCATCACCTGACCACACAAACAGACTGTTCCCTGAAAGGTTTGCGACACACCTTTTAATTCACCCAAAATGTAGCCACACACTGTCCACCGCTGTATTTATTTGTCATCTTTACAACTGTTCAGGTGCAGTGAGGGTGACCGTCATTTTGAGCACATGGACAAAGTACGTCTTTACCATCAGAGTCTGCAGGAGCAAACAGCAGCTCACTCTGTCTGCAGCAGCAGTGCAAGTGACATAAATCCCTCCAGCTCATTCCTGTTTTCAGCACTCAGGTATTGGTCCTCAGACAGACAGACCGACATCATTGCCTTGTAGATTATATGCATTTTTTTTTTCATCCGAGCATTGACTGGGACTATTTGTTTTTACAGGAAAAAACTCAGCGAGCTCGACAACATCCAGAGATATTTCAGTCGTAAAATTTCCACTCCCATGTTCCCGTCTGTGACTGAGCAGGATTGTCACACCATACATGAGGAACAGAGGGAGTCTGAGACAGACACAACTCAGCTTCTTCTCAAGTCCAATCAATTAGTCGGAGAAGTCAACAATATCATTAGTGGTGAGCTGCTTGTTCATGAAGGGTGTTCACTTAATGTGTATGAAATTACCAGCCACATGCGACAAATTCAGCACCATTTTTTCCATCAATAGTCTTGAGTGAATATATCATTTGAGCATTTAAAATTTTACCATTTACAGTTCATTCTTGGCAGGTAAACTTTACCCAGCCTTGGCAGTTGACCCACAGTTCATTGTGGACACAGTCTACTGTTTAGCTTGCACACCGCTACCATAAAAGGAGGCATCACTGGTCCTCTTTGAGTCCTCTTAAGAAGGAATAATGGAATCAGGTCAACACTGCATTGCTGTCACTCAGAAAGTGCTCCTGCTATTTATATAGTAATATATATAATATATAGTATAATATATAATATAATAGATAGTGATATTAATTAAATGTTAATTTTGGGTAATTTTCTTGATTAATCAATTTATTGTTTTGTCTAGAGTTGCAATGATTAATCAATTCATCTATTAGTCGACGGACAACGGACAATTAACCTGCTTTTTCAACGGTGATGGAATAATCGTTACAGTAATTTTTAAAAATGTCAAATATTTGCTGTTTCTAGTTTCTTAAATATGAGGATTTGATGTTTTTCCTTGTGATTTTTTACCTTTTTACTGTAATTTTATAGCCAAGAAGATTTTTTTTTTTTTATTCTATTTAAATAAAAAAGAATCTTCTTGGCTAAAATCTTCACCGTCCTGTTCACACAGGCCTGCAAGAACACCACCTGGAAACGATTCCCTCCAACCCCCAGAGCCGCTCAACAACTTCCCCTGTTGTTGATAGGAACCTTCAAACTATCCCTGAGAGTATCTCCTGTCTACACAGAGCTTCAAATTCTTCCCAAGAAGACGTGTCTCCTCTGCACTCGCCTCTTCCAAAGATGTCTGAAGATTGTACAGACTCTGAGGCTGAGGAAGAAAAGCATGGACAAAACTACAAAGTTACTGAGTCTGAGCATGAAAAGGAAGAAAGAACAGATGATGATGAAGATGGAACAGACTGCATACGAAACGAGGGAAGTGATGATGAAGGGGAAGATGAAGATTATGAGGAGGTTGTGGTGAAGCCGAGGCATCTAAATGAGGTCACCTCTTTAACGGACAAAACCAGTCCCTGGACCAGCATCCTGTCAGACCCTGACATTGTTGCTTTGGAGAGCCTTGAGGCACCAGAGGAGCCGGACCTGAGCCAAGATGAGGACGAGAAGAGGCAGATGGTGAATCTGGAAACTCGTGACTCTAGTGGGAAACACAAATGTACCAGACAAGAGGAAAGTGACAGTTTTAATGGATCAGCAGGAGATGTTTCAGACACGGAGAGAGATGATGAAAGAACACAACAAGCTTTAGATCAGAGACGAGCAATATGGCCTCACAGCCCCAACAAGGGGTCAGGTGACACTAGACCATCACCCACTGTACAGCACACCACAGATCCCCCTGATGTTTCCTTGGATGATCAAGATTCACAGCTCCAATCGTATCCTTGATTGGTATTTATTGATGTGTTTCTGCCTGTCACATTAGTTTTTAATTTGATTCAGAAGCTCAGGTTAGATCAAAGATTCATGACAAAACTAGTTCAGTGTGTGAATTATCCATGGGGTCACTTCAACTGGAGTTTGTGGTGCTGTTGAATTGTATTTTATTTCACCACATTTATATCACCGAAGGTGGGCTAAATAACAGAAATAAGTCTCTGTACAACACAATACAGTTCAACAGCACCGCAAACTACATCCTCCAAAATGACTATACAGTTGCATCAACTCCTCTTAAAAAAAAAAAACTGAACTTTGTATCCTTTTGTGAAGTGAGGATTTGTTGCAGGACTTTCGTATAAGCCTGCATTAGTTTTAGTTAGGTGTTCCTAATAAACTGGAGTTTATATGATAATGATATATTTGTTAAATGTCAGTATTTTAAGTGAAATATAAATGGACTGAACAACTCTGATTGGGTTACTTTAGGCTGATGGCTTTTGCCATCTTCAAAGAGTGAAAGTCAACACTCAGTCGGTTCCAAATCCATTTTTGTATCTTTGACGTGCAGATTCAATTACAGGAACAGATGCAGGCAGCCACCCTCTGTCACTTATTCTTTGGGTGGCGTACACTACTGTGCAAAAGTTTCAGGCACTAAAAATAAAGTAAGGATGCTTTCAAAAATATTGCCATGAATAGTTTTTATTTTTCACTGAACTTCATACATTTATCAGAACCTGCCACAGTTCTTCTGTAGATTTAGGCTGTCTCACTGTCCCAGACTGACACCATGATGCTGCGATCAGCGCTCTGGGGCCCCAGACCATCTGTTGTAGGACTCTTTGTTCTTCTTGTCACTGAAGATAATTCTTTATATATTTGGGGTAGTTATGCTGCTGTAAAATTAATTTGTGAATCATCAGACACCTCCCTGGTTGTACTGTGTGATGGATGAGAATCTAAACATCCAAATCATCGTGTGTTAAGACAGAACAGTAGGCAAATTTTAGACAGTCCATTTACAGCCAACATCTGTACACAAACGGCATCGGCACACAGCGATCATATTTGCATGAATGACAGTTTTTTCAAATTGTAAAAATCATCTCTGATTGATTTTTAAAATGTCTTTTTTACCATTTACCAGTTTCTTCTCATGAATCTTTGATCTTAACTGGCCTGTATGATGCCATCATGCTTTCTATGAATGTTTTTTTTAACCTTTTACATTAAGCTGTGTCCCTGTGGTGGTCCCTAATTTCTTCCTCCCCTCTCACCAACTGGAGGCATCTATGAGAGCCATAAAATTAGCTCCTTCCTTCTCCCAGTCGTCCAGTGACCCAGTGAGTATTTGTCACCAACTCTTCCTTTGGCATTAACAATCCCTCTCTCCACCCCTTTTACTTTTCACTCCTATTTCATGGGAAATCTGAATGTTTTGGTATTATTTATAACTTTTGAATTCCATGCATTCCTGTTTGAAGAATTCATTAGTAATACTAATTTCTCCAAGAATTTTTTTGAGAAATTGGTAGTTCATTAAAATTTTATCCCACTGCCATGCAAAATCATCGCGTTATTAATAGATCACGTTGCACATGATGCATTCTGAACAGAAGCCAGTCAAGGATAGTGACAGTGTGTACCAACTTGAGTTCACTGTAATTTAACTCTCATTCATGCGGCATGGACAGGTTGAGGTCCACCCAGTGTTATATAATCTGATTTATACAGAAGTTTTTCAAATAGAAGCTGTACACACAGTTTTACCCTTGAAAATTTCACACAAATAAAAAATCATGTTGATGTAAACAGAAAAATGTTAATCTCAGTGCTACAAAAACTAAAAGAAAGACCTATTAGTGATATTGAAGTTAACTTTAGAGGATCAGATCACAACCTGCCAACAGCCTGACCACTGACCACATCACTGGAAATACTGAGTCGTCATTCCCAATGAAACAGTTTACAGTAAAGTGCTAATAATAATAAGTAATACAGAGGAATAGATTTTTATAGATTAGCTGAATTGTGTTGCTGTTCCAGGCTTTCCGTGTGTCCACTTTAAAACAGAGCTCCTAACAGAGAGGGAGAGTTAATTACACGGACACTTTACAGCTGCATTTCAAGTTTTTACACTCTTATATCATCACTGCAGCTCAAATAACATGATGTAACTTTGTTTTCAACAGGAGGTTAAATGTGCAGTTACAAAACAAAAAGGAATCGACCAATCAGGTACACAGCTAAAACAGCAAATCCAGTGAGCCTTGACTAAAACTAAATTTACTTACTCTAACTGTTTTCTGAAACATTTCCAATTTCATGAACTAGCATCTTGTAAATGTAGTTTATCCATCAAACACAAGGCAGCTGCTTAATCTAGTCATGAAGAATACAGGAATGCTTATCTAGTTCTGCTAAAAAAATAAATAAAAAAAAGTAGCAGCAATCTTCATCTGTTATAGTTACTCAGCCTGAAATATTTAATATTTGGAAATGACTTATAGTGTTTCTACAGCTTCTTATTCTATTCTAGTTATGCAGTTATTTTATTTCACTTTCTTGAATGTCAGTTTGCACTGTTACTATAACTACCACTAGTATCACTGTTGGAGCTCATTTCGTATTAAATACTTGATTCATGGTTCATAGAATGTCGCTTGTAATTAGCAACGCTGCCTCTTTCACATGAACGTGCTTGTGGCTGGATAGGTAAAGATAAACCCATAGGATAGATTAAACCTGAGTTGACAGAGCTGTTTAATAGCCAACCTATCCAGGATCACTGTTGTTAGGAAGTTGAAGCCGGGTCAACCTGGTGTTCATTCTTCCACTCTGCAGCAAATGTATCATCCGTCTACCTCTTATTCAGTCTCAATGCTGTGTTAATGGAGCAACGCTTGTTTTCCCCTGCCACACCTTCTTAGCTTTAGAACAGAAGTACAAAGTACTTTGAACAGTTTATAAGATCAAAAGAATAATGTGTTTGTATTTCATCTTTCACCTTCAGCTCAGTCTATTCAAAAACACTGCTGTGATATATTAAAGGTCTGAGGTGGCCATTTTATTGCAAGAACAAAACACTCCCCTTTGCCCTGAATATTAACCCCATCCTTATCAGTGAGTCAGGGCTCAGGTGTCTGTGCTGATCAAACAGTTACACAATAAAACCTGACAACAGGTGTTAAAAAATCCAACATCATGAGTTAAACTTAATTTAACTTAATTGAAATAAATATAAGCATATAAGATAACCGATACACTGTCAAATAAAAGCATCAGGTCCAAATAAAAATATGAATACAACAATAAAAAATCTGTCAACACAAAAATAAAAATATGAAACATGATCATGGCCCAAGATTTTCAGTAATATTACATGTCTTTCATGTCTTTACCCTTTCATTTCATCTCAAGTAGATATTTTGCACATTTCTATCACATTTCAGCCATTACAGATATTTTATGTTCTTATGCAGTTTGACAGTTGTCTTTATCTGTTTTGTTGTTTATATGTACTGTCATTAGCTTTTCACTGGTTAAATAAAGGGAAATAATAATAATGATAATAATAAGGAGGAGGATGATGATGATGATGATGATAATAATAATAATAATAATAATACATTCTGTATACCAGTGCCACATGAGCATATATGTTGTTCAGGTGATCTACAGTGGCTTCAGAAAATATTCAGATTCCTTCACTTCTTGTACAGATAAATGGATTACATTTACTCTTATTGGCAAATAATTCTACTCGCAATGTTTCATAATTACAAAGTGAAAGATGTTTTTTAAATTTTATGCGGTTTTTAAAATTCAGAAACTAAAATATACAGAAGTATTCAAGCTCCAAACGGTGCTCGGGTGTGTACTGTTTGCTTGAGTGTCCCTGAAAAGTCTCTACAACTTGACTGAGTTCACCTGTGGCAAATCTGCATTTCCCGAGTCGGAAAAACTGTTCACGTCAGCCTCTTAACCTTAATTCAGAGTCGGAAATATTGGAAATTTCTGACACTGATGATATCTTTGTCTTGGCAAAAAGCACTACAGATATGTCAACAAACTGTTGACAGGATGGCTGGAAGTGCTGTATCCTTATATTTTTAGTCACTGTGTCACTTGACTCTACTTCATACTGCACTGCACAGAAAAAGAAACTTTACAGTATGAAAAACTCAAAAAGCACAGTAACATATCCACACAGTCTTTACCTACAGTCATCTGTGATGTGTGCGTCAGACAGTTCGACTGGCTGACTTCCAGTCAGCTGCAGAGATAGTGTTTCTGCGTCACACTGGTGTTAATGGATCCTGTTTTGAAGGAGTGTGTGGAGAGAGCTGGACTTGTTATGCCTCATAGTATGAACCTGGAGGTGAATGACTCTGAACACCGTGCACTGTGTACTACAGACTGACAAGCCTAACAAGCCTGTTTGACAATCTTTATGAATGTTTACCCAAAGAAAGCCTTGTGTCAATGAGTGGTGCATTGCCATGCTTTATTGTTCTTTGATTAATTTGTCTGGTTGTTTGTTTAGAGTCGCACCTTGTAAGTCTGTTATCTTAGTACACCATTATTCGTTCATTTATTCCAACTTCTGTATATTAAGCACAGTATAGGATAATATTCTTAGGCTCATAGTTTTATTGCTGCAGCTCTTCATATTTGTTTTTAATCTCTTTCCAGGGGAGGATCTCTCCAGTTCAGAGCTTTCCTCATCGCAGAGGTCGTCCGCAGCGCCCCAACATGTCGCCATCATCCATGAGGAAAGAGACTGAAAGAATAGCAAAAATATTTGCAGCTCGATTTGATGAGAATGATTAGTATGTGCTGTTTTTGTTTGCTAAACTTTTCTAATCACATTTTTTTGTTTCAGACTGTGAACAGATCATGTAAATTAAATGTAACATTTTGTAATTTTATAAATAAATATTTACTGTTTACTGTTTTAAACACTGAAAGGCTGTTTTATCTGTTTTGTTGATAGCATATATGATTTTTTCTGCTTGTTACACGAACTTGTTTCTTGGAACATGCCTCAGGTTATGTTAAGATTTACTGGCTGACTGTCTGAACCTGTGCTTCATTTGGCTGATGTACATTTTTGTTTGAAGGAGTAATGAATAGCTCAGAAATACGCTGCCATGTGAAGTGAAGTCATTTCAAACAAAACCTACATGTTGAAACAAAAATGTGTTATCAGTCTGTATCTGAAGTGTGCTGTGCTGCACTGCTCTTCAAGGAGCTTCTCAGTGTAATGATATAACTGGACATGTGGAGAGCTGAGGTGTTGTAGGTATGCTGAAATATACACCATTGTATGTTCATTTCATTTGTATGGGTTTTTGGTCATATTTGTAAAGAAATTGGGGTTATTAGCAGAGTAAAAGGAGCTCTAAAATAGATGTGGAGGTGATGTGCGTCTCTGCTTCTCTTTGGATGGCACCAGGAGTCATTTAAGTCAGAAGTCCTCCAAACCTTCACATGAGGGCTTTAAAATACAAAATACGCAAGGTGTACTTGAGCAATTTAGTATTGCATTTTCGTGACGTTGGGTTAGCTGCAAAAGAAAATTTGAAAATAGGTAGAAGTCCATGCAGCAGAGGCAGTGACATCGTGACTTTTAGACCCTATGATTTTTAAAAACAGGATTCTGTCAGTTCCACGATGCAACTTGAGTCTTCCGTTGGATGGTCAATACAATATTTTTCAACACCACACCAAAGCTTGGAACTCAGGATTTCCATTTAACAATTTGTAGTCCTCAAGCCCAAGTTGAAGACTACAAATGTGTTTCTCAGAAGTGACAAAGCAGAAGTAACTAATTCTCACTGTGGCAAGTAAAGCGAGTGTAAAATGTGTATAAAAGTGGTTGTAACATTTTTAAATTGAATGTACTACTACAGAAAATGTGCCCAAAATAAGTAACTGAATATGTTTTTGTTTTCATAGAACCGGTGGAACAGGCGCCCCAAGACATGAGGCTGTTGCGTCGGACTCCTGATGACACTGGGACAAACAGGCAGTGGGGCACCTTATTAGCATGTAATGTGTCAGGGCGGTGCAGCAACAGCAGCTCCGTTTAAAAACAGTCAACAACTTCAGAGGAGGCGGATGTCGCTTGTGCAGCAGTCAGGCGTTCATGCCGCTGCTGCCGTGCGGTTATTTGAGGAAGCGGCTGCGGTAGTGTTTTCCTTTTCTTTCTTTCTTTGTTTCTTTTTTCTTCTTTTTTTTTTTTGCTCTTTAACATTTGAAAGTGGTATGATAGTTTCGAGCTTTTTTATGGCGAATGGCACAAACAGAGGACTTTGTTTTCCCAAGACAAACTTCTCATTACCCGAAACTTGAGTTTGGTTGCAGCAGCCTGCCTATCTGCTTCTGATCTCAGGCTTGAAGTCATGACAGGACATATGAATCGGTTATGCGGATATTTGCGTTGAAGGACCTAAAGCTTTACTGTGCACACGGGCTCGCTCGGTGTTTTTCTTGTGGATAAGATTTTGTTGATCCTTTGGGCTCAGTCATTGATCATGGTTGTTGTCGGAGGGACTGCTGATCTGGCCCCTACAACCGCTGTCAAGTTTTTTGCAGCTGGAACAGCTGGCTGTGTGGCCGACCTGGTCACTTTCCCGCTGGACACAGCCAAAGTCAGACTGCAGGTGAGGATGCACTATTGCCAGGCCATCAATCCCCCAAACAATTATCCCGAGCTATTTCAGATTAAGCACATCAAACTGGTGTTGTCATAGTTTTTATGAATCTGATCTCTCTTCTTGATGGTCTCCATGCTGTCAAAACACTTTGCCCAGATATAATTCTCTACTTTTCATCTATTTTTGGACCTAAAAAGACAAATCTATGGCTGTTTGTACCAGATTACACCATAAAAAACTCATCTTGTGTACTTTATGTGTTATTGTAGAAATCCATCCTCAGGTCATAAAACTCCCCAGATTCCTAGAAACAAGATGGCCTTGGTGTCAGCCTCAGTGATATTTACAGCCGTGCTTCAGGAATATCTTAACACAGGTGCAGTGTATGTCAAATCAAGGATGCAACACTTGCAGTCAATAAAAAAAAGGAAACTGATAATAGGCATATAAACGTCATAGCCCCGATTCTCCCAGGAAACAGCTGAAAAACGAATCTCAGCTCAAACACTGTTGAGGGATTTAAGTCTTTGATTTGTCATTTTATGTTTTCTCCAGATTCAAGGTGAATCCAGGCCCACGCTGGAAGGCAAGGCGATATACAGAGGTGTGTTCGGCACCATCTTCACCATGGTGAAAACTGAGGGCCCTCGGAGTCTGTACAGTGGACTGGTGGCAGGGCTGCACAGACAGATGAGCTTCTCCTCAGTCCGCATCGGCCTTTACGACAACATAAAGCAGGTCTACAGCAGGGGATCAGAACGTATGTGCCATCACAGTCAAGAATCTGTTTCTGCTGCCATATTCATCCTATTAAAATAGTTGCTGATTAATATTCGCTTGGCTGACCAATTTAATTCATTAACTAATTGTTGCTGCTTTAATCATTTCTTATTCTGACCTGCAGTTGCAAACATAAAACAGCGACTAGACTAAACGACAACTGGGACAGGTGTCCTAGCTGTAAATGCATGTGTGGCAAGGCAGACTGGGTCATACAGTATTTTGAATTCATCAAAAAGAATATACATAAAGATAAATATGTTCTTGACATAGAAATATGCCTTTGGTTGCTCCAAAACCAACCAGTTAGGTCATTTTATACTGAGCTTATTGAAGGAGATATTTTGAGACTGTTAAAACACTGCCCCCAAATGTCTGGAAATATCACCTACACTGTAGGATAAATAGAAAATCCCAATCAAACAGCTATTTACAGTCTATAACAGACTAGTTCAATGCACAGAGTGTGTTTAAAACAGACAGAGCTGCATGTTATGAGCTCATTTTGCAGTTAACAGCTCCAGGATGTGGGACACAGGGCAGATTCCTCTGTGAGGGAACAGATCTGTGATCCCTGAGGCCTTTCCTGGTTCTCCTCCATCAATGACACATTGTGTCAACTCGGTTGTTTTTAGCTAGAGACACAGCTGGTACATCATTCTGATGACCTGGTTGGTAACCATCCTCATCCAGTGCACCTCTGCAGATAACAAGCAAAACACGTCAAACCAGTTTTGAATGTTAATGAGAGAGTTCTGCCTGAAGCTTTTTAGTGTCTGTGTTCTTAGAGTAGACAGTGCTCTTGTTGCTCTCTTATTTTAATCACACAAATGCTTGAAATGAAGCTTCAGAACTGAAGGAAATGTAGGATGCATCATGTCATCATTTCTTGTTGATTGCTCACCAGGACAGACATTTTGAAAGGTGAACTCCACAGCCAGATTCCAACTTTTCTTTCTACTTAATTCACTCCTCTCATGTCTCCATCGATAGATAGATTAATGTACTACACTCTGCCTGGAAGAGAAATGTCTAATACGAGTTGCTTGTATGACAGACGCAGGAATCGGGACCCGGCTGCTGGCAGGCTGCACCACAGGGGCGATGGCCGTGGCCTTCGCACAGCCCACTGATGTGGTTAAAGTCAGGTTCCAGGCTCAGGTCCGCCGGCCTGAGAGCGGCTCTGTGAGGAGATACAACGGCACCTTTGATGCCTACAAGACCATTGCCAGGGACGAGGGTGTTAAAGGGCTGTGGAAAGGTAAATGCAAGTGGGGAAATAAGAACACAAATGTGTAGATGTACCGCATAGTGGGTGTGACTGTAGTGACTGTGTAGTACCGGCTGCTCATTGCACTCTAATTGTTTAGACGTGGCCTCGGACTTATGATCTCCAGTCATTACCGCTGCTTTGTATCGTGACACCTTTATTTTCATGTGTCCATAATCTGCAATGTCCATGACCTCCAATAAGTTTTCTATACAGACAGAAACAGCCACGAGGTTGTCCGAGTATACAATCAAAAACTGTCTGCTCCTTTACAAAGAGCAGCACCTGTGTTTTCTGTCTTGTGGACAGCCTTGGCTTTACCATACACCGCCTAGTGCTAGTTGTAGTTTTAGAAATGAAAAAAATCTCGAGGTGTGGTGTTAGAAAGAAGTGAGTCAACCAGACCTCTGCTCATCATCTCTGCTCCAGGCTGCATTAGCTGCTATTAGCACAGCACACCTGAATCTCACAGCGAACTGTCAGCTGTTAGAGTTGCATTGTGGGTATTGTGTCAGGTTTTGACATGGAAGAAAATACGACAAAACCTCTGGTTCTGCTGCATTGAATTTGGATCCCTTTTTTTTTTTTTTTAACTGTCCATCTGATTCATGTTGTAGGAGTGCATATTGGTGGATTACTCTTTTAAGGTTCTTCAGGTTGAATTTTATTGTTTAAAATGTTGAACTGTTTTTTCAGGTTGTCTGCCAAATATAGCTCGTAATGCCATCGTAAACTGCTCCGAGCTGGTGACCTACGACATCATCAAAGAGCTCATCCTGAAATACAACCTGATGACAGGTGAGCTCAGTCGCTTCAAATAAAATCCTCAGTATTGAGGGGCCTCATTTCCCTTTATTGTCATTGCTCTTTTTTTGTAGGGCAAGGCAAATTTATTTGAATAGTGCCTTTCAGCAACAAGTCAATTCAGAGTGCAAAAAAAGCATTTGGAAAAACACATTTAAAGAGTAAAACAGAACAGAAGAGGAAAATAAGATAAAATAGAATGAAACTGTAGGATATACAAATTACTGTGAAGTTACAGTGATATGAATAAAAAGATAAGTAGTAAATAAATTTACTCTACACAGTCTTCTCTGCAGCCCTGGCCAAATCAGATATTTTGTTTTCCGCAGACAATATGCCGTGTCACTTCACAGCAGCCTTCGCAGCAGGTTTCTGCACCACCATCGTAGCATCTCCAGTGGATGTGATAAAAACGCGCTTCATGAACTCGGTGCCCGGACAGTACAGCGGTGCTCTTAACTGTGCCTTAACCATGCTGATTAAAGAGGGGCCCACAGCTTTCTATAAGGGGTACGTACTGCAACATGTCAGAATCCATACTGCAAAAATTCTATCTTTAACAACGAAATAAAAATAAATGAAACTTTCCATTTACATAATTTCATCTTTTTTTCTTTTTTCTTTTTCTTTTTTTTTTTTTAGATTCATGCCCTCGTTTCTTCGTCTGGGTTCCTGGAACATTGTGATGTTTGTGAGCTACGAGCAGATTAAGAGAGCTGTGATAAGATATCAGCGGTCCTGGGAGTCTCCTCTCTGAACCTCTCTGACTGCTGGTTTGGCACTGGAGTGGTGCAACTGTTGTGGCAAATCCAGGACTGCCAGCATTAAAGCTAACGGTTTGGTTGTGACTGCTGCTGGTCTGGGCCTGTTCGCCCTCAGGGATAAATCTACATCTTATTAAAGAGGCCAGACTCCAAAGAGAAACTGCAGGGACGATGAATGTCGACGTCTTGCTAACTTGCACACGATATTATAGATGTTCTTAATAGTAATAGTAATAATCTTTTAAGCCCTGAATCATTCGCCCTAGACTAATTTTAGAATTGGGCCGAACTCACTGGTGAACAGACAGACAACACTGTCTGTATCTTCCAGAATCTGCAGCTCTGTATTTTTCTTCTTGTGCTCAGTGTACAGTGTACAATGTGAGCAGAAAAGTCGCAGGAAGGCTGATTAAAACGTGTAGTGTGAGTTAACACATCTTACATGATTAAAGTGTCTGCTCAGCTTTACTGGAGCATTTGAATAGAAACAGAGCCATTGCTAATGTTACTAGTGACACCTATGCATATTTGTACTGTGAAATCTGTGTGGCTGGCGATGCTTTCTTTAAGCACAGTAAATTACTGGTTTTTTCTAGCTTGTCTTGGTTGGGTTTTTGTATCTTCTAATGTGTGCCTTCAGCTGTTTTTATGATAGTGTGAAAAAAAATGAAGTCATTCATAGGCATATTTAAGAATGAGGATGGCAGCAAACGGTTATTTTCATTATGGATTAACCTGCTGATTATTTTTTTTTTTACAATTAATGACATAGTCTTATAGTCTATAAAATGTCAGAAAATAGTGAATAATGTTTATCACAATTTCATCAAATCACTTGTTTTGTCTGGCTAGCACATCAAACACCCAAGAAAATATTCAGTTACTGTCACATAAGACAAAGAAAAAGCAGCAAATCCTCACAACTGAGAATCTGGAACTTGGGAATATGTGTGATTTTTTTTTTTAGATGAAAAAGTTCTTTAACAATCACTTATCAAAATAGTTGATGATTATTTTTACTTTGTCAAGTGACTAATTAACTAATTGTTTCAGATCTATTACAAATGAACCAAAGCTATCCAGTCTATACTGCCAAAGTAAATTTTAGGTTTTGTGATGAAGATAATTTTAATACCAAAAACACCACAAATGTTTTTAATACTGTGCAATATGTGAAAGATACATAATGTGTAGATATTGAAGTTTTTATTTGTACTCTAGACGTTTCAAACAATTAAAACAGGACACTGGAACCACATCCATAAGACACATTTCACAAACCAAAAATATCCATCAGTGTTTTTTGTTTTGTCTGTTTGAAAGAGCAGATTCAAAAACAAAGGAAGGCAACCAAACACTGACACACATTTATACACAATGAACCCCACCAAGCATCACTCCATACCTGCTCGACTACTGAATGCTGTTATAGATACTCTGCTGTATAATCCCCTTTACATGAGACCTCTCAGGGGAATGGTGTGAATATAAAACTCCCCCTAACTGTGAGATATGACAGAAAAACCAAGTGCTTTTCAGGCTAGATTTCTATAACAGCTGTGCTTACATTAAGAATATGGCTCAGTATGTGTGGCCACATTTTTAGAGCATGGTCTAATGTCAGAAAACACTTATTGTATAAAGTAATTTAATTCAGCTAATGAAATATATTTTTCATCATAGGGCGTCTTCATTGCTGCATTTTAATAACTGTTATCATTAAATACTGTGTCTACAAACTCATAAAAAAAATAAAAAAAATTGTCTGCACTTATTTCTGTGCAAAAATAACCTGGTTCCCCGCTAAACAATGCAGAGATGTGGAGGTGAATGAGGTGAGAAGCACAAAACAATCAGCTGACAGACGAGAAAATTGCCCAGTTTCAGTCTTGTGGAACAAAAGAGGCTGCTGACAAAGATGTAACTGAAGTCTGTGGTGTAACAAAAGCTTTTGAACATGCTCCACCTTGCTAATCATCTCCTGTCGTGCCAGTGAGGTTTCTCCATGGTTCAGTTGGTATAGCAAGCTTCTCTGGGCCATATGGCACCCATGGCTAAACCTCATGAGTGCCCAGGTCAGTTGGTGCGGAGGGAAAATTCAGAGATACTGAACAAATGATGAGTTTTACAAGATCAAATGATGAGTTTTACGAGATAACCCTCTGACTTTTATCAAAAGACGTACAGGTAAATGTTAGAGGTAACAGGGGTTACAGTGAGTTTAAAGAAAAAAAAAAAAGTTAATGGTTCTTTGCCGACTTTGGCAGGAGTCTCTGCGCACTAATGATCGGATATATCGAGTGTCGGTGAGCAGTTCAGGTTCACTGAACCAACAGTGTTCAGTATTTTTTATGAGTCACAGAAGCACAAACGTTCTCACCAGAGATGATGATGTATGTTTTCCTGTTGTGCAATCAGCCGTTTACAACCTGTATGTAACTATCTGTGTGGTTGTTTGTTACTGCAGTGATCAGGCTGAACCAGTTCTCTCACTGTCAGCTACAAACTCATGAACATCTAGTGAGAGCGGTTCAGTTGAGAAACTCCTGCACTCGGCAAAAAATAAAAGCTCAACAGCTATTGATGATGCTTTGCTGATTTTGTTGGCCAGTGTAGTATGTGTTCTACAGCATTGTACATCTGGGGACCAATTTTTTTGCAGGGTTTTCCTTTTTTTTTTTTTTTTTAAATTTCAATTAGACCAGTTTTTTAGGATTGTAGAACAGATTACCAATTTCTATTAGTGAGTTTACGTAAAGACTCAAACATGAATATACTGAAAATGCTTTGTGTTGCAAAACTATACTAAATATTTAATCGACAGATTATCTGCACAACATTTTACAAGGTGCTATTTATTGGGATTTACATGAGCCTTGTATTTATATTGACATTTACTTTAGATTAATTAAAAATGATGTCATTTTTAGTTCAGCTTTAGCTTTTTCTAAGAGAGCAAAATATTAATATTATCAAATATTATCTTCGACGACCAGTTACTGCCCACAGGCCGCTATTTGAAATTTGTTCATTACTGCTGCCACAGTGTTATAGTAAATGATAGATATGTTTTAATTTTTTTTCATATACTGTAAGTTCATTTATTCAGAACCTGTTTCTGCGGTGTGTTGAAAGACTTTGGGAAATGTAGAAAATCACTAAGAAAAGGCAAGTTTGAAAAGGTTCAGACATTTCCAGACTTGGTCCTTAAGTGGTTTGAACTTCAATAATCAACAATAATAATAATAATAATAATAATAATTATAATTATATATGACAGTTGCAGGGTGACCTTCCCTTGAATTATCAACTGTCTTTGAAACTTTGTTAACCAAACTGGATTAGACTTCACTGTGGTGCCTGTTGATCCCTCCTCTGCTGCACCTTCAGTGGCTGAAGACGGACGGGTATTGTCGGCCATCTGGGGCCTCGTCCACGCACTGCTGGGCGAAGGGACTCATCGTAGTCAAAGCAAAATGGTAAATGTGGTAGATACTGGGCAAAGTTTCCATGGTCACCAAAGGGCAGGAACGGGGGGTGGCAGCAAGGGGGTAAGACCACAGCTGTGGTTAGACTGCAGATGGGGCGGCAGGGATTGTGCATCTGCTCAGGAAAGCCCACTGAGAAACCTTGAGCTTCAGGGTGAATCTCACTGAGTCTTTGTCTTGTTTTCTCTCTGTGTCGAATCATTTCCTGGAGTTTCTTCACTAGGATCAACCTGATGTGGTGGAGTTTCCTCAAGCTGAGAAAAGAATCCAAGAAATCTGCCAGCGGCGTTTTCCCCTCCGCAAACCTCTGAAACAGCAGCTGTCAGGAGAAATATTTCATTATTCTCAGAAGGTAAATTAGACCTCTCCTCGGCTGGTATTTGCTTTCTTAATTGTGAAAAAACTAGGCTGACATGTTTTATTGATATACTTATCTCTCTTCTTTATCTTCACTAACATTTCTCTTCTTGTTAGATATAATGCTGTATTGTAACACTATAGAGTATTAAAGTAGACTACAGATTATAGACTATAGACTATAGAGATAAAAATCCTTACCTCACATTCCTCCTCTGCATGATTTATCTTTCTCAGGAGACACAAATGTGCATAATGAATACTGTATTTTTCTGCTACAAATGGGGAGAAAAAAAACTTTCTTTAAGGATTTTTACTAAATAAAAAGACCAAATATAGGAAAATGGCGATGCAGATTTAAGATAGCGAGGGTAAAACATATCAGAATATATTTTGAAACTCACCAAGTTGTTCTTGTTTGGCCTGAATGAGGCTTCTAAGTTTCTCCAGTTCCCTGTACTTCATTGCAAGCAGCAACTTAGCATCTCTAAATTTCGGTTTTTGGGAGAGACTGACTTTGGCCAATCTTTGATTTGAAATCAGCATCTTCTCTGCAGACCTCTGCACTCCCTGAAACTGAAAATAACCACATATAGTTTAACCATCAAAAACATCCATGGTTTCCTTTCTTTTTCAATGAAAGACATTTCTAATTGGTGAATATTTAATTTTCAAAACCTTTACTGGATCTTTTGAATCTACTCTATTTATTGTGACATTATTTTAACATATGGTCACATACAGTTAATTTACACATAGCTACATTTACACATGTAATATCAATTAATATTTTAAGCAATTTAAAATTGTATTTCCCAATGTATCTAAATATATTCACCACTTATACACTTATTCACCATACTTTCATTTTGTTCGCTAGAAAGAATAAGAAGTAATATAATCTCCATACATACATTTTTTAAATTTGATTGAAGAAATGGAGCCTCACTTGGTCAGATACTCACCTTCTCACTACACCTGATGATGTGATTTAGTTTGTCTTCATCTTCCAGCAGCTCGCGCAGCTCTCTGGTCCTAAAGACTCCAAACTGAAAAAACTGCTCCGACAGAGACATGGTGACCCTCCTCTCTGGGTGCTCTGTGCTTCTTCAAAGTTTGGTACCTGATGCATCCTGCTGGGGCGCAAGGTGAGCTGTTGATGCTGCATTCAAGGACTGTCGGAAAACTCACTATTATACGACTAGAGCGTTATAGGACACATTTCTGTAGACCTAGGACCCCCCGGGCTTAAAATTTATGTCTCCTTATGGCTATTTTCAATCTTTTGTGATCATTCTATGTCTCTGAGGTCATTTTGTGTCTCTGAGGTCATTTTGTTTCGCATTCTGTTTGTCTTTCATCCCTTTGAGTTCATTTTGTTTCTCTTCGTGGTTGTTTTACCTCTGTTCAGGATTGTTTTGCATGTTTTTGTGGACATGTTGTGTCTTCTCACTGAGCTCTGACTTTCAAACAAGAAATATCAACTGTCACCTCTACAGAGGCCCCCTGACCTCTTCGTAATCCATCCATTGTCAAAGGCTGTAAGTACCAGTTGCTCTTATGTTGTATAATTTCTCCTTTACAGGAGTTGATTGGTTGTTTATGTGTTATATTATACTGTGGGCTTTATGTCTAGGCTATACAATATCAGAATCCCAAGGAAATCTGAAGCCCCCCATTTAATTTTAGGATTGTAGTGGTGTACCTGTAGACACCTCCACAGTATGGAAATAGATGACATCAGAATGCATTTTCCTATTACAGTTCCTCATGTTTTAAATGACATGTTTAAAACTATGTAAAAATACTCCGTTATGATCAATACTTTGTTTAACATGGTTTTCCCAAATAAAAAGGGGGAAAAAAAGGGAAAACAGGGGCTGGAAGCACATTTACTCTTACTTCCTCATTGAAAAAATACTGGATCAGGCCTCTTGCCCCAGTGCCAGAAGTGCGTATCAAGATGGTTAGTGTTAGAGGAAACATCGGAGAGCCGCATGTTTGAGCCTCATTCAGACCCAGACTCAGATGAGGAGTCTGTTGTGACCAAAATCAGTGACTAACAGATGTATAAGAACGGTTAGCGCAGTTAGCGTTTGTTTGTTTGTTGTAGCTGACAGTGGCTGACACAGTGTTAGTGGTTGTGCTAATGTAAACTCTTTATTTTTCATGCCCCCCGTAGCTACAAGTTGAAGGCATGGCTTCCTTGGCTGTCTGAATCAGGTTTTATGAGGCTGTCATTGGTTTACTGCAGCTCCAAAGTGGAAATACGCAGTCATGGTGTTGACTGCTTATTTCACTCATATGTCTTTTATTGTATAAAAACATCATATGTTAACAAGGTTAAAAACTTTAAATGGATCAATGAACACACATACACACACATATATATTTATATATATATATATATATATATATATACACACAAATTATTTATTTAATTATTGTTTTTTATTTTTATTAAAACTGTACATTTTTCACTGAACAGTCTCTTGGGGCTGTGACCCTTGGTTTGTGACTATGTACTATCTCCTGATGTCCAGCTCTGTCCTGTGAGTGTTTCTTCTGTGTCGACCAGGGTGGAGCCCGGTGGAGTCAACACGGCTCTACCATGCAGGTGAAGACTGCCGGCCTCCCTCAGAATAACTCTGCCTCAGCTATATGTAGCCCGAGTTAATCCTTAAGACGAGCGCTGCCGAGGTCCCTCCCTGCTCATCAGTGAAAGTCCTGCTCTGAGACATAGAGGAGTTTCCCCTCCTGAGAGCAGAAGGACAAGATGCAGATTAACCTCAACCGCCCTCAACACAGGACACCTCCACTTTGTGAGTACAGTCAGCAATTTACCTCATATTTTATCTTGCACAGTATTTTATGTGTGTGATATGTTAAAGGGGATTCAGATGAATAGCAGGTGTTTGCTGCTGTTTATCTTTTTTAATAGGCCTTTACCATTTTTCTTGCTTTACATCATTGCAAAGACAGATTTTTTTATGTGTTAAGTATGTGTTAAGTATGTGTACACACTGTGTCGGTGTTGTGTATGGCTGTAAGTGTTGTGGGTTTACTTGCCTGTGAAAGCTTTCTACTTTGTTACATAAGAAGCTTTTCAGTTCTCCAGACTGTATTTTAGGCAGTGAGTTGTGCTCATGAATATCAATGTCTTCCTAATTTCCTGTCTTACTCATTCAATGCCGTGTGTTCAGTGTTGTTTAAAAAGCCAATACATGTTGTGAATACCATGAGTACAAACAGTTCCCTCAGTTAGGGCAGAGCAGTTTGCACTGTGATCACTCTTATTAGTTGCTAGTATTGGATAGTAACCTGACTAGAGGTCTAATTAGGCAGTGAAATTGAAAACACCTGTGCGGGTGAGCAGCACCTTTAAGAGAAACATGTAATTCTTTCATTTTGTTACAGGACTGTACCACTAGTGGCTTTGCATGTTTTGTCCCATTAACTATGAATTGTCTATACTTTACTCCCAACTACTGTCTTAAAAGAGTATTCCCTCATTCTGCACTCAAACATTGTCAGACTCATGAAGGACAGTTTAAAAAAAAAAAGCAGCCAAAGAGCCATCATCTTTTTTCACACATTTCTCTTCCTTGTTAACATGTGGCACCTATATTACCCATAATGCAACTTGTAGTCCTCTGCCCCAATTGTTGCCGAATCAGGTGACATCATTTGAGGCAGTTCATCAGACGTCCTGCAGTTTCCTCTGGAGCCACCAAAAACTTCATGCTCAGATCCAACTAAAAACACAAATAATGAGCAAATATGAAACTGGTGTCTTGCATTTAAAACGTTGTTGTTTGGTTGGTGACTGTCAGGCTTCAGTGTCTGGATTTTGTCTCCACATAAATTTGACAAAAAGAAAGCCAGCTTACTCAGGAGAGTTTCAAATCTATGCATACCCAGCTGTGCGGCTCTCTTCATTTGTCAGTGTGTGAGCGATTTCATGTCTTTCATGTCATTTCTGCTCCCACACCTTTCAGTGCAGTGATGCCCCCTCCAAGCCGCCTCTGGGACATTCAACTGTGAGTGAACAAGGACAACTCATCATGAGCGCCGACACTGTCTGCAGGGCAGAGCCGGACTCTGAGCACCACGGGGAGCTGGCCGACTTGTTGGCAGCCATGAACGTGGCCGCCAACCGCATGACCCCGCCTAATGGCTCCAGGCCGGGTGCTCCGAGGACCACCAGCTCTCACAGAGCTCGACTCTCCGACAGGAAGCTGTCTCTGCAGGAGCGAGGGAGCCGAATGGCCCGACAGCCCACCATTGAGACCAAACGTGTGTCCATCACAGATGCTGATGTGAGGAGTCCTGAACTGACAGAAGCATCATTCAACGTGTTACTCCTCAGATGTTTCACTGATTGAATTATCTCTTCAATTTCTGCAGGACTGTGTCCAGCTCAACCAGTATAAGCTGAAGGAAGAGATTGGAAAGGTGATCAATAAACATGTGATCACCAAGTAATCTAGGTGACACAGAGGTGGTGACCAAGGATTTTAATTAAGTTATTTACATTTGTTGTTTTTCCACCCCAGGGTTCGTATGGAGTGGTGAAGTTAGCTTATAATGAAGATTCTGAACAGTACTATGTAAGTTGAAGCTCTTCAATTGTGCATTTATGGCCAAAGTCTTTACAGTTTGTCCAACCTTTATTTGCTCTGTCTCATTCATTCAGGCAATGAAAGTTGTTTCAAAGAAGAAGCTGATGAGGCAGTGTGGATTTTTTCGTGAGTGAAAATCTCCATCCCAAGTAACACTTCAAATGTCTAATGAGTGTTCATCATTCCTCTAATGATACTGTATGTTTTTATGTGTGTGTGTGTGAACTCTCAGGCCGCCTGACTCCTCAAGGATCAAACTCGCAGCAGCTGGATCCGTTCCCTAAAGCCGTGTTGCCTCTGGAGAAAGTCTACAAGGAGATTGCCATCCTGAAGAAACTGGACCATCATAATGTTGTTAAACTGGTGGAGGTCAGTAGATGTGACTCACTGCTCCATAGACAGCACTATCTTACAGCATGTCTGACAGGCATTTAAACATGCAACATGCATGTTTACCATAAATGTTTAATTTAAACGATCTCCATTGGAAAACTGATTATAGTGCAGTCTGAGGGGCAGTCTGTAGTTCTTCTGTAAGAAATAGGACATGGTGATGATGTGTAGGTCAAATATGGTAAGTTCAAGTTTTTTGGGAATAAATGAATTATACAAAGAAAAGAAGGGGTGGTTTTGATAGATCTGTGTGCAAAAACATTGTATTTTTCAATATATATGTGGAATATAACAAAAAGTGGGGAATACAACCAAAGACAGGTGAAAAGAAAATGAAAGCTCTTGCAAACCCAGGTTAAGCAGGTTTACAGTGGTGAATCTATACTGGGAATTACATGTTGTCATGTTGTCAGAACTGTAATTGACCAAAATAATGAAAGAATCTGTTTGGGTGTACCATGTGCGTGCAGGGCCTATAATTACTATTATTCCTATAGTACAAATAGAAAAATAGTGCAGAACATGAGAGACCTGAATTAACGTGTCTTGCAGGTGCTTGATGATCCCGATGACGATGGACTTCATATGGGTAAGAGACTCATTTATCTGTAGTGCAGTTACTGAATTTAGCTCCTAATGTATCAATATGATATAATATAAGCACAAAGACAAGAAGTCATCAAAATCTGATTATTTATCCTCAAGCCTTCGAATTGGTGACAAAAGGGTATGTTTTTTGTGCATTTGTGTATTTTGTCAAAATCCAAGTGGAGATCAGTTAGACATTTGAAGAGTTGGTAATACTACCATGAGATACAGTATAAATATTTAATGACTTTACTGCCTTTCTCCACCTCTCATGTTGATCAGCCCGGTGATGGAGGTGCCTACAGACGACCCTTTCACAGAGGAGCAGGCTTGCTTTTACTTCAGAGACATCGTCCTGGGAATAGAGTACTGTAAGTTTAGAGTTAGAATTTAATCATAAATATCACATAGTAAAAACAGCATCACTTAACTTTAAGACCCCCTGTTTCAAAATGTATAAGCGCTAACATTATAATGTAGTTGTAAGGAGATATAAGTGTTTATTCATGTATTTGTCAGCAACTATAACTCCGTCTTCAAAGGAGAGGTTATAATTACTGGCAAATGCTGTATATGAATAAAAATTTAAAATGTCTTTATAGCTGTGTACATTTACATTATAGTATGTTTTAAACCATTCATGATTTACATTGAATAATGAATTTAAAAAAATGGGGACTCATTCTGGTGCATGCACAGCAGGTGGCTTAGTGACTGCTTTATCTGTATACAGTTCAAGGCATTTGAAGACAACAAAACTTCACTGACCTTTTTCATTGCAATATTATATACTGCCACAATTAAACCATAGTTCTTCATAGCTGCTCTACAGCTACTACAGAGCTGATCTCTCGTTCTGTCCAGTGCACTACCACAAGATCGTCCACAGAGACATTAAACCCTCCAACCTGCTGCTGGGGGACGACGGCCACGTCAAGATCGCCGACTTTGGTGTGAGCAACGAGTTCGAGGGGACGGACGCCCTCCTGTCGAGCACGGCGGGGACACCGGCCTTCATGGCCCCCGAGATGATGGCCGAGCACGAGCAGAGCTTCAGCGGAAAGGTGAGACGAAACACAGACAGCGGTAATCACTGATTTACATATGTTGTAGATGTGACTCATCACATCAGGCTCTGCTTAATTGTGAGAAATTATCAAGAAATGTTTGTCCAACCGCCCACTGAGAGCTTTTCAGGAATGGCACATCCCTGATAATTAGTGTGTTTGTTTACCAGGCATTAGACGTGTGGGCGATGGGAGTCACACTTTACTGTTTTGTGTTTGGGAAGGTAAGCAAGTTCACAGCAAAATGTGTGCAAAATAAAAAGCCAGTCCAACAATTGATTTTAACATTTTAATCATTTAATTTTGTTTACCCTGTTCTAGTGCCCTTTTTATGATGAATACATTGTCTCTCTGCACAACAAAATCAAGAACAAACCAGTGGACTTTCCAGAGACGTAAGCAAACACCAGGAAACATTTAGAAAGCAGAATAACACCAAGAATAGAATAACGCTTTTACTTACATCTGTGATTGATTCTGCTGTGAAAAGTTTGCATTTTAACTCCTGATCCCTCCTCCTGTAAAACTGTTGCCATTTTGCTTTTTTCTCAGGCCACTGATTAGTAATGAACTGAAGGAGCTCATTGGATGGATGTTGGATAAAAACCCTGAAACAAGAATCACCATCCCTGAAATTAAGGTCACAAAGAAAGAAAAATCATTAATTACATCTGATTGATATCAGACAAAAGACCATGTGATCATCACCAATCTGTGACAGTTTTTCATAATGAAGGTGTTAGTATGTGTGTTGTTACAGCTACATCCGTGGGTGACAGAGAACGGCTCGAATCCTCTCCCTTTGGAGGAGGAGCACTGCACGGCGGTGGAGGTCACTGAGGAGGAGGTGCAGAACAGCATCAAACTTATCCCCAGCCTTTCCGCTGTGGTGAGTCCAAAAACGTTGCTTGTGTTGTCATTATTTGACACTTTAAAGACCACACATCCCGAATCCAGCTGCTGGTTTGAATGTTCCAGTGGAAATATCTCAGATGTGATATTTTCATTCTTTCTGCTGATTGCTTGAAGGTTTCTGTTAAAATCCCTGTTCCTCTTTTATCTTAAAGACATATGACTCAGATTGCTGGGCTCAGATGAATCTCAACCCGTCAGATCTCTTGCATTTGAATCTCAGCGTATACAGATCTACTAACATTTAGAAATATAATTTCAAAAGAAACTGGTGAGGTACTGTTAAAACTTGGCAGGCAGGACAAAACCAGACATGGAAAGACACAAAGAGGACACAAAAATATAATTTTAGTTATAAAGTTGTGACATTGCTATATTTACATGACATGGTAGATGAAGGGGACATGAATAACCAATCTGTGAGGGTGGTATATTATAAAAATATATATATAACCACTCGACAGTTTACAGTTGACCATAAATTGAAATAAAGGGGATTTTTTAATAGGATTTAATATTTTAAAAAATTTCACATATAAAATTGTATATTTTGGTGTGGAAACTTAATTGGCAGTATGAAAATGTCTTTTCTCTGAGACTCTCTCTGATGTCCACTGCAGATTCTGGTGAAGTCCATGCTGAGGAAGCGGTCTTTCAGTAATCCCTTTGAGTATCAGGGCAGACGGGCAGAGAGGTCCATGTCTGCCCCTGGAGGTCTTCTTACGTAAGTAGCCTACTCTGCAAATCCTGCCTGCTCCGCTCTGCCAAACTGCCAGCTCTGCGATTAGGCCTCTAAGAAAACAAAGCAGCGAGCAGATGCTTGGATAAAAATAGATCACTCAGTTACAAACTTTGCATGAGTAGCGTGTCTCTCACATATTGAACATATTAAATCTACCATCATATCAAGCCCATTAATCTTTGAATACTGACTAGCTCTTATACTGTTTGTTTTGTTTTGCTCTTTATATTAGTGGCGCACTCAGGCAGATAAAAGCTTTCGTCCTCCCCTGATAAGCTAAATGGAAGCCCCTGCGGCAGCAGTAATAGTGACTGCACTGCTTTTGTTTTCCATTAACTATGGGTGATGGGGGTGGTGGGGGTGGTGGGGGTGGGGGGCACAGCTAATTACACCTCCGTGTGTGAAGAGAGATGTGGAGCAGCAGCAGCTACATCCTCCTCCACACAGACACATGCCACCAGCACTACAGTATGCAGCACTGGTGTCTCCCACACAGTGACATCTGTGGAGATGATCGGGCTGTCTGTCCGTCTGACACATGTGATACTGTATGTAAATGGTGGAATATAAGACAAACAGCAGGTGGGACTGAAAACACTTAAGATGCCAATGGGTATGTTCAAGTTGTATTTGAGTGCATAAAAATAAAGTACATTATAAATATTTCACATTTTGAAAGGCGTATTTTGCTGCTCCAGCTGGCTTGAAGAAGAAGATCAAAATGTTTACATTTTGATCTTCTTGGAGGGATGATGTTTTGTGGCATTGTGGTCCAGTGATTAAACATTACACTTTTCTGCCTAGAGTAGTAGAGACAGTTGAATTCATGATTTATACATGACTTTATGTTCAAATCTGATCTCTGGTCTGATTTTCACAGAGGTTGGACGTCATTCTGTATGGAGACCCAGATGTTAAATAAATAAACAAATATGACAATATGAAGTAATGTGAATACGAATGAGTAGAGACACAATTTTTAATACAACCATAAAAGTGTGTAATAATCATTTTTTTTTAAAAGTCAGCTCATCATTATTATTATGACTGTATGCTTCTTTACACAGTAACAGAGTGTGTTGCAGGTCTTAGCAGTTTTCATTTCAAAATCAAATCTGCTCAAGTAACAGCCAATTACATAACTGGCTCAACCCTCTTTGTCTTCATTGATGGACAAAAGTTTGTGATGAAAATAGTCAGTATGTAATAAAACAGTCATTGGGGAAAATTGCATTGTGAAATTTAAAAGCTGAGTTTTGAAAAAGAGGTCATTTTGAAATACAAATTGAAATTCATTAAAAATAATCTACAGTGAATTTTGTTACTGTGAAAACAAGCAGGCTGAAATAACATTTCACAATATTGAGCTGAGTTTTAAAAAATGCATTGTATTCATTCATGATTATTTACTTCATAATGTCTTTTTAAATTATTTAATATTAAGCACTTTGGCTCTCCATATGTTCTTTGGAGCAGAAGCACAGTAAAGGCACAGGCACAATTGGTCTGATGAGAACGCTATAATAAAAATTATTTCAAATGCTGAAGGTTAAAGAATTTGACAATTGGAGAAATACTTTTATATGCTTTCTTGCTGATAGTTGGATACCACTTGATACCACTTTCTTATCTGCTCAGTAAATTTGAAGCTACAGCCTGCAGCCCATAGTTTAGCATAAAAACTGGAAACAGGTGGAAGCAGCTAGCCTGTGAGTACCTGTCAGTACCTCTAAAGCTTACTAATTAACATGTTATATCTTGATTGTACAATATTGTAGAAAATGTAAAAAAATACAAAGAACAAAATTAGTTTTAATCAGGAACCTATAGCCTATAGTGTTAATCAATAAGCTTTAAAGGTGCTAGTAGGTGGAGTGTGTCCCCTGTATACAGTGAGCTGTTTCCCCCTGTTTAGTCTTTATGCCAAGCTAAGATAGCTTCATATTATATATATTATACATTAATATATATATATATTATATATATTAAACAATTTTCTCATCTAACTCTGCAAAAACACAAATAAGCTCATCTCCCATTCTTGTCTGACTACTCCTGCTACAGTCCTGTTACAGTAAAATCTGTGTTTATCATTAACTGTGTTGCAAGCCAGCAGATTATAAATTCTGGCCTCTTACATTACATCTCCTTCTTGCAGTGGTTCTTGGGGCTTATTGGGGTCTTCGCCTCAGCTTCATCCTTCCTTGAGGTAAATTTTTCAAAAGCATTTAGGTTGAGCTCATATACGCTCCACAGCCAGCACAGCTCATCAGCTGTTTGTCCAGCCTTAAGAGGATTTAAGAGAGACAAGACAACGCAAATCTCTCATCAACGAGCTGTACCGAAGATAAATAGACACACACGCACAGACACACGCACACACTCACACACGCACACACTCACACTCACACACACACACACACACACACACACACACACACACACACACACACACACACACACACAGTTGTTGTTGTTGAGTGCTTTGTGTTTCCTGTTTGTCTTGTGTCCTCTTGAGGTTGCTGTGGATAAAAAGTGATGAGCTGTGCTGTGGAGGACATGTACTCTATGACATTTTTAGTCTAGTGTTACCGCCCCACCCCTTTCTCCTCCTCCCTATCAGCAGTCTCACTTAGTACCTTCAGAAACATGATCGAGCGTTTGTCGCCCGCAGGAAAGTCAGCAACGAGGGGAGCAGAGAAGGAGAGTTGGAGGACTTGTATGAAGACGACACATTCACAGAGTGTACAGATTAAATTCACATATGCATTGACACGGATTAAAATTCCCACCTAACTTTTGCTTTTGCGTCATGCTTGCTGTGATTACATGGTTGTAGTTTTTTTCTCACTTCAGTGCAAAAAAACAGTCATGTGATATAATGCATTAAATACATAAAATGATAGCAAGTAAGATTAGATTTTGTTCCATCTGTCTCTGAATTACAGATGACACTGTTGACAGCATATGTTGTTCATGGATGTAATATGATTTATTTACTTTGGATTGTTCTTAAAAATGTAAATATGCTCTATAAAGAAGATATTTTTACATTTTCCTACAGCTGTTGAAGATAATAAAAAATCTTATTTCAAACAGTGATTTTGAATCATTGCAGGGAGAAACCACTGATAGTTTTGTCTAGTGCTGAAACACTAGATGGCAGCCTTGTGGCAACCTGTGTATTGTTTTCTCTTTGTTCTGTCCTTGGATCGTCTCATTGTTAGTTAACCATTCAGCAACAGTCAGACAGTAAATACGCACTCCTAAATCACCATCACCGTTCTTCTTAAGCATCCAAAACATGATACATCATGTATCTCACTTCTCATAACACACTCTGAAACACTGAAACTGCATCCTGGTTTTATTTTTAGGGCCTGTTTCAGTATCAAATGCACTTTATTCTATGGACCAGTAGAGGGCAGCATTGTGTTGTAATTAAAGAGATCAGCCATAAACCAGGCTGCCCTCAGTTTAAGCCCTTGTTAACAGCAACAACCCTCACTGCTCTGACAAGTAAAAAAAAAAACATGCTGGTGTTGAACAAAAAGTTCAACACCAGCATCCAAAAAATACATTGTTAAATTACATTTCCCCATTGTATTTATGATGAAATTCATACATATAAACATCACATTGCAGCATATGCTCACGTTATTGGACCAACAAATTNAAAAACATGCTGGTGTTGAACAAAAAGTTCAACACCAGCACATAATTAGTCACATAATTAGGACATAATTGTACTATACAGCACCATAATGAACTTGAGAAGGTGCACAGCTATGGAGCGACCTAAACACACTTGAGGTTGAGGACAGCAGATGTGTGGACAGCAGGTTCAGTGATAGTTATAACAAAGAAGAAGATGAGATTCCATAAACAAGAGTTAGACCAAAGATTTTGCAAAAATGACTTACTACAGTACACGACTTAAGGTACAGACTTCAAAGAGCATCTGGTGCAACCCAATCCAGGTAGCAAAGCTGTTACTGTGCACTTACAACTATGGTGTGTTATAAACTATTTATTAAATGTTCATACCAGTTAGTTTCAAACCAATAAAACTTGAGGAATGTCTCAGCTGGTAAAGACTTTACAAATGTAAATCATCTGCTAGGAAACATCTGTCCGTCCAATCAAGAGCGATCAGCTATGTAAACAGCATACATGTGTGCAGACATAAATGTGTGTTTCAGAAGAAGTAGGATTCATAGAGTTTAGAATGAGTGGGAATATTCGATTATGTTAACCTGCTAGTTACTTATTTATCATTACTCACATGTGATTAGCACAGCATTTTGTAATTTGAGGTATGTTGTGTCATTGTTGTAAATGTTTTAAAATATGTAGCATTTGTCTAATTTCAGGTCAGATACTTACATCAGTAGGCTATGTAAAAAGTAGTTTGTGTGGAGCAGCCTGCTCCGTAAAAGTTAAACACTTCTGGACGTTTGAAGATACGAACAGCTGGTGCGAATTTGTTGACAGCTGTTCATGCAAATATCTCTTAATATCTCATGTTGTTCTTTCACATGGAAAATAATTCATGTCTTGTCATTGTTATATTTGTACATTTAAAATATTTGACTCAAAAAATGCGCAGCTAGAAACAAGTTGAAATATGTAAAATTGTAACAAAAGAACAATATCCTGCTGAATTATAAGGGTAGGATATCAGACAGAGGGGATGGAATTGGTGTTGTTTCTTGTATTGTATTATTTTCAATTACCTAGCAGATATTTCTCTTTGTGGCAAAGTGGCAGATTTGAAAATTTTTGCATTTTTCACTTACAGTGGAGGAAAAAGTAGATGCATCACCTAAGTAGAAGTAAAAGTGTAGGAAAATATGCTGTTACAAGTAAAATTCCTCTATTCAAAATTCTTACTAAAGTAAAAGTACCAAAAGTAAAAGAAGTCATTATGCAGTACAACTAATTTCAGAGTAATATACACTATATTTGTGTCATAATTACGAATGCAGCTAACATTAACTGCTCTATATACGGGCGGATAGCTTAAGCTATAATAATACATCATCCTTTATTGTCAAATATATTTTAAATTAATAATCTGAATCTGCAAAGTAACCGGTAACTACAACCATCAGACAAATGTAATGGAGTAAAATGTACAAAATTTGCCTATGAAATGTAGTGAAGTAGAAGTATAAAGTAACATAAATTGGAAATACTCAAAGTACTAGTACCAGATATTTTATCCAAATACAAACTGATTGTCAACACTGCTTCCTTCCCTCCTTTGATTGTGCTGCAAAAATAGATGTTTCAGTTCAGAAGATGAGGAGGAGGCATGATGCTGCAAAATGTAAAATCCCTGAGCAAGAGTACCGCTGCCAGTCACAATTACAGCATTACTTTACACCAAGTGTCCTGATCAGCACAAATTTCAGGTTTATCAGGTTGAGTTGTGGCTACAACATTGGTTTTTAGAGAGGCAGCCTTGAGTGGGCCTGAAAGCTTCTCTGGAGGTGTGTTTAGTAGGTGGAACAAAGTCTCTGAAGGTTTGAGACAACAATACAATATGGAAAGGGAACAGCAACCAGCACCAAGATTTTGTTTCTTTTTTTAACAGGAAGATATTGTGCAGCTGCTGATGTAGAATAAAAACACGTAGATCAAATTGTAATGGATATTTTGGTGTGAGAGAAGTTAGTAGAACAGAGGAGGAGTAAAATCATGGACAGGTGAACAGCCAATCCAGGCCAATGTAAATTGTCTGAAGGTTACAAAATGGGCCCACCAGCACCTCTAATGATTTTATTACATTTAAACATAGCCAGACGGGTTTTTAAGCTTAGCTAACAAGGTTTGGCTTATATTCACTGTTCAGACATGAGAGTGGTGTTAAACTTCTTGTCTCATTGTCTGCATAAAGTTAATATGTGTATTTCCCAAAGTGTAAAACTATAGTTAGTATAGTTATTGATGCATCATGTCAACACATCGTATCAACAGTATGTTAGTGGCCGATTACCATTATGTAACAAATATGGCTGGTTAGCAAAGCTATATTAGCACCATTTGTTGGCTCAGGTGATTCCCCACTGCTGTTGTATATCTATACTGTCTTACAAAGGCAAAATGCAATAACAACTGTACATATTTGGTCAAAGTTGAATCAAAACCATCTGACCTTCTGATACCTTACCTTACCATAGAAATGATTACACCATGAAATGCCTAATGAAATAAAATGGCAAACCAGGTGAATTACTTCTGCTAAATGCTAACTAGCCTAGCCTCTGGCTCCAGTGGATTTCATGTGGTTTAATGAGGTGATCTACCTTTAAATAACATATTTAAATGTACTTAAAAAAAATAATTAATTTAACTCATTAGTTCAAATCCACCATTACCACATTGTATTGTAGAAACTGTAAAGTGTAACATTAGTATCTAAATGTCTAAATGTCTTTTGAGGTTCAATGTAAGGTCTGTGACAATGATTAATAATCCGGATAAAAGGCATAGCTAAGAGCCTTCACTGTTACTCCTCTCAGGCTTCATAAGGCAGTGTAAAAGCTGGAATAGTACGTATTTTATTATCACAGATAAATATCCTACATGCTGATGTGGCTTACAGATTGTGAAACACTGCAGCCCCAAACAAAAAAGGTTTTCGATGATGAAATACAATGAACTGCATGAACTCTCATGTTACATTCCCTGTGTTAGTTTCCCTGTAAATGTGTCAGAATGAAATTAAAACAACTCTTTAGCCCCTGGAAGCTAAAATGGTCGGTGAGACCATTTTTATTCCTGCAGTCAGCCCATTTTTCTGCTTGTTGCAGTTATGTGAAGAACAAGAGGAGTGTTTCTGAGCAAAGATTTCTGTGGAAACTGTTGCCATGCAACAGCACAATACTGTGCTCATACAGAGTAGTAACTTCACTGTATGACTGCTCTTTTTCCTCAGCTCACACTGCCTGAGCAGTAATGCAATGTCCTATTCTATTCGATTCTCTTCTATTCTATTCTATTCTCTGTATGTTCAAATGCATAATAAGGTCTTTGTTTCTGGGCAGTATCTGTGGTGTCATTGTTTCATCGATGGGCAGGGGAAACTTTGCCTCAGCGTCTGGTTCCACACCCAGACTCCCTTCAGTTTCCACATCCAGAGCCAGCTGCAGTTCAGCCTCAGATATTTAGTTAAACACTGACCTTTGGATCTCACCGTTAACCCTCTATTCCTGTCACCACGCCACGTTTCACTCCTGTAGCCTCAGCCGGCTCCACGTCACCGTCCCCTCTCTCTCTCACTCTCTCTCTCTTCTCTGTGCCTGTTATTCACCACGGCTGACCCCACTGACCCGCTGTCAACGGGACTGTACATCGCCCTCCAGGCTGAAAAGTGGAGGAAGCCTTTTCTATTTTCTTTTTTCTTTTTTTTTTTTTTTTTATCATCTCTGTCTTCTTCTTCCCTGCACTGTTAGGAATCCCCTGTGCCCACATACATAATGAGTCACCAGCTCAGACGTCAGGCAGACCCACAAACACTGGGAGGTATAATTTGTCAACCAGTTGGCACCTGAGGAACTAATTGTAAAACAAAGCATGACTGGCAAGACACTGTTAAAAAGAACAAACAGGCACCTCTTGATGAAGAGCAGAAACACACAACGCAGACTGGTAACTCTACCAAAACTTCTTAATATTACATTTCAGTCATTCAAGTAATGTCATTTCATTCTCACTTTCTAGATTTTTCAATTCTTAATTTTTTCCTGTGTAAGAACATCTATGACAAGCATGATAATGAGCAGACAGACATGTCAGCTGGAAAGAAAAAAAAAATCACTTTCTAATACAGATGCAGCTAAATTTAGCACACCATTATAGCCGTTTCACTGTGTGAGGCCTCCTCGCTGCAGACGCCCCCCTGGTCAGCGCTCTGTCAGAGGAGGTCACACAGATAGGTCACCTCCTCTGACAGTGAGCTGACTGTGGATCCATGGATCCACGGAGGCTTTGGACGCTTTACGCTATTCTCCAAGAAGTCACTTACCAAACATCGGTGACTCTTGTTAATGTTGGAGCAACAGAGGATGAGGTCTGATTCACATTTGATGCGACTAATCTAATTTTGTACAGCAAGAACAGCATTATTAACATGACATGGAGCGTTTGCAGCTAAAGGTTGTGCGCCGTTCTTCGCAGAAAGTTCGCAGGATGATCAAAGTATTGCAGGAGGAAAAAGATCATCTGAAAGTATATCCTTGAGCACATTGATTATTTACAAAAGTCAATTATCCTCATGTATTCCAAGAAAAACACATCAAATAAGAGTTTAAATAATGAAGTTTGAGGACACTTGTGTTATTTTGTCAGGGAACATGGTGTGACTGTGATTCTCCAGCAACGGGAGGCCTTGAAAAAACATGAAGCAGTGACGAAACTGTGAGAATGGGAGGGGGTGGGGTAGGGGGCCACTTAATTTTAGATTCACCTTTTACAAAGTTGTGTTCATCACACAAGCCTCTGTAGTTATCAATTGTCACCTACAGTATGTAAGTTTAGCAATAAGCACGCAGCCAAATAATTAAATGAAAAGACAGCAGTGTTGATGGAGATGGAGAGCTTTTCTAACAGATGCAATGTATCCTGCAATGTTTTGGGACAAATGCTCCCTAAAATAGTCTCTTAAAACCTTCAGCTGAACGTTGTGGCACTTTTTGATAAATAATACAAAGTCTAAATGTTAGCCTGAATAATTCATTTTGCTGCAGCCATGCATAACAGCTGTCTTTGTGCCTGAAAGAGTCAGCAGTGCTCTTTGTCTTATCATAACTTAATGCTGCGAGAAAAAAAAACAAACGTGGACTTTAGGAAAAGCTCAGATATCAGAGTTGATTGTAAGTATTACCTGTGTAATTTCATGTCATGTAACTTGTTTGCTCAGCGGGAGGTAAAACATGATGAATCAGACTCTTAACTGAAGATATGAACTCCCATGGTCCATACAGAAGCAGATAGTCTCTATAGTGGAGATGCTGTCACATTGATGTCTCTGGTCTCTTCACTGTCTACTCACAGGCTGCAGGGAGGCCTATTTATAGATCTGTCTCTGTTCTCTGCTTCTACATCGGTCCCCTCTTTCTTTCCATCTCTCTTTTCTCCCTCTAATGGGTTGATATTTCTGGAGCTGTACAGCTATTATCTTCTTTGCGTCTTTGAGGTGCAGATCACGTTGAGTCGGATCATAAACTTTTCAAAATCCGACGTGTGTTCGTTTGTTTTTATCAGTGTGTGTTGTGTGCTGTGGTGTGCTACGTAAAAATACAATCTCATCGTGTCTGATCTCAGTGCAGGAGAATAGTGATTGAAGGTTTTATTTTCTAACACCTGATTGGATGTGGACTGCCATCCATCCTGTTTTAAAGTTAGACAAAATATTCTTTCAGGAAATATGTGAAATCAAACTTGTTCTCTTGTTGCTGCCATCCACTGTCTAGTCCATACAGCTGCCACTTTTGCCCCAGAGCCCCAGAACTACCCACAACAGCCTTGAGGTTTGGTTGATGATGAATGGGTCAGTGATGAGTGTGAGAAGCCTGAGTCACAGACATGGTCAGATTAACCTCTTAGGGGCCCCCAGGGCTAAAATTTGACCCTCACTGCATGGCAGTTTCAGGCATGCAGAAACCAACCAGGACACTACAGCTGAAATGATTAATCAATTAGTTGATTGACAGAAAATGAACATGTACCACTTTCAATAACTGATTTATTGTTTGAATCATTTTTAATCAAAACTGTATTAAAAAAAAAAACTTCAGCTTCAACAGCTGGTCAAACAAAAACAGCTGTTAGGGCTTCAGGGAATAAAGATGGACATTTTTCTATCAAAATCTGCCTCTCGCTGGACTGAGTGATGTTTCAAAAAGTCCACTAAAACTAAGAAGAAGGGGGAAAAAGCACAATTTGGGACAACCTTGAAAGTTAGAAAGTAGTAGAAAGTTAGAAAAAAGTATTTTTACACTGACTTCATTGGACTGAAAAAGCAGGCAAATAGTTAACATGACAAAAGACAAGGTCGAATCATAGCTTTTTTTTCAGTACAATTAAGTTTTGGGAGCAGGAATACTTTGACATTTTATTAAAAACACGTTTGCTTTCTTTCCAATAGTTTTGAGAGAAGATCGACTGCACTTTGATATATGTATGATAAATGTGAAGTGTCAGCTAGTGGCCAGTTAGCCTTAGCCTAAAAACTGGAAAAAGAGGGAAACAGCTGGCTCTGTCTGAAGTTAACAAAATGTGATAACGAGCACCTAAAGCTTGACATGTTGCATCTCCGTTTCAGCTGTACAAAACCCAAAATGTAATTATTTTCAGAAAGTCACTGAAAGACACAAGCACTTTATTTGCTGATAGATTTTGTGACTGTCAGACCAAACATGGCTAGCTGATTTGCATTGTTTCAAGTCTTTATGCTAAGCTAAGCTAACCGGCTCCTGGCAGTGGCTTCTTATTTACCAAATAGACATGAGAGTGGTATCCATCCTCTCATCTAAGTCTCAGCAAGAAAGGAAGTGAGCATATTTCACAAAATGTGGGACGATGTCTTTGAGTCCAGGGCATATGGACTCTTCATTTTCCCTTCAGTGAATCTGTTTTCCTCTACCTGACCTAAAAAGAGGAAGGGATGTGCGCACAACTACCCTTTTACAATCTTGAAAGAGCGCATAAAATTCAAAGAGGACAAAAATAACCATACCTGTACCATCTTCAAAATATACCTGGCTTCCACATTTTATTTTTAATCACTTCTTTTACATCATCGGGACCTTTTAAAAAAAGATGCTGTTGAAAAGTGGCATCACAGCAGCTGTCCACTGATGCTAACGAGGAATTCAATGTGGTGATTTAGAGGGCGTTCGCCTTTGGGTGACATAATTATGGCTTGATGAGCACTTGTGCCTTGTCATCCTGGCCTCCCTCGGGGAAATAATGCTCCATGCGATGAAAGTGATCAGACAGAGCAGTTCGTGTATAAGTTGAATTGAAGCATGGCAGAGCAATTTTCAGTTTTGTGCATATCTGCATAACGTAATCTTCTCCAGGGATGTAGGTTACATCTATGAAATAAACTGGTTTGACAGGATACGTATATTTAATGTAAACAGCATGAATTATATGTTATTTCATGAGAAATATCTATTTAGTTTTACTTTAATTTGACATGGACAGTGCTAAATTGAATTTACAGCTGCTGGAGATTCAATTACATGTCAATCAGTAGGCCACAGTGTATCTTGGGATGCGTAATGTCACCAACATTTACCAATAAAGATGACACCAATGTCCCTGAAAGTGTAGCAGTGCATTAAAACACAGGGTGGAAGATAGGTTGGTGCTGAATCCTAATGCCTCCTGTGCTTTAAGCTCTCATTTTTTACAGGATGCAATAGGTGTCTGAGCAGTGCAGCAAGGAGCCAGACTAATAGAGGGATACTTATTATAGCCCTAGCAACAGGAACGGGATTGGTGGCTGCGGAGAGTGTGCCTGTCAGCTATTGGCTGGCGAGGAGGACCGTTCAAAGCACAGAATTTCATCTCATGAAAGGTTCAGTGCAGCAAGCTGCAGCAAGAGGCTGCAGTCTGAGGGTGGGCGGTCCAGCAGCTTGGCACTTCAGCTTATCAATCAATGTGAGGGCTCGACTGTCAGTTTGAAACACACGGATATGCATAATTACCCAGATAAACTCGACCTTTGGGTGTAAAGATACCGTGTAAATGTAAATCTAAATGCTTAAAAGATGCAGTTTCTCCTTCCATTGTCCATCATGAGGTGCAGGATTTTATTTTATTGCAGCGCGCTTCTGCTGTGATTATAAAAATCTGTTGTCTTTTGAAGCACAGAAACATTCTTTGATCTATGGCCTAATTCAGTTGATGATTAGCAAAGCTGCCTTAAAAAGAGCCTCATTTAAGACATACTGTAGTTGTTGTGTGAGCTGGCAGTGTCTCTGCACTGCAGCTGATACAGACTCCATCTCATACGTTCACCCACAGACACCCAACACATGCAGTGGTGCAGGCATATACAGCACACACTACCCATCCAGATATGGATGCAAACACTCACGCATACCACACATACACCAGTAACATGACCCACAAAGGGTTACATAAGGTCATATTGACTTCCTGTATCAATGTGTGGGTCGTAAAACTCAACAGAAATGTTGAAAATCTCCTCAGTCATGAACTTACAGAATGAAAAGGAATGAGCTGTGGTGTTTCTGGTATGACTGTAAATGGCTACATTACAGAGAGAAATGAAAATATAGAATAATACAGATAAACAAATAACTTTAATGGGCAACAGATGGCAACCAAAAATTCCTCAGAGCATACAGTTTGTATCCCATGTTCAGCTACCACACCCCCACCCCCTCCCCATCCTTGCTAATTTCCAGTAGGTCAGCTCTAAAATCTAATTCTTTCCTCAGATCTTGTATTTGTATGTTTTCATGTCACAGAAACAAAGATCAACATCTGAAATAATGAAAAAATAAAACACAAACCACAGAGAAAAAAATAATGCATGTATTCTTGGCAATGAGTGAAAGTCTCCTGACATGGTTTTGCAAAAAATATTCAAACAAAAAAAAAGTGAGAGAAATATTCAGTTTCCACTCGTTGTAACACACATGACTTGTGTAGGATTCAACTCCATTCTAATATTTAGGATCTGTGTGAGCAGTTGTGTAGATTGGCATCAGAATTTCATGCAATTCGTCTGGCGAGCCTTCAAGACCATCAACCTTATACTACGTTAAAAATAAATCAAAGCAGCTGTGACATACAGTGTGAGCTCATGGAGGCTGACTCATCATGGTGACATAATTGGCATACGTGAACAAGGGTGTGTGACTGACCTTAAGGCTTTTGGTTTCTCTCTTAAGCCATCACATGTGAAATAAAAAATAAAACTGTCCCCCAAAACTGCCACCGATTAGGAAAAATAAACTGCCATCTGTATGAATATATTAATGTAATAATCTATAGAACTAGCAGCATTATGAAGAAAAATCTGTTCAGCAGCTTTCTGTGCTCTTAAGCAGCTTCCTAGTGTCTAAAGTTTGTTCAGAAGACGTGAAGTCTCACATTTTGCTAATCAATAACCAATTCTCGTGAATTGCCTATATGCTTTCCCTGTGACTGTATTTGTGCATTGGTGTTGAATATTCATATCTATGTGCTGTACAGAGAGCAGACACATGTAAAAGTGAGGAACCATTGAAGGGAAAATGTTAAACCTTGCAGACGTGCTTGCAGAAACTTAAAATACTGGCAGATAAATCCTTTTTTCTGTAAAGGTTAACTTTGCAAATGAGGCAAATAATGATACAGGCACAAAAAGAAAGCACAAACTGTACTCAGGGCACAAAACAAAGCGTTATAACATTTTTTTTCTATGAAATGGTTTTTCCTTCAAAACAAATTTTCATACGGGTGACGATACAACAATACACTAGACCACCACGGAAATGGTGCATGTATAATTTAGTCATATTCTTTTTTATTATCATAGCTATTATTTCGGTTCTTGTGCAACTGCTACATAATGACTCACATTCAAGATATTTTGTCACTCAGGAACAGCTAAAAGGTATAAAAACAAACAAACAAAAAAAAAAGAAGTATACTGTCAGAAATAAAATATGGTCCATGTTTGTGAATCATAACAGAAACATTGAGCCTGAAAACTTCACCATTATTAAAACTGGATAGCATGACAGAAAAAAGTACTTAAATACTGTTCAAAGAACAAAATATATCATAATCATACTTCAATGTGACAAACACCAGCTGGTAAGATTAAGTGATCACTGGTGGGTTTTTATCTTCCTTTTTTTCTTTCATTAACAAATTAAATACACATATTGCATGTCACTATAGCAACGCCCATTACAGGTCAATTTTTACGATCACCATTTTGGTATAGCAAATCAAAAACCATAACAAAATGAAATAAATTAGAAATTAGAAATCAACATCAGACAAAGCCTGTTTTTCTCAATCATATGAATACTTAACACCCACAGTATAAGTTAATAAAGTCAAGCTACTGTATATAAATACATCACCAGCATGCACAATATTGAATAATCGATATTATTGTTGTCATCATCTTACACTGAAGAAACAGTATAGTAGGCAAGTGCATTTAATAAAACAAACACAGAAGTAAACCACAAACTCTGAAGCTGCTTTTATTTTATTTTTTTTGTCATTTTTTGTTTTATATTGTTAAGTCTCTGCCTTTAGTAATCTTCACCTCCAAAAGAATCAATGGTTCCAGTGACAAAACAGACTAATCTGTGAGATGCCAAATACACTTCAGACAGAAGGCGGGGAATAAATTTTGTCTAACCAGTCCTCATTTTCACTCCTGTGCAATTTATCCTTTTAAAATTTGGGGGATTTTATCAGTTTAAAACTTTCTCTTTTCTCGTTGTTGGTGTGAGTTTAACACCCATGGCTTTCAGGGCCCTTTCTCATATGTAGACTACGGCTGGAACCAATGCAAACTAGTTTTGTGAGGCATTCCCATTCAAGCATTTTCTCTCTCAAGTGACTCAAATGCATCTCTATCACGCAAAAACCTAACTAAGCAGCTTGTCTTGACAGAACAAGATCAGTTCCTATGCCAGTGTGAGGCTGCCATTTCAATCCAACAACAACCACTTCAGGCTGATTGACTGACATATCAGTGGTTTTGGCAAATGTCAAAGAGAAAATCAAGAAGACGGAGGCCCCTTTCAACTGTATATATATTTCTATATATATTTAAACTAAGATTTAACCTCCACTCTCACCTCTCTTTTGATTCTTTTCTTTTAACACATGGAAAAATAAAGAACTGCTGCTGCGGTAGTATCATCGGCAAAAGCGGCTGCCAAAGTCCACCGGCCCTTCATAATTTTTTCGAAGTGTGGTTTCTCTTTAATTGTTGCCCTCCCCTCCCTCGTCATCCTGCTGGTCACTTGTCCACAGTGTCAAGTTGTCTCGGAGCAGCTGCATGATGAGAGTGGAGTCTTTGTAGGAGTCCTCGTTGAGGGTGTCGAGCTCGGCAATGGCGTCGTCGAAGGCGGTCTTGGCCAGATGACAGGCCTGCTCCGGGGCGTTCTGGATCTCGTAGTAAAACACAGAGTAGTTGAGAGCCAGGCCCAGGCGGATGGGGTGGGTGGGCTGCATGTGCTCCTTGCTGATCTCGTGTGCCTCGTTGTAGGCCTTCTCCGACGACTCCACCACGGTGGCTCTCTTCTCCCCAGTGGCCACCTCGGCCAGGTACCGGTAATAGTCGCCCTTCATCTTCAGGTAGAACACCTTGCTCTCATGCTGCGTGTCGCTGCAGTTCTTGATCAGGAAGTTGTCCAGGAGGTTGAGCACGTCCTGGCACACAGCCTCCAGCTCCTTCTCAATCTTCTCCCTGTAGGCCCTGACCATTTCAATCTTCTTCTCATTGCCGTCGGCCGAGGTCTTCTGCTCAATGCTGGAGATCACCCTCCAGGAGGAGCGGCGGGCGCCGACCACATTCTTGTAGGCCACAGACAAGAGGTTCCTCTCCTCATTGGACAGGGCCTCGTTCAGCTCTGTTACCTGGAGGAAGGAGAAAGGGGAAACTTTAGCCACCAATTAGGAACACAAGCTGTGATCAACAGCACCAAATTGCCTACACGTTATACAAAAAGGAATGGAACAACATATCATCTAAGCATTAGAGCATTATTACAAGAGTTTAAACAGTTAATCAGTCGACAGAAAATAAATCAGCAGAAATTTCAGGCTTTGGACCCCAAAAAATAAAAGCAATTTTGAGATGTCCCTGTGGCTTGGGGCCAACCGTGAACTGCAACATCCCCTGACAGAATCTGGCCGGGGACCTTTGTTGCATCTCTTGTCCTTGTTTCCTGTCATCTCCCAACTACTGTCTGTGATCAAGTGATCAAGAAAATGATCGACAGATATTGAAAATAATTATTAGTTGCTGGCCTAATAATTACAAGACACTCACTTTTCTGTCTTTTTACATGAAAGACTCTGGACTAACAGTACAATCCCCAGCACAGAAAATGAGCAATATTTCACTTGTCATGTGCAATTCCCAGTTTCCATGGCAATCCATTCATTTAGTGCACCAGTAGCTCCAGCTGTCACGTGGACAGCTAATGCTAGTTAGTGAGAAACGATATTCAAGATAGTCGACTGCAGTTGGGGCTGGGGAGTGGGGGGTGGGCGGTGGATGGGAGGAGAGGGTGAGGGTGAATGGGAGAGGGGGGGGGGGTTGAAAGGAGTGCTGGAGATGGCTAAAATGCTCCTACGAGCACTTGGGGGCAGCTGCACTGTAAATGAAAACCATCACTGCACAGGCGGTTCACGTGTCCCAGTGACCTTCTCTCCGGCTGAAACTGACCTTTTTACCTGTCTAAAACACCACGTTGTGACATCACTCTGAGCTCCACTGTTAAACTTAGATTTTGACGGATCAGGATGGTAGTCCAGTTGTTGTCAAAGAGACTCTGTTGCTATAAAAAGGCTGTATTACTCAGGCTTATTTGATTTGGAAAAGCAACCTTGTGTTGGAACGTGCCTTCTGTCAGATCAATAACTGCACAGGGCCTGGAATATACGGATAAAAATAAAGAACTATGTAGCTCAGTTTTCACATAACCTTTCATCTTGAGAGTGCTTTTAATCTGAAAATCTCCTCCTCAATGTGCTAACATTTCTCGTAACTCAGTTTTGACACTCTCCGCTCAAGCGGAGGTGCACAAAGACGGCGCAAGTTCCCCAACGTCAGTGGATGGAGAGGAGCGCTCAACCTAACGAGATTTATCTGTCCCCCCAAAACTGCAACACAAACCTGAAGTGATGACTGGAATTACTACAGTGCCAACTGGCATAGAGTTATGTTGATATACATAAAATGAATTGCTAAAAATGCATCACTGGCTGGCAGAAATACGTCACTGCTCAATCATATATTCTATGGGATGCACTGATATTAATTATAATACAAGACTATAACTACCAAGATCCTCATCTGGGGCTAAAAAACCAACATGCAAATTTAGAGTTGAAACTATTTGTCCAGTTAAATTGATTAATCAGCAACTACTTTGATAGTTAGTCAATCATTTTGGATTTTTTTTTTTTTTTTTTGGCAAAACTGGCAAAAATTCCCTAATTTTACTAGTTTCCTAATGTGAATATTTTCTGGTTTTCTATAATTTCTATAATAGTCGACAAAATATCTCTGGATTTTGGACTGAAAAATCAAGGCATAAATAGACAAGGAGAATAATCTTTAGTTGCAGCACCAGAATATCCACAAAAAAAAAGTCTGTCTGAAAAGCTGCATTAGAGGCTGTTAACGTGAAATTAATCTACGTATATACTTTTCATGAGGAATTCAAAGGTGACGGCCTATCGTTTGTCATTTCTGGCCGCAATGGCAAGGGATTCCCTTTGATTAGAGAGTGAGAGTACACACCCCTGCAAAAGGGCCTAGTTTGGACCGCACTGACATGGCAGATTGTTTAAAGGGAAAGGAATCCCTCCCTGCACACACATCATCCCACCTCCTGCAACCAGAAACCCTCGATGACAAACGATCCACGGGGGCTCACTTCATCTCTCCTGAGGAACGTAAGAGAAAATACTTGCTTTAAATGAGGACATTTAAAGCAAGTATGATGAGTTTGATCTGTATATGAGCTCATACAGGCCCAGCTAAGACTCCCAGGGTGCTACTGGTGCCAGTAAGAGCTGGTGTGACACAGCAATTTTTTTTTAACCCACTGGTGAATCCAGTTCCCAGAATTTCTTAAGGGGACAGAGAGAGCGGAAAAGAAAAAAAGAAAAAAAAAGAAAAGCAGATAAAGGCTATGTCCTCAGCACTGCCCAATAAGAGCTGAGAAAGCTCCTGTGACACAGGCCACCCGTGTCACCCTCTTTGCATCAAACATTGCAGTCAGTCAGGCTCATTAACCCAAAATGACTTCAAATTGCTGCTGGATGTCAGGAGGAATCTGCTTTGACACGGAAACAGCACATGCACAGATTGAGACATGAGCAAGTATGAGGAGTAAAGTGGTCAAGAGAGGAGAAGACAAAAGCCTACAAATCCAATCTGATCATATTGACTCACTGCAATATGACAAAGAATATTCTAGAGATTCTACTGCCTCCTACGTTTGTTTAGAGGAAAGAGCAGTTTAAAGAATCTTTATGGAGTATTTTTATCAGACCAGTCATACTAAAAAAAATGCTTCTAAGTCTTGAATAAGCAGATGCTGATAATGTATATGATTTTAATAAATGTGACAAAGAGGAGAGGAGGAGGAGGAGGAGGAGGAAGAGGAGGAGGAGGAGGAGGGGGCAGCAGCAGCAGCAGTTGATAGGTTTTTTCCGAGCAACCTCACATGGCTCCCAGCGGCAGAGGCTCTTATAAATTCGGTATAATGGAGGGAGGGGAGGTGCGGTGGTAAAGTGAAGAGGGGGGGGGGGGGGGGGGGCAGTAAATGCAACAGAGCACAGCCATTATATGAAACGAGCTTCTTATTAACTGAGGGATCAAGCTTAGGCCTGTATGCATTTCACTGTAATATCCCCTCATTTAACGGCACGGCCGACAGAAAGGCACCGCCCAAGGAGCAGACGATTTGGACTCCACTCGTTAAGAAAAAAAGAAAAAAAAAAAAAGAAAAAAGGGCAGTGGGCTGTAGATGAACTGGCGACAAGACAATAAACACATGAAATATTACTTTACTATTATGCCTGATTGTAGTGCAATAAATAGCACGATGTAACCCCCCCCACCCACCCACCTACCCCCCCTCTCCACACAGTTACAGGCAACGTAATCCAGATTGCGGGACGAGCCTTTACGCAAACACAGCAGTGATAAAACATCACTCACACACCTCTCAGTCACAATTATCATCTTTTCTGAATGAACTTACCGATTTCATAGCGGCTGCCATATCATCATATCTCTCAGCCTGTTCAGCCAGCCTGGCTTTCTGCACCAGCTGCTCGCGATCAACCATTTTTCAGATGATGTTTGGTTGCTGTGTCGAGCTGCTCTGCTTGAGTTTTGGGGATGAAATGATTGATATTTTTCAATCGCAATGCGGTGAAATCCTACGCGAGCCTAATGCTGCAGCTGTTCCCTGCTGTCTGTCTATGCTCCGTGCAGACGGGACACCCTCTCTCCTCTCCTCTCTCCCTCCCTCCCTTCCCTTCCCTTCCTCTCTCCCTCCCTCCCTCACTCCTCCTCACACACTCTCCCTCGGCTGCGTCATCACTCAGAAAGGTGGGTGTCTGTGCCAATGATGTAACACCCCATACATGGGAACCAGAGGGGCCAGGCGTATGGGGACGGTTGGATGCATTGGAGCAGCCCTGGGCTAAAGGCCTTGTGGGAAACGGAGTCCTGTGTGGCTGCATGCTGGAGCCAGGAGTGTGCACAAACTGACTGGGGGGGGCTACTTAGAATATACATCCACTGAGCACTTAATAGGAACACCATACTAATACTGGATAGGTCTTCCTTTTACTCTCAAAACAGCCTCAGTTCTTCATGGCGTGGATTCCACAAGATGTTTAAGATTCTGGTCCATGTGGACATGGTTGCATCATTTCTGCAGATTTCTCAGCACCACATTTATGCCGCAGATTTCCTGTTCTACCACACCCCAAAGGTCTTCTATTGGATTTAGATCTGGTGACTGGGGAGGCCACTGAAGTACACACGTCATGTTCATGAAACCAGTTTGAGGCGACTTTCACTTTGTGACATTATCATGCTGGAGTATAGCCATTAGAAGATGTCAAACATTATGAAAAGACCAAAACCAACAATGAATGTATACTATTGAGTGTTTGATGTGATATATCGTATTCCTCTGTGCCAGTAGCTCCATTACTGTCCAGAAACTACACCACTGAGCCACGCTGTTGCACAGGATGAATGTGGGTGCTGTAGTTTGTTCAGAAACAGCTTCACAGATTAATAATGGTGATCACCTTCACAGTCTGTGGAGAGTAGTGCCTGCAGAGGCCACTGCACATGCTGGGCAACGTGGTTCATATTGTAAACAGTCGCCATTTTTTCTTTGCCTTTTCAGCCTTTTCAAGTTGGCATTAGAGAATGAGGAGCTCTGCACACGGCTGTGGGAATGTGGAGACCAAATAGTTATCCACTTTTTCTCTCTGGCTCCTGTGTTATCACTTTATTTTGACCACCATGAAGAAAGTCTCCAACACTCTGGGCCTGCATTGCTGCAATGAACAGCAGCAGCTCATCAGATGTCTACAGATGGGTCAGGCTGGACGGGGTGGGGTTCTTTTACTTTTGGATTATAGAAGGAACCATCAGTTTATCTGAAAGATATTAACCAGGGATGTTTGGAAACCCATAGAAAATATTTCGGCCGCTGCACAATAAAAAAAAGATTCAACGTTTTTGGCAGCTCAGACCTTCTGCCATCTGGACTGTGGTAGCCGTGGTCAAATTAACCTCCAGGGGAAAAATTTGTTGTTGTGCCCCTTTTGAAACCAACTGACCTCCACTGTCCTGTACTTGGCAGTTTTTTTTATTTGTCTGGGCACCAAGAACCAGCCAGTGCTCAAGGGATTAAATAACTGATTATTTTATTTAATTGACAGAAATTTTTATTTTAAACATCAATTAATCGTTTTTTTTTAGTTCACTGGTGCCAGCTTCTCAGTTGTGACTATCGGCCTGTTTTGACAGTGAACTCAACATGTTTTCAGCCTTTTCAATATTTTCTGACATTTTATTCTGACATTTATGCTCGCACTTTCCTCCATGTTTCAGTCACCTTACTCCCACACCCACCTGCTCACCTGTCTCTCATTCCCCAATCACCCAGTCCTGACTCCCACACCCACCTCACTTGTTTCCCATTCCCCAATCAGCTCGCAGTTTATATATCAGCCGCCTTCCCCCAGATTGTTGTGTCATTCCTCTGCACGTTGTAGCATTTTTTTTTTGTGCCAGCTCCTGACCTACTGCGTACCTGCCTGTAAGCCTTTATCATCACCATCTCTGCTACAATTACTGAACTGTTCCAGCCTGCGTAATCTATGTCTGCATTTGGCCTTCCTGTTTCCTAGTACTAACCGTAACAGAGAAATGTCTTTCACAATTACTGACTGCCTAAATTACAAAGTCACCATGTTTGTTTTGTCCAGCCAATAGTCCAAGCTTTGAAATTATTATTAATTTATTATAAAAGTGAATGAAATGTTCCTTACTTCTTTTACTCATGTTTTTTTTTTTTGCTTTTTTGTTTTATAGGGTAGCTCATAGAACGTCCCTGAACTGTAACCTGAGATCACAGCGTTTCCTGTCAAGGTCATAGGTAAGTGAATGATGCAAAGAGCAAACTGCTGGTGAGGTTGAGCTTGTGCAGCTATTTTATGAACATGCTGAGAGCAGAACATACCTCATCAAAGGCAGTTTTCTTTCTCTTAGATGACAGTAAACTGAGTTATTTTGAGGACTGAACTATTGTGTGAACAAAGTAAGACACGTGAAGACGTCACTTAGAGCTCTGGGTAACTGTTCTGCACATTTCTCACTATTTTCTTATATTTAACAAACCAAACAATAAATGGATTGATCAAGAAAATGATCTGCATATTAATCCATAATGAAAGAGGCATTTCTCTGCATTCAGTTTTTCTACTTTTACTTTTGATACTTACATTAGTACATTATACTGATAATAAAGTTTGCCTAAATAATATATTCCATACAGGAATACAGTATTTTTTTTTTTTTTTTTTTACAGTGGTACTTTCACTACTACTCCCTCTGCCACTGATCAAAGGCAGCAGTTTTATAACATAGCACCTGTAAATCCTTGGAGTCATTTAAACGTTTAAAATGGTTTTACACTGGTTTATGTGAGCAGTCTTTACCAAAGCAGCAAAGTGAGCTACAGACAGCTGCTCACAGCTCCCTCTCGTGGACAAAAATGCAAATGAAAGTATCTGATGAAACAGAAGCTCGACAGTAAACTGTGCGAAAGTAGAAGACTTTATTGTTGTTGAGAAAAAGCTTGTGAAACCACAGGAATGTCTTTTGAAACTGGCAAGAAGGACCCGTTTCTCAGGTGAGTGGTTCATAAATGCGCACTGACCCAGTACAACCACTCAGTGACAGGAAACAATTCAATACAATTTGACTTTATTTATTTGTTTTTACATTAACAAACGTGGTGGATAGAAGAAGGAACAAAACTTAAAACAATCAGTGGCTATCAGCTTAAACTGTACACAGTTCATTGATAAATAAAAATATATTTAAAAAAAAAAAAAAAAAAAAAGTCTCTAAACCAAAAACTTGTTCTCAAAGCATATGCTATGCAATTGGATGTTTCCGCCCCTACTGTCCCCAATTTCCACTTTTTTTTTCTTCTGTTTTTCTGTGTTTTTCTCGCCAACTCTTCTGGCTCTTTCTCTCGCACTCAAACACTTGATCCAATACACATACGCACAGATTTGTTAAACCTGTGTCTGCCTCTGCAGCAGGAGATTATCACCTGCTGACCTGGCCAGAGGTCAAGAGAGGAAGTGTTGACTTTTAGTGACGTGTAAACTGGGTCAAGTCATGGTAGGAGAAGGAAAACAAAAAACAAACAAACAAAACACTGCTGGTTCACACTTAACCAAGCCTTGATGGTTAAATTTATATGAATACTGAGCTTATATGACTTGAACTATAGATGGAAATTGAGTGTTTTTTTTGTTTTTTGTTGTATGAAATTTAGCTTCTTTACCATTTTATCTCTTATCAACAAGAGTCAGGCCTGTAAGACTAGGACCTGTGGGGAAAAAAGCTTAATTTTAATGAATTGTCACATTCATGTTTTAACTTAATTGTTTTCTAAGCTCAATCTATTTAAATGTAAACACACATTTGTTTTAGAAAACCAAAGGTTTATAACTCTTTTCTTTACTTTCATCACTGGGAATAAAACTGATTATCTTTCAATGCACATTGAGGAAATAGAGGTTTTCCAAACAGGTTTTGGCAAAAATGTATTTATTATGCACCCTTTAGTAATATTTGACAGGCCCTAGCAAAGCAGGATCACCATCCAGGCAAAGCAACTTCCCAGGGGCCCCAGACTCTGAGGGGCCCAAAAAGCTACAGGTTCATTTATCTTAGCTGGTTTTTGCAAACTGATTAGTTGCAACTGTGTTAAGGTTTTTGCACCACTAAAGGTGGAACGTGCATTATTAGCCAATAATCTGGCCCAGAGTATCAGACTCCATGACCTTTTTTATTTTTCAGTTTATATCATCATATCTCATGTGGAGTGTATTAGTAAAATAAAGTTGTGTTTAAGCTGTTGCCAGACAACACCCATTCATGTGCACACACCCACAAATAATATACCCAAAATAAAAAAGGCTTCCTTTGAATGGTAAGTTTAAATTTTACAACCAAAGAGTCAAAATGAATGTAAGAGATACTGAACCAAAGTTACAGAGGCACAAACATGGTAGAAATGTAAGTTTATTCAACTGATATATAGGTATAGGAAAGTAATATAAAGCCTGTAGTAGGACATGTGTGGAAAACACTTAAGAACCATATTCACGTCTTAATCAGATTACCACAATCTAAGACAAACAAAATGACATTTTCAGCACAAGAACCTCCTTTCAACTTTTTAAAAACCATTACTTTGCACGCAGAGTCTTACAGTGCAACAGGCAGTGCTGAACTAATGAATCTATCCACTTGCTCCAAAGAGGATTACTGTTCCTTCTGCTTAGCTTAGTTACCTCAAATTAGGATAAGGGTAAAGAGAGGTCTGTCTACAGCGGCCATCTGTCTGCCAAGTGGCCAGTCGAGCGCTCGCACTGGTGTAAATGGAGATGAGTCTGGAGCTGGATGTTTTGATATACCCAGATGAAGTGAGGATTCCTACTCCGGAGGAACTCGCAGAATGGGAACTTGAGACTGCGAGCCAGGTGTCCATACCTACCGTCCGACTCTTCGTGGCACTTTACCCATACAACCCTGCTGCGATGTCTCCCAACCATGAGACAGCTGCAGAGGAGCTGCCTTTTGTTCCAGGCCAGATAATCAAGGTAAAAACAATGTGACAGGTCTTCCCTTTTTGTAATTTCTTGTGCTGTAAAACTTCAGTGCTTGTCGTGTACAGTGCACAGGTACAACGTGTTTTGAGTTGCATTTCCTCACTGCATCAGTTGAAAAGCTTCTCTGAAACAGTACGATGGTGTTTCCTGTTTGTTCTAGATTCAAACCAGGTGAAAGTGTATGAAGATATGAGCTTTTTTTTCTTTTCTTTTTTTTTTTTCTGTTTCCTGTCTCAATTTTCAACTGATTTAATGTGATTTGCCGCCTTTTAACTGAACCTGACAACATGCAAATACACAAACATGCATTTTTTTTCTTTCAAAGTGTAAATTAAAGGTACAAAACTAACTTTTTCTACATTTGTTAGGTGTTTGGAGACAAAGACTCTGATGGTTTCTATCATGGGGAGTCCGGTGGTCTCTCTGGTTATGTGCCAAGTAATATGGTGGCTGAGATCCCAGTGGATGATGAGTACCTGAAGCATGTACTCATGCAGCAGGGATTCCTCCCTGTGGACCACACAGGTATGAACCCTTTGCTTCTGCAGGACACTGTGCTGTAAGACATTAGCATAACTGCAGTGGGGGAAGAGTATATTCAGAGTGTTCACTTCATTGAATATGGCAATACCACAATGTAAAAATAAGTCCTAAAATTCTACTTCAGTAAAAGTGCAGATGCATTACCAGAAAAAGGCACTTAAAGTATCCAAAGTGAAAGGGCTCATTTTGCAGAACAGTGTTAAATCAAAGATGATTTTCTTGTGTGCACAAGACAATATGTTGTACACACGTAATCTTGTAAAACATCAAAAGTATTTCATCACTTCAGTAGGTCTCCTGTTAGTTTGCGATAGTACAAGTTACAACTTTATCATTCTTATTGGTAAATCCCAGCAGAGCTTTGATGTGTCATAATGACTCATTGTAGAAGTGGATCATATGTTTTGTAAAATTAAAGTTACTATTGTATAGTTCTTTCTGAAATGTAGTATAATAAAATGTAAATTTGAAGTGCTCAAGTACCTAAAAGTTTGGTTACATAAAAGTTCTGCACTGAAAATGCTTAAAATTAAGAGAAAGAAATGGACAAGTATAATATAGTAAAAAACCGCATAAGCATGAGTATTTCAGTTACCCAGAGCTTTGAGTGACGTCTTCAAATGTCAGCAGTACAAACCTCAAAATGATGCAGTTTATATAATATATATATATATATATATATATATACTATAGTATATACCATACAGTATATACTGTAATTTAAAATGAGGAAAAGTAGCAAATCCTCATATTTGAGAAGCTGATGTTGAAAAATTATTAATCAGTTATTTAACTCATCGATAAATCCTCCTGTTTAATCTCAATTTCTATTTGCTTTTGGGCAGTTTCATTTCTTATAAAACATTTTTAAATGTTCAAAGTTTTGTATTTAAAATCTTGAATTGTAAAGTAAGTGAAATAAATGCAGTGGGGTAAATGTCCTTGGTAACATTTCACCACTTCAGTACAAGGAGTGTAATACACACAGAAATCATCACAGAAAAAAAATCGTCTCTCTACCTTCAACAGTTATTGTCAAACAGGGTGGTCTCTAGTTGATCATCTGCGAGAGGCTGTTTGCTCTGAGCTGCTGCCTGGTGTGAAAGTGTCCAACTGTAAGGAAGTTAACAAAGCTCAAAAGATACTCCAACAAATAAGATGTAAAAGCAATACAGAAACCTTGTGTGTGCATGTCACTAAAGTTACTAAATTAACCACTTAATGGTTTCTTTTAGTGCATTTGCTCAAAGGTGGTTGTTAACTGAAGTATGTTAGCTGTTATTACCAGATTTGATGCTTTCACTGACCTATGTGCAAACTGATTTTCTATTTTAGCATTAATGTGTGATTTCAGAGGAGTGTTTGTTTTTTGGGCCTTCAGGTATGTCTTTAACGCCTGATCTGAGCGACGTAGCCAGTATCCCTGAGGACGTGGTTGTTCGACGAATGGTGGCCTTATTTGACTATGATCCCTGGGAAAGTTCGCCCAACATGGACAGTGAAGTAAGCACTAAAATCACACATGAACCTGATTACATATCGTACGAGACTAATCTGCTGTATTAAAAATACAGAAGGTTTTGTGACTCAGGCTATTCCTCTCACAGGTTGAACTTGGCTTTCGTTCAGGAGACATCATATATGTGATGGGTGACATGGATCAGGATGGATTTTACTATGTGAGTGTCACCTCTACAGTTACATTAAAGTGACTGCTGCTCAGTTCTTACACTGACATTTGCACACAAACTTAACTTTCATCTCAATTTTAGGGGGATCTGCATGGACGACGGGGTTTGGTTCCATCAAACTTCCTGCAGCCTCTACCCTGGGATTAGAAAACGCCACGCTAGGATGTTCGCTACAAATGCCAAGTCTTGGACACAGTGAGAAATCGGCAATTTTTTTTGAAAACAAATGGTTAAACTGACATTTTGTGTCAAAATGTATATTTTTTATTTTTATATTAGAATACAGCACTGCACCTGCTTTAAATGGCAAATCAATAAGGATCTACTTAAATAAGCAACCAATTAAACCAGTATTAACAATGAAATCAGGATGATGCAAAGTGAAAACGGTTCTTGTCATACAATTCTCAGATAATTCATTTATTGAAAAATTTTAAGGAAATTTACAAATCAGTGCAGAAAAAATACAGACATTTACAAATCATATACTTTTAAAAAATCAAACAATGTTTAAAATTCACTTTTTATTTGGCCACATGCACAAAAATGACATGAACCAATGACTGAATTTGCAAAAAAACTTATATACTGTATATCCATAAATGTATTACAATATGAATGAGCCAAGTATTTCAATCATACCTGATGGCAAATGATAGATTTTTTTTTTAGCCTTAATAATACACTTATAGTCTCAGTTTTTTTGCAGACCAGAGTGTATTGAAATAGCATTTGCCTTATACCTTGTTTATATATTTTCTATAATTGGCTCATAGTCTTTTCATATGGAGCAATTAAGAGAAAACATCAGTTTTTTTGTTGAGTTTTGCAGCAATTTTTATGTACAAAAATTCACAGCAAAGTTTGTATAAAGGAAATTATTAATGTGTCAATCATGTTATCTATGCAAAAATTGTAAAACAAAGTGAAAATAAACTCATGAATTTGCACAGTACCTACCTGCATTTTTGTGTGTGTAGGTATGTATATATGTATGTATATACCACATACCACCATTGTCATGTTTTTTTGAATAAATAACAAAATAAAATGACAAAAGCAGTAACAAAGTTCAGAAGGTTTTCATGATTGGCCTAAAAATCTTAAAGTCTGTTACACCATTCGTTGATTTCTTCTTTTACATTCCTCTGCAGCAAACAGTGTACTCATCCATAAAGTAGGAAACACTACACTGTGTAGTGAAGTTTAGTAGTGCTTTCTACTTTATGGGTGACAACACTGTACATCAGTAGCTCCTGGTCTGTCCACCGCAAACACGAAGTCATGACGGGCTGAATAAAGTCAAGTTTTCACAAATTAAATATTACACAAGATGCCAAAATCTAATGTTATGAGAGAGAAACATAAGTTTGCCATAATCTGTGCCAACAACATTTGACAGTAATGTTGCCTAAAATGATAGGACATTAATTAGACAAAAATGAATATTTCTTGTATATCTTAGTGCATTTTGATTGGAAGGATACAACAAATAAAAGCAGCAATCATTACATTTTTAAATAGTCACTCACAGTCAGGGTCTTACCAGTGTCTGGACTCCACAGAAGAAAGAAAACCCAGAAGTGAATGTGATCTTTTTATTAACCCTGTCTGAACCACGTGGTTAACACAGGAAAAGCTCTAACAGTCACACACTCACACATGTATGCACACGTACACACAAACTATACATGCAGGGAAGTGTATGCGCATGTACACACGTTTGTGCATGCCCACACACACACAATGGTGGGAACAGTATATGAAACATAAGTATGTGGATATGTTTCTTTAAAGTAAAGAACTATTTGTTGTAAAATATGAAAAAATATTGTTTTTTTTATTCTGTGTATGAACCTGTAACTGCTGAATGTGGATGTAGATCCAACTACTTTACATTCTTTTGAGAGGTGCTTCTACCAATACATATTTCAGAGGATTATATACTCTCAAAACTTATATATATATATATATATATATACACACATACATAAACACACACACACACATATGAGTGTGTGTATGTATGTGTATACATGAGTTTATGTACCACGTGTGTGTGTGTGTGTGTGTGTGTATATATACACACACAAAATACAACCTAGAAATACTCAAAGTATATACTCATAAGTAAGCTAAATTTTTAGGTATTTTTAGGATACATTTTTAGGTGTACTTGGTTACTTTCCACATCTACATGCACACAAACAGACACACAGTCACACATGCAAATTCAAAGCCTGCACCCCATTAAGCCCAGGCAGACTGCACCACTGCTGCCAAGCGTGACCTCATCCCTTTTAAGGGCATACAGTACAGTTATGAGGCGACACCTGCTTTTAAAGAAGTCAGACACTACAGCAGTTAGATATTGATCCAAGTAATAATTGATGTGGACGTGCACCAATTATCTCAGAACAACATACCGTTTACTGATGCAGCATTGAGGTACTTTGCCTGAAGTAGCAACATAATGATAAAAGATAAAGTAAATCAAAGATTTTAGCAGACTTATAGTTTGAGCAAGCTCACTTTAGAGATGCTGGAGCTGTTGAATGTTTGGTAGCAAAGGGAGTATGTCAAAGCCAAAGTTTAAAATATTCTGTATAGATTACAGGAAGAGTTTCATATCTCATTTATGTTTCTGAGAACTCATTCACGCCTGCATGTTTCTGACAAGGTGTGGGTGGGGGATGGTGGTGTGAGGCTCTTCCTTATCCCAGCAGCAAATGTGCAATATGCTTGCAACAACAGAAACTTCGCAAATAGAAGAGAGACGGGCCTGTGTCCTCTGTTGTCACGACAACCCAAACCTCAGAGTCACACCAAGAGAAATAAGAGGAAGTGGGGGATGGGCCGTGTGCACAAACCGAGAAAAGATGTCCTTGTGAGAAACCAAAAAAAAAAAAAATTGACGTAAAGACAAGCAGACAGTAAAGTAGTAGATGAAGTAAGTCAGGTTGCAAATGCAGGAACTGAGAAAAAAGTTCCATTTTCTGCATGGTATCAGATACTAAAAATCTATTTCATATCAAACAATAAATGCACACACAAAGGTTGTATATTTGTCATTTGTGTGTGTGTGTGTGTGTGTGTGTGTGTGTGTGTGTGTGTCTGTGTGTGTGTCTTGGCCAAGAAAATAAGGAAAGAACCTATGCAGCAGGCGAGCATGACTGTGCATCCTGCAGATTATCTCAGCACTGTTGCGCTAGAGGCTGTGCTTGCATCAGACATCTATTCCTGTGCAACATGGGATTATATCCAAAGTGATCTCCTCGAGTACTTAAGGTGATATAGATAGCGACAGGGTGCCAAAAACAAGCGCAGCATCTAATGACACCAGTAGGTATTATCCTACCCAGTCACTGCTTAGGATTGATTGAATTATGTTTTACCCATGATGATTGATCTCAGACAGGGAGTCAGTCTTCTACTTTGTAATAGTAGCTATGAATGTACCTTTAAAGTTTTGCAATTATTCATTCAATCAAATGTCATTGAGAGCATTTAAACGAACCATGTTTGAACAGTTGTAATTGTCTGACCATATATGCTCATGTAGTACACCACAAAAGTACCTATTCCTGTTTCCGTCAACTCCAACATCAAACTTTCTCATTACATCATGGCTGTGGGATTTTTAGCAAGTCTCACAATAAGAGATGAAACTTTCCTGTGACTGTCTGAGACAGAAACAAAAACTCTGAGGATATTCATGTAGTTTTTAAAAGACTGTAAGTACAGTATACGACTGATAGCTGAACCTGCTCAGACTTGCTTGGTGCTGCCACTTAGTGGAGGTTAGTGGAGGTGATGCTGTCTATAGTCAAGAGGAGAAAATGTTCAAAATAAAACTGAAAGTTTTACAGATATGATGGTGAATATTTTTTACTTGGATATTCATCAGCTTTCCCACGTTGGGAGTCTTTTCGGATCCACATGATAATAGACAGTTCCAGTGACAACAAAAACTAAAAGAATAGCAACAAAACTAATTGGCCTGTTTTATGTCTGCTCTTGGTAAGAGGGAGGTGGGGGTGGGTGGATGAAGGGTGCGTGTTTGTAAAATGTGTATTAAAAAAAAAAAAAAAAAGAGTAAAAATACATCTGACTCAAATTTAAAGTGCTGGTTCTTGGTAATAATAAACTGTGATAGTTACATTATTTATTCAGTTATTCAGTGTAATAACCTAAATTAATGCCAATATTGTAATATGAAATAATATCAATAAATAACTGCTTTTTGTAACCCCAAATATCCAACAGCTATGAACAGATTATGAGGTGAAGGGCACAGTGACACAGACAGGCCCCTCAAAAGGAAAAAAAAATGACCAAGCAGGAACTTATCCTTTGTTTATTCACTGATTACATAATGTTTGACAAACTACTGTGGTGAAACAGTGTGTACCAATGGCTTAACCTTTTTTAGCACCACGGCATGAACATGTGTGCCATCATTCAGATGATTTACTGGCCAGTGGCTGATCTGTGAGAAGAAAGTACAGTTCAGAGTTCAAACGTCTGCAGAACAGGAAGGAAACATTTCCGTATCACAGATATGATCACATATTACAACACATGATACAACAATATTAGCTATTAGTCCCCTACTCTGTAAATTGTGCTGTGCCATCCAACAAGGAAACTTTGGAATCAAAAGCAGTAAAAACGACTGATTGATATTGTCAGTGAACTTCACTGCAGTTTGTTGTAGGAATCAGAACAGAAGAATTATGTGATGTTAAGATGCTAAATCTTCAACTTAAATATACAATTCATATTTGACACACCGAATAGAACAAAGAAAGAAAATGCTTATAACACTTTGCACCTATAGCCATAACATCGCACACAGTGCATACAGTAGATTCACACATCCATAATTTACTTTTAAATATACAGTACATTATATTTCTTGTATTTGACAACCGTCAATGGACATAGACAGCAGTATTTCTTCATAAGGGTTGAGTAAATTAAACAGCTTTCATGCTGAGTGCACTGGACACAAGCACTGACATAATGAGTAGCACGATGCTAGCCGCAGCAGCGTGGCCTCCGGAGTAATACACCTGCCTCCCATTCAGTGGCTGCAGTGGTCTGTAAGTTCTGACCATCTGTTGTCCATTAGGGAACTGAAGCTGGGAAAATGCAGCGAGCTGTAACAAAAATGAAATCACCGCAAACAGGTAAAAATGTACTCGGCAGAGTAATAAAGAGGCAAATTCTATACATACACAAGCTGCTACTCAAATTAATTAATTGAGGTTTCTCTAATCAGTATTTTTATATCAAGAAACTCGTTAAATTCCAACATATAGTATAAAATTTAAATAAACTCTATCACCAAACTGCAGTTTCCCTCAACCCTATGAAGCATTTTAGCATCTTTAAGCTAATGTTTTTGGTTTTTGCAGCCTGGAACTTTACTCCTTTGTTCGGTCTCACAGTTCTCATCAGTGTCTTTTTCCAAGAGGCAGCTGTTTTCTGCAAAGACGTTTAAAAAAAAAAAAAAAAAAAAAAGAAAAAAGAAAAATGTACACTACACTACCCAGCCCAAAACAGCAAATACACACAGTTAAAAGCAGGTGTACACAGTGTAGCATGTTTCAACCAAAGATCCAAATAGTAAAGTCTTTTTTAAGGCTTTTTGCTGAAAACGGTTGCAAGTAAACAAGATTTACAGTCTTTTCAGCTCTTCCATTTATTAGTTAGACCTCTCCAATGAACTGTTTGACCACTTATCTTTGCTGCAGGACATCTGGACCACTTTCTGTTTATAAACTGCTATTTTTTTAAGGTACAAACACACACTTTCCCCAGTCTGGTAACCCAAAAGTTGTTCGCATTAAATTAAACATTGACCATTTATAAATCCATTAACTATATCTTATAAACCATTTACATACAGTATATATTTATGGTGCCTTATCAGAAAGGGAGATAGATAATTTCTTTGTAGGGTTATCACTGCAAGCAATCCCTTTCACAATGTAACATTGCTTTTGCATTGTTATTTAATACATTCTTATTGTAAAAATATCAGTTTTAGTTGCTCTAAGTAAAAGAATCCCAAAAGTAACAGCAGTAAAATGTGATCAGTTGTTCAAAGTAAAAACTGTTCCTCATGATTAACATGAGTTGATACATGCTAATGCAGCAATAACAGAAATCTCCAAAGCTTCAGAAATAAAAATCCCCATGAAAACCTTCCAGTTTGGGGCTGTTATCTTGCTTTCAGAGCAGCTGAAGGAAACTTGTAAATGTAAAATCTGAATGTGCATTGTGAAGTACAGCTGTCAGATGCATTTGTGGGGTAAAAACATATTATTAGTTTATTATGTCATTAGTAAACATAATCTACAGTATCACCAATGACACCCAGTTGTACATCCCGTTAATCCTAGCAGCCTAACCACATTTACAGACTGCCTCTCTGATTTAAATTGCTGAATTTCCCAAAACATCTGCAAACTTAATGATGACAAAATAGAAATTCTGTGGTTCGTCACATTAATTTCTTTCAGTCAGATAGCCAGCAACCCGGGAGCACTATTAAATGATATCAAAACAGCTGCAAGTAATTTGGGTAATGTATTGGATTCTGCCCTTTGTTTTGATGGCCAAGTAAAGAAGTTTTGTTCAGTCCAGCTTCCTCCAATTTAAGTTATTTTCAAAGATGAAATCTTTTTCTATCCTCTGAGGATTTACAGGTGGTTGTGCATGCCTTTATTTTTTCACAGATAGCTTTTGGTAATGCCTAATATACATGTATTACTCAGGCTTCTGTACATTTCCTTCAATTGGTCCAAAATGTTGCTGCTAATTATCCGTACTTCAAGAAAACGTGATCGTTTAACACCCATTCTGGCCTTCCTGCATTGGCATCCTATTAGTTTTTGTTTCAATTTTAAAATTTGAATGTTGACTTCTAAGACTTTACACAACCAGGCCCCTATGTATGTCAAGGATTTAGTAACTCATAAGAGCCTGGGCTCTTAGATCAGCTGATAGTGGCCTTCTGGATCATGTTCCCAGAGCATGATTGGTGACTAAAGGCTATCATGCTTTTCCAATCCAGGTCCCCAAACTTGCTACATCTTTCCCTGCTTTTAAATGAATTTAAATTTATTTCATTTTATTTAATTATTTTTGTTGTTTTATTGTTGTTTTATCAAACTGCTAAAGTAAGGTACCACCACCTGTTTGGCTTATAATATTTCAGTAAGTGTAAACTACTATAATATATTTTGAACATAATTACCTGTTTCTTGCTGAGAGGAATAGCATTTTCAAACAGGCTCCAGACAACAGCTTCAGCACAGTTGGGTGTTGTGAGGGAGCCGTCATAGCGAAAGTACTTGGTCATGTTGTTGTAGGGAAGAATGAACATGTCCAGGGACACACCCTTGAGTTCGGTGCTGTTGGCTGGTTTTTTATAAAACATTAACAAGACAATGAAGTAAGCAAGAAATCTAGTATTAGACAACAAATAAGTCCAAGGTTACAGTTTAATCGTTTTAATTGATTTACTGTTGGGATGTAAGAATTGTTTTTTATGACACCGTGTTATCACCTAACAATTGCACTTTAGCCTAACACCAGAACGATCAGCAGCACATTTAGGACAATGTGGCACATTAAAGATAATGAAGCACCATTATCTTCTTTTTCTATCAGCAGACATGACTTACTTGGTTGTGGGATGTATTTCAGAGCATTTATGAGTGGATCAAATTTCTTATTTGCGGACGCAGACTCCTGAAATAAGAGAATAAAATGTTCAAATTTCGAGTTTCAAGTAGATGATTTGGTTCAAACAGATGGTTAAATGGTAAAGGGCTTTTCATTGAGTCCCTGGAAATATGCACGAGGTTTTGGCTGGTAAATCGATGCTTTGTGTTTCCTGATGACAGAGACGGTAACAGAAACATGTTGGAGCAATACTTTAGTATATTGAAGGACTTATGTCCTAAACCTTTAATACTTTTTAGGCAATATAATGGAATATACTGCATTTGGTTTTAAACACTAACCTTGTAAAAGTTTTATTGCTGTCTGTGACTTCTGCAAAGGTTACAAGAATATTTTTTCCAAAAAAAAAATTCATTTTTTCTTATCACAACATTATAACTGCTCATTGAAAAGCTCCTTGTTAACTGATGGCTGCTGATGACTTTGTTTATTTATTCTTTGGTGTAACTCAAGGCACAATTCTTGGGCCATTAATTAGTTTTTTTTTTAAATATTGACAAAATAGGTGCCATTGTTGATGGCATCTCTGGAAAAATGCAGTAAGAAGTCAATCAACTCCATTCAGCAAAGCTCTATCTTCATGCCAACAGATATACTGATATAATCCTCCATCTTTCCTTCATAAGTGTAACGTCCTACTCCCCTGTCCCAAAAGTCTTCAGGAATAAATCTAGAATCTATGACATTCTTTGCAATTACTGAACCTACTATGGCCCGCCCCTACTACATTTTCATTAGAAGAAATCCAAAACAACAAATATCGAATCAGAAGAAAATGTAATTTGGTTTCTTTTCAAAGATTCAGTGTGCATACCTTCAAATTCTTATTTTTTTCATATTGGACTGTTCATATTTCTTCTCTTTTTATCTTTCTCATATCAACATTTTTTTTGTTACAAGATAATAAAATATAATCACCTGAAAGAAAAATCCAAGAACAGCCACACCAGTGCGGTCTTTTCCAGCCTGGGCTAAAGAGTCGTATTCTTCTTTTATGTGAACAATATGCATCTGTAGGTGGCATAAAGTATTGTGTTAACGTTATTATTGTTTTTTTTAGCTACAATAATAATTCATTCTTAATTGGTTTTAATACAGTACACACAAAATGGCTTCATCATACGCATTGCTGATTATAACACACTTCTATCCCTGTATTTCATACCTCCATTGGAAATTGTTCTCCGTCAATGGTGTGTTCAGACCCTGGCCCTCCAGCTTTGCCCCAGTGCAGGTGAACTTGAAGCCCCTTGTATGATGCAGGCAGATTTCCCCCGTTGATCCTTATACTGGAGGGCAAATCCAGTTGAACTAGAAAAAAATAATCATTTAAATCAGGCAAAAGAGATCATAAAAAATGGTTCATGGAGAAACCACTGTTGGCAATTACAAACATGGACGTATTATGAGACAACCGGCCCCAGGGCACAGACATGTAAAAAGCCACCCACACATCCTTTAACGGAGCAAGACACCCAAACTCAAAGAGACGCACAACACTGTGACTATTTTGAGTCACTTTGCATCTCATCCTGGTCATTTTGCATCTCTTTGTGGTTATTCTGTGTCTCTTTGTGGTCTTTTAGTATCTATTTTTAGTAATTTTTGTGGTCCTCTGCATTTGTTTGTGGTTGGTTTGTATCTCATCATAGTCGTTTTCTTTTCTTTCAGTGACATTTTGCAGGTGAAGTCCAGGGGCCCCCAACCCCTTGGGATGCCTGGTCTGTGCCCAGTAGGTCATTTTTATCATACCAGACAACAAACGCCCGCAGAACCTTTTTTCTTTAGCTAATTATCTACTTTACTGCCTACCATATAACACCATTATCCCAGTGGTTTAATCAGAGTCAGAAACTTTATTGATCCCTGCAGGGCAAATTGCTTTGTTAAAATTTCTCAAGCTACAGTTAGGAAAGAGGAAATAAAGTTAAAACAGAGCCAAAATATAATCAATAATAATAATAAAAAAAAAGAAAATTAGATAATCACCTTATGACTATTTTATATAGTTTATATTAGTCCAGCTGATTTAAATCACGGAGATGCACACTGACTTATTGTGTTTTTATCAAATTAGCAAATTTCAATTAAAACTTCAGTTATCACATAAGACATACCAGTGTGACCATTGTTCATGAGGCGACCATGAAAAGTCTCTTGATAGCCAGTCAAGTGAAAAGAAGTGAGACGTTCATCTGGTAGCATTCGCCTCGTAACAATATTAACAGGAGACTGATATCTGCCGCTGCAGTGCTGGGAAACCACTTCCCATGTTTCTGGACCTGTGAAGGCGAGAGGATGGAAAACAGGTAACATTACTACTGCATATTATCTTTTATTTATACTCTTAATGTCAGTGGCTTGTCTGGAGTTTTACCTGTGCACGTATGATTACATGTAACTTGGGACTGGTAGCACCAACCTAGATCAACAGCAGATTATGAGAAAGAAAATTAGAAATTCTTCACTGTCACAACACTGTTGCCATTAGTTGAATAATATTATATTCAGAACTTATTTCCAAATAAAACACTGCAAATCCAAAAAATGCCTGTGCACTGCTACATTCTTTTTTTTTTTTTAATTTGTCTAATTTTGCAGAATTTTAATTATTTTTTTTATTCCTTATAGAACATACCTGCACCTGAGACAATCTTCATGGATGATGCAAACAAAACTAAAACACGTGCAAGCAGCATTGTAAATCTACTGCATCTGTCGGAGTCCAGTCTGTCTGCTCGGAACGTTTGATTAGAAGATGAAAAAGAGTTCAACCAGCCTGTTATAAGACAGGTAGGCCCACCTATCAATCCCGCCCACACCACAGGCTTCAGTTTTATGACCCCTGATTTTTGTGACCACTGATACATAGCAAATGCTGATATCTGACGACTCATATTGTCAAGATAATGAATGGACCCTTATTCACAGAGTTGACCTTGAAACACACAGCGTAAATGATGCAATTTGACCAGAAAAATCACCACCAGATCAGATACTGTAAAGTGATTCAGGTGCAAAATGGATTTAATGATTTGTTAATGACAGACGATTGTCATGTACAATTACTTTATGGAATTCTATTGCTACTGCTTTTAAGACTAATACTGCCAGGCTACATGTATGACTATTTCTGGTATTGCTCAGTGGTAGAAAGTAACTTAGTATGTTCACTGATCACCCATACATTTTGAGACACTTTTACTTTACTTGAGTATTTCCATTGTATGAAACTTCATGTTTCTACTCTACTGCACTGAAATTTTCACTCAGAGATAAAGTTACTTGTTTCTTCTCAGATTAAGGTTTGACATACTCAACATATGATTATTTCATAAAAGTCTATGCATTGTTATAGATGAAACTACCCAACAGTATATAAAATAGTAAAAATGATCTCCAACTCGACCAACTACAACATTAAAGTAATTAAACACAATTATTAATGATCCAATAATATAATAAAATAACACAGAGACAGTTCAGTATAATGAGTAGATATGGGCATACTACAGGCATGCTTATTAAGAGTTTTTAGTTTTTGAGAAAGATATGTTTAATGCCCGACTCCAGGGCGCTTCACCAGACTCAAGGACACTGAGCAATATACTGTATATAAATATGACTGTGAGCAGCGGTTAACAATGTAGAAGTATGGGTGCTGAATTAGAGTATGAGAGGGTTAATATTGTTTGGACAGTGTGTTTTCTTTTTTTGGATTTGTGATATTAAGAGGATCCTCATTAATCTTAAATGTTTTTTAATATCTTTATATATAACTGACACTAGTGCTGATATTTACCAACTGTCTATTTTTAACCTTTCTATTTTTGATAGGCCAGATTGTCTTGGATAATGTGGTGTGATATGGATGTTGCACAGATCATCATCACTCAAGATGCTTCATAACTCTGGCTCTGTGTATATGCAACTTTTGTGGCTCCTGATGAAGGCATGGATGGATTACTGTACCAGCTGACCCAGTGTCCAAGAGGTCAAAGGGGCCCCAGGCTAGAGCCTCTCTATGCATTGCCTTAATATTTCTTGCTTGAATGTCATAGAGCTCGGTTTTAAGACATAAATTACCACAGAGATACATAATGACTACTGAGAGACCTAAAACAACTACAGAGAGACCCAAAATTACTAAAAAAGACCTGGAAAAAAAAAGGAGACACAAAAGGACTCCAAAAAGACAAAAATAAATAAATTTAAAAAGAGTCAAAATGACTGGAAAGACTACTGGAAAGAGATGGAAGAGATGATTATGAAGAAACACAAAACAACCAAAAAGAAACACAAAATTACCATAAAGAGACACAAAACTACCAGTTATGAAAAATAGACATGAAAGAACCAGAAATACATGCAAAACAAACAAACAACAATAAAACTAAACAAACAAAAAGTAATATGGGACACACAAAACCACCAGAAAGAAACTCCAAACGTATAAAAATATTGCATTGTTTGTAATCATTTTGTGTCTCTGTAAATAAATAAATATTACAGCAATAAGTGAGATAGTTTGCGGGAACTCTTCAATGTTTATTCGTTCGACCTACTCAAAGTCTTATAGTTGTTTCATCGTCTTGCCTGCTTAGTGATCTCTTCCCCCGAAGTACGCGTTTATGTGAAATCTTACAGTTGGTTGTTGTCTTGAACGCAGCACAGTGACTTCATTGGACGTTAGAGAAACTGAACCGCCTTCACCGTGCAGCGTTCATTACTACCCGACTGTAGGACGTCGAGTAATACGCTGTGCAGCCAAACTCTTTGTCGCTCTCATCGTTACTGTGTGGTTTTGTATCTTAAAGCAGGTTACCGGTGTGTCGGTGGCTGTGATGGACCGCTGGAGAGGCAGAGTGGCTCTGGTGACCGGTGCCTCGGTCGGGATCGGTGCTGCGATATCTAGTGAGCTGGTCCGGAACGGTATGAAAGTGGTGGGCTGTGCCAGGGACGTCGAGAAAATACAGGTTTGCTGTGAAATTAAAAGTGTATTTCTGCACTTTGGGGAAATAAAGGAATAGCTATCAAACTTTAGAACAAACCGATGTAACGCCAGCTGTAACTTAGCTAGCTAGGAGCTAAATGTCCTTGTCAATGGAAACCAGTGAAAAGTGAAAGTAAGATAACGTTGAGTGAAAGTAGCTAACTGTTGCAGGGCGTATTTGCTTTAGAGTTAAATAAATGAAAATACACTTTGTTTGTTTCCAGACAGCTACTTTACCTTTTTTTTTTTAACAACTGTAATCGTGTTTTAAAAATGAAGACTATTGGTTGGACTAAACAAACACTATTTCCTTAAAGTTTACAACGATAACAAGAAGATTATCAAAACATTATCCATAAGGAAAATAATTAGTTGTAGTCCTTTTCAAAATAGTTTATAAATCCGCTCCACCTCATTCTCTACCAGCCACAACACTAAAATGCTTAGACAATAATGATATAAAAGTATAACAGTCACATGGGACACTTTTCTCTACAGAATAATAATTTCAGATACTTTTTTGTTCATACTTGCATACGTAACTTTTCCAAAGCAGACTTGTAATGGCTTATAAATTAACCAAGATCAAAAGTTAACTAAAGTTCATGTTGAAGATTTTTTGGAGGCTGCACAAAACAAATATGGACTTCTAAATGATCTGAGTTATACAAATAATTTTCAGCTGTGTCAGTCTTATGTAAGCCACACAGGATGAGTGGTAGCCTATACTTTTTTTATTTTTTTTTTGGAATTTGTCTCATGATCTCTGGTTAAACTTTAGTTTCCTGTAAAAACAAACCCTCATAAAAAATAACGTCTCTTGTGTGTCAGACTTTGCTGTTAACTTGTCACAGTGACGAAGATATTTTTTCTATTGAGAAACCTGTAGTTCAGGGTTTACTGCAGTATTTTATAGCAGAGCTGAGCCACCTTGCCTGAAACAAAGACTACCTCCAATAACATCATACAGGTTTTATGAAACAAAACATTAACCTTTAAAAGAAAAGAGGCAGGGATGATGTTCTACACAGAAAATTGAGTGAATGTGCCCATTGTTTAGGTTCTCCATTTCTATCTAAAAACATCAAGAGATGAATTGTACCAAGACCTGAGTGGCTTACCACCTCATTGGAGCAGTTTCTTGGGATTTAACTTGTATTAAATTCTGCAGAGTTAACATCAACAGTTTATATTACACATTACATTGCATTTCCTTTTACATATCTGGAAAAAAGTAATAATTAGTTTAGCTCCCAGATTAAGGACTCTAAAAGTCACATCACTCCATCACCTTTTCTTCAGATCTGGTGTAAAGTTTTTCCTTGATTAACACATTTACAGTATTTTTGTTCACGTCAAACTAAAACCTCTGAATGGGAGTTTGGGTGGCTTGTGTGAACAACTAAAAACACCTTTATTAAACCTATTTAAAAGTAGTCAATTAATCAATTTGTTGATTATCAGAAAAAGTAATTGACTGCTATTTTGTTAATCGATTAATTGCTATTTTCGGCTTCTGAAATATTAAAATGTTATGCTTTTCTCTGTTTTTTATCTTTATAAATTGATATAAAATGATGAGAACATGATTATCTTTAGACTGCAGAGATAGATATAATTTTTTTGTATTTTCTGACATTTTTCTGACATTTTATAGACTTAACAGTTGATTGATTAATTGAGAATGATTGCCAGATTAATACATTACTATTGATATAGTAATTGTTAATGATGCCAACTTCACAAATGTGATTATAAAGCTGATGGTCTGACATCTTTTTGGTTTTGATTTCAGAAACTGGCAGCGGAGTGTCAAACCGCAGGCCACAGTGGTGTGTTGGTGCCTTTCAAGTGTGATTTGAGCAACGAGGAGGAGATCATGTCCATGTTCTCTGCTATCAAAGCGCAGCACAGAGGTGTGGATGTGTGCATCAACAATGCTGGCCTGGCTCATCCAGAGTCGCTGTTAAATGGCAAAACCAATGGCTGGAAGAACATGCTGAATGTAAGAGCTTAGTATTTTTCCGCCCCCATGTCCGTCCGTATGACACATTCTCATGCCTGTGATATCTCAGTAAAACAAAAGCTGTTTTTGGCCTCTTGAATGTGGTATCTCGAGACCGCCTTGTGGGGATTTCTTTAGATTTGGCCAAACATTCTCTTGGACTCAAAAATGAACTGATTTAAATTTTTTGGGCAAAGGTCAAAGTTGAAGGTCATGGAGACCTCACGTTCTTTTGAATGTGATATCACAGGAACGCTTCAGAGCTATTGTTAATGTTATTAATAACAACTATGCTTTTCCTACTATGGCGAGTCAAACATGACAGTATGTTAGGTCAGGAAAGCTTCAGTTGATCAGATACATCAACCTCCACATAAAACAAATCACACTAATAAAAACTTGCAGCAAGTTGGACAATACATTTTTAAAGAGTAATACTGGGCCAGTTATCAACAAATAAATAGTTAAATGTCCTACACCTTCAGGCTGACTCATTTATAGATTTTAAAACTAGTTTCCTTGTGCACAGGAAATGATGATCACATGTGAAGGTTGTATGGATTATTATATTTCTGTGTAGAAAGGGACATTATGTCTAGAAGCCTTTATCTTAAAGTTATTAATGCAAGACTTTTTATTAACTTTTGACTTTTTCTTCTTGGTGTTTTGCAGGTCAACGTCCTTGCATTGTCTATATGCACCCGTGAAGCATATCAGTCAATGAGAGAAAGAAATGTTGACGATGGGCACATCATAAACATTAACAGGTACGATGATGGTAGTGCTTGTAAAGCTCTGTTGATTTAATATTTCAACCCAACAATTAGTTTACAAAAAATCGTACTACGGTGGTCCATTGGCAACACTACTCAGTACAGCTGAGTACTATGAATAAAATATGTGAAAAATATCATTAAAATACCCCAATATTACTTCAAATCCAAAACAGTGCATCTCTGCAGTTAACAAACAACCCAAAATATTATTAAAATGATCAAATATGTACAGATTATTAGTAAAATTAGTAAAATCACTAAATTATGCCCAATATAATACCACTAAAATATCAAAAATATTATTACAATGTCTAAAAAGAATAAATAGAATATGTGAAAACAAATCTGTAAAACGAAAAATCTCAAAAAAGTAGGAAAATGTCTGAAAATAAACTTTGTGTTTAATTCAGGAACTGTTTTAGCCTTAGACCCAAGACAGTTTTGTGTCACACAGATTTTCTTGCATCACTTGAAAAAAAAACAAAACAACTGAGAATAAAACTTTCAGGGATTTGTCAAACTTCACAAGTACTAGGGACAGAGATCATATCAGTACAAGCACTGTCGTTAAACGCTGGTGCTGACCTGGTTTCCTACAAATCACACATCTTCCTCTGTTGCAGCATGAGCGGACATCGTGTCGTTCAGAGTGCCTTTACACATTTCTACTCCGCCACCAAGTACTCTGTGACAGCCCTGACCGAGGGCCTGAGACAGGAGCTGCGTGAGGCCAACACCCACATCAGAGCCACAGTAAGTATTTAAAAAAAAAAAAAAAAAATCTTTTTAGTCTTCACATCCAGTCCTCTGCATTGTGCTTCATTAAACAATTCAGATCTAGAACCAATCTGAGCCTCAAGTCTACCACAAACCTTTTCCAGCTCCATGAGCACCATTAACATCATTAGGATGTGTGTCCATATAGTGTTTTGTTGTCAGGGTCTTTTTTTCACTTGTTCCCACTTGTAAGAACAGGGTGCTTGGCCACATTTGAAAATGTCTGAACTTTTCAGAAAAGGTGCTGGCTTTGTCACTGTTGCTAATTTTTCAGGCAACCAGTCAGATGGAGTTGGACTTGTCACCCTGGTAACCAAGGAAAGACCTCTGTCTATCCGGAGCTTTATTATATCTGTGATAGAAACTATCACAACAGAGCCTGCTACGACCTGCCAGGACTTTATGCCAGATAAAAACACTATACGGACACACACCCTTATTAAATATTATAAGGCAAAGCAAGTTTATTTGTATAGTACCTTTTAACAACAAGGCATTTCAGGTAGCTACACATAAGACAGAACAACATTGAGGAAAGAGATAAAAGAAACTCTTTTCAAGAAACTATATTCAAGCACATTTTCATTGACATATGACTGGTATGTCAGATGGGGATCAAGCCCTAGACAAACAAGTTCCTCGAAGTGATAATCTATGGCTCTGTAACTTGAGGGCAACGACTACTATTGACTATTGGGCTAACCTGAATCACATTAGCCATTCTGTCATTTCAACAACTGTAGGAGCCTGATCTCTAAAAATACAAATAGCGCAGACAAACTCAACACTCGAGTTCCAAGTCACAATTTTCACCTCAGAAATTTGAGGGACATTAATTAACAACGATATAATATAGCAACCAATTCTCCATCTTTTGCTCCACCAATTGTTGTGAAAGGGTTTTTAGGCATACTAGATAAAGTTTTCCTACTGCTTACAGGCCACTTTCCGATACTTTATTCATCAAAGCAAAAAATACAAAAATCATTCAGCTCCATCACCGATTAACATTTCTCTATTGCGCCTTTTTCTTGCTAGAGACTACCTTTACCTTGGTGGGTGCAATGGCATCAATAACATTTGTCGTTTTAGAATATAAATTTGCAAAGCATTTCATAAACTTTACTCATTTCTGGTAATACATTCTTTTTGCAGTGTATTTCTCCTGGTTTAGTGGAGACAGAATTCGCTCTGCGGCTCCACGGATACAATGCTGAAAAAGCTGCTACTGCGTACTCCAAATATGAGGTAAAAATATTATTCCCACATTCCCAGAGTACTGTTGATCTAATTACTAGAACATAAAAAGTATCTGAACCATTATAACAGTCCATATCATTTCACCTTTCCCTTCTCTTGTAGCCTTTGAAAGCAATAGATATTGCAAATGCTGTTACGTACGTCCTAAGTGCCCCTCCCCATGTGCAGGTTTGTGATTTTCTGTCTCGTGTATATTTTAGTGCTTTCTATAGTGACTTATCATACACGTTTTTGACCTTTGCTCTTTTACTGTACATAATAAGATAATGAGACCTTCACATATCTTTTCTTTCAGATTGGAGACATTCAGATGCGACCTGTGGAGCAGGCGGTGTAGTGTTGCACCATGTGATGAGTTGGTGTACCAGCAAATTCTTCATCTGACTTTTGTATGACATTTGTGAAACAAATTACTTTATCTGCTCATGGAATAACTGGTTTCAAAGTTCATGCTGTAATTAACACTTAAAGAATAAAATGTCTGAATTGAAGATTCAATTTCTTCCATTTCAGCTTTATTTTTTACACAGAAGGAAATTTGATTTGTAGCCAGGAAGTAAACAAATAAAACACATGGATGCACCAATGACAATAACAATGTATAGTCACAAGCATAAACGCAATATAAACATAAGAAAACACAAATATTAATAATGTAAAATATATATATTGAAATATAATATAATATATAAATATTTAATATTAAAATATCAGACAAAAAATGTGTGAGTTGTTGATCCAGACTAAAATAACTCAATTATTGTGTTAGGACAATGTTTCTAATAAGTCTGAATCTAAAGCTGTTAAAATACACACCAGCATCAGAGCTGCTGTTTTTTCTGCTGCATTTTCTGACCTGTTTAAATGTTTGTCAGATTCCACTGACAGTGTACAGTCACATATCACTATATACAGAGCGGTATGGTCTGTGGTCAGTAGACCATAGATAAGAGACCTCACTAGCTGGCATAAGGTTGGGTGTTTTCTTCTGGTTTTTATCACTTTCATTATTTTTTTGCATTAGTACTGTAGTTTGTCAGGTTGACAAACTGTTTCTACAAGACTTTGTCCATTTTAATGGTTGATAACACATTACTGCATATTACCTTAGAATACTGGAGGTGTGTATGGGGCAGTGCTCTCAGGTATTTCAAGTACTTCATAATTCGTTTTGGTGTGGTGCGGTATATTTTACACTGTGCAGCAGAATTTCTCCTGTTTTCACCATCAGCCTTTTTACAGTTTTCTTTCCTGCATGGCTCTAATTGTCGCAAAAAGGAACTACTGTAAATCTGACCTAAAATCATTCAAATCTTTTGACTGTACCTAAAATAACAAATGGAGGTTCAGCTTGTACAAGGAAGTTGCCAAGATTCACAGATACATGTGGTTTTCATTTGTAAGCTGTCATCCTTTTAGTGTATAGTGTAACAGATGCCAGTGAGAAATGTCTACTCTACACCTTCTACACAGCTTTCCAGGAGACCCAGAAGATATGAGAGATTGTGACCCTGCATGACATGGCCTACAATAATGTGGAAGAAGGGGGGTGATGCTGAAGAGGTCCCATGATACTCACAAGAAGAGAGAGGTCAGAGTTTCCAGTCCTGAATGTAATGGAAATGTTGTTATTTTGGACAGCTTAGAAGAAGAGTTAGAAGTGTGTGCAGTTTACTATCAAATGAGAGTAAATTAGATGAAGTGATTTAGTGAAACTCGAGTCACAATATTATAACCATGGTGAAAGCATGTGAAACTGTCCTAAAATATCCACTACACATCACTGGAATAGCTCTGGTGAATTTCACCATGAGAATTGTTCTCTATGCATCAAATTCATAATCTCCTTTATTTGCTATGAAAAGTAAAATGAAAACAAAAGCACACTAAATTGATGCTGGATTGAGTCGGATTTTAGCTGTGGTACAACTCACCTTTAGTATGATCAAACAAAATCAAATTCATTTGGCTCATGGCCAGTACTTTCCACAGACATACAGGCACTGGTAGAGGAAGTATTCAGATGTTTTACCAAAGTAAAAGTATTAATATCACACTGTAAAATACTCCATTAGAAGTAAGAGTCCTGTATCGAAAATCTTATCTAAGTAAAAGTATGTAGGTACAGTTTTGAAAATGTATTTGAAGAACTAAAAGTACAAGTGCTCAACACAGATGCATTCAGGAGTATAGATCTCCACTGAGCAACAAAATTTGACCAACAGCTCTTCAGACATTCTCCACTAGAGGTCACAACAAGCATAATGTTAAATACCTCCAGAATAGCAGACAGCAGTGGAAGAAGTATTCAGATCCTTTAGTTAAATAAAAGTACCAAAACAATAGTGAAAGAATAAAAGTAAAACTCCTAGATTAAAATTCATACTTCAGTTAAAGTGTATTATTACCTTACTAGGTTGTCAATACTAATGAATCAATGTATATGTTTTAATTAACTAGTTTAGGAAGAAAATACATAAACATAAAAATGAATATATATTTGTGTGAACTTTGTTTTTTCTTCTTTCCTCCTCTGTTAATCATCTCATGACCACAAGATTGACAAGATTTATCCCCTAGTTTGGGAACCACAGAACTAAACCGTCAAATATAAAGTCATTTAAACTAGCTCCATCCCGACTAGCAACAACTAATACATCAGTATTAACAACCTATTACTCTCACATATAATAATGTATCAGTCATAGGGGAGGAGACTTTTTACTGCAGAACAAGTACTTTGATATTATAAGTACATCTTCCTGATATTACTTCTGCACTGTTACTTAAGAAAAGGGCCTGAATACTTCTTCCACCACTGCATGTTAGCACTGTGACAACATTAGTTTAGTAGCCTGCTGCTGTGCCTAAAGACAGCTTCATATAGCTGCTGCAGCATGAAGACAATAATTCTATAATTAATATAAACACTGAATAGGTTGTATAGGCAGTATGTATATATGTTTAACTACTGTTTCTTTAAAATCACCAGCTGCTGTTTTAGTGAATAACAGAACATAGAGGAGGCTCTGCTGAAAGTGAGACCTACTTCAATCTCCTTCTGTGTCTCTGCCTGTAGAGAGCTGCCGGGGAAGTTCCTGCTCTGTTTCCAGTCCAGAGGAAAGCCAAGGTCAGCTGGGGCCTGCCACTGCCAGCTACCAACCACCACCCACCGTCTTTCTGATGTTAATGAACATCTAGTGACACAGACCCTATACTTGTATACATACCCAAATGTTGGCAAAACACTTGTGTGTCCAACACAAGTGTTTTTGGCCACACACATTGGACATTATAAAGAATCACCTCTTGTGCCAGGCTGTAGCTCCTTGCTCCCAAACAGAAAATGTGTGTCAGAGAAATGGGGCTAGTGTTTGCTTTGGTCACATACCACAAATAAAACATGATTTCTGGGCTCTATAGAAGCTCAGAAAGACAAAGTTGCTATCTTGTATTCAGGGGTGTGGACAGAGGGCTGGCCAGATGTGGCCCTAGCAGAATCAGAAGGTAAAACGAGGTTTGTTTGTTAGTATCATAGATTAATTACTGAACAGATTAAGGCTCAGGTCACTCAACCAGAGCTACTGTATGGAGCGACTGCTAATATTTCTTGTTGGAAAGTCAATGAGAGAACTGAATCGACACAAAACAATCACAAGGAGATGCAAAATGACCTCAAAAAGACTCAAAATGACTAAAAAGAGATGTAAACTAACTACATTGAGATGCAAACCATCATAATGAGACACAAAACAACCACATATTCAGACATTAGATACATATTCAGATGCATTTTATTGTCTTTTTGTTACTGTGCACTTTATAGATCTGGTTTTTGTGTGACATACTTTCACACTTTCATACTTTCACTTGCTATAGAGACAGTGTTCTACATAACCTATATAGTCAAACTGGAGAACCAGGATTGTCTGTATTTGATGAGCTTGCTTCTTATCTCAGAAACAAGGGTGGCTTTTAGAAGAGGTAGAAAAAGCACTTCCTCATCCATCAGTGCCACATGAGCCAATATATCTGCTGCAGGTTAGTTTCTCTCAATCAATAAATCCTCCTCCATATAGGGGAATATAATGAATTATTGGATTCTTCATCTAATAGGATGGCACAGAGACCATGTCCTCTCATTATCGTGTCCTCCTCTATACCACAGATAATGTATTCCTTTGTGTGTTTCTCTGCCCGACCAGAACAGTCAACCCACTCTCAGATGTTCAAAGCCATCGCCGCAGTAATGAGCCGGGGTTAAAACCCTAACATGACCCCTGCCCATTGGGTATCCAACCAACTCACAGGGGAGGAGGTACCGGCTGCACCTATCAGCTAGGTTTGAGAAATATTCAAAGCTGATTGTATGATTTCATTTTTTTCTTTTATGACTAATATTAATTGATATAAAGTAACTTGGTATATTTACTGATTTATATTTTTTTTGCTTGTGCTTTTCATGCTTTAAGTACATTTTGCTGATAATACCTCTGTACTTTCACTTAAGTAGGATTTTGAATGCAGAACCTTTATTTGGAATTTTGGAATTGGTACTTAAACTTTATTTTCGCTGATTTTAAAATTGAATGAAAAAAAGGTTTCCACATATGTTATATTTTCATTATCTGTGTTGGTGATAATGCATGCACTTTATGGTCAGCGTACAAAAAATGAGGATGAAGAATAAAAATCAAAATTTGTCTGTTTCTAACCAACCATGTTTTTTCTGTTTTTAATGTACACAGGTGTCCACCACCCTGCTTGCTACCCCCAGTATGACATCAAGCTACTCCTATATCAACCACAGAGCAAAACCCTACCACTGCACCTCTCAGCCCTTTGACTGATCTTCACCCCAGTTACACTCAAGGTAAATTACCTCGTGAAAGTCTGCACTGCACATAAATAAATGTTTTAAAGGTCCTATATTGTATAAAGTGAGATTTCCATGTCTTGATTATAAAGCAGGTCTAGGTTCTATATTAATACTGTGAAAGTATCAAAGCGCTCAGTCCATAGAGAAATGCACACAGCCTTTATTCAGAAGCTGAGCCTTAAAACCAGCCTTCAGGACTTCCGTTACTTTGTGATGTCACAACAAAGCAGTCACTGCTCTCAGCCATGAAAATGAAAATCTTATAATTAGACTTTTAATGAGACTTTGAGTGGACATGAAATTGCTGTGGAAATTTGTAAGTTCTCCACCTACTAGCAACTATTAGCCCATGTGTTAATCTTTATACAGTAAGTGTTAATCATTTTTTTATTCTTGAATAAATCTGATTTTGACATACTAAAGCTACCAACATGGAGACATTTTTTTCATTGTTTCATTTCTTATGTAAGCCAAAGTTGTGTAAGCGTTGGTGCATAGTGTAGATTTTGTCTATCAAAATTTAAATATATATTGTACATAAACATGAAACCAATACATTCTCAAAAGTCATAAACTTGCAAGTGAAATGGAAAATTCCTCACTTTCTCCTCCCTCACTGTGAGAAATGGCTTCATCACACATCCACTATGTTAGTCACTTCTGCCACTAATGATTGTGTCTGAATGCCAGGCTCCTTTGAATGCTTGGGTGTCTTCCAAAAACTCTGAGAACTTAAGCATGAAAGTCTGTGCTGTTTCGTCATTCCCACTGTTTGCAAGATTTACGATGTAATCTGACATTGTGCACTATATCTGAAAAACTTTCCTTAAAAATGCATTTTATATGTGTCTAATTTGGACATCTCATTCTTTCAAACTCATCCAGATAAATTCTTCTTAAGCAAGCATGTGAGAGTCAGCTGACCCTGGAGGATTTCAGCCTCTGCACTGGGTGTTACAACCCTCATTGGTGAGAGGTGAAAGTATAATGTGCAAGCAGAGCACCTAATCTGTGTGGAGAATGTGACCCGCCTTAAACCTCACAACAGGGTGGCAGCTATAAGACCAAAGTCCTCAGTCCACTAGAACAAAAGAACACAGTACATAAACTTGCAGCATTTTCTTGGCATGGTTTCTGTGCACAGTATGCAAAGAAATGTTCACAAAAAATTTAAATCAGGTTAAGCAGGTTATGTGTTAAGCCTCTGAGTTTTAGATTTCAAATGTTAATTAAATATTTCCAGCTGAGATAACAAGGGCATGTCCGCACAAAATGATTTTGATGATATTCTATCTATCCTAGCGAGCTGTCATATCTTATCTGAATATATATCATTTCAGATATCTACAAAGCTGATTAAAGGAAAACGCTATCATACTTTCTTTCCCAAAGTTAGATGATTCAATTGTTACCAACTCATGCCTCTATGCTAAATACGAAGCTAACGCTAGCAGTTGGTTATCTTAATTAACTCAGCTTAAAGACTGGAAACTCAGGGTAACATCTAGCCTGACTCTGTCCAAAGGTAACATTGCCTAAAAGTGTTTCTAAAGCTCATTCATTAAAACATCAGATCTAGTTTGTTTAATTTATGCAGAACCCAAAGAGTGAAAAACAATATGTTGCAGTTTGTGTGCTAGCTTCATGTTAAGCATACAGATAAGAAAGTAGCATCAACTTTCTAAGTCTTGGTAAGAAAAGAAAAAAAGCATATTTCCCATGATGTAAAATTTCTCTTTTGAAATATAAGAATGTTATTTATTTAGTTTCTCACTAGATATAAACGGAAGCACTGTGAGATGCATCTATAATCATTCATAAATTTTATTATAGACATGCAGAACAAAGTATTACAAAACATGATTCTCATATAACAATCAAATGTGATTTCTGTCATTTTCTGTGATTTAAATGCTGAACCAAAGAACATTATACTGTAAATATTTTAATGTACTGTCTTTAAGTCATCATGAAGCAAGTTTATCTGATCAACAGAAGCTAGCCTAGCCAGCTAAGTTGCCTTTTTTTTTATTTTTAAGCCTATGCTGCTATGCTTGCGCTGCATGGCTCATTGGTGTCTGATAGACAGTGCTGCTTTCCTCCTCTTCTTCCTGGTGAATTGTGCGTTTGCTCTTTCAATAGATAACTGAATTGGGCTCATGGTGGGAGTAACTGAGGTGGTCATGCTGGGCTTTTCAGATCTCTGCAGACTGAGCCCTTCAGGAGTGGTGACTTTGGATGACGCGGTTGTAAATGTCATTGGTGTATGTTCAGTTTGTTCAGGGATAGGAACTTGGTCGCTGAGGGCAACAGGCACGGCTTTCTTTCTTGGTTTTCTCTGCTGTCTGATTGTCTGCCTTTGTCGTTTTGTACTGATATTAGTTGCGGCTGTTGTAAAAAGCCTCCATTCACTGTGAGTTTCTAGTTTTTCCGTAGGCCAGCTGACCGCAGCAGTCGTTGCAGGGCTGTTCAGTGCACTAGCATCTGGAGTTGTGAGAATAGTGAGCACATTTTCAGAGCTGTTGTGATAAAATGGATTTTCACCTGAAGGGGGCAAAGCTGTTTTCCTCCTTCTCAGTCGTCTCTCTTTTGACCTTAGCTTTTTCAATACACTAAAGGAAGAGTTCAGAGCTGTAATGCGGGTGACTGTTTTCCCGCCATAAATGTCCGGCCTGTGTGAAACCTGCTGTTCTGTGGTGGGGACCTGTGTTACGGTGGGAGCCCCGGTGAGAGGGATCATTTTCAGATTGTCCACAGAGGAATTTTCGTGGGCTACAGACACAATGGGAGCGGCCCAGCTGACTTTCTTCCTTTTTTTCCTCCCCTCTCTGTCTCCTCTCTCCTTTGACCTGTTCCTTTTGACTTTGGGGATTACAATGGGACTACTGGCTGTGCTGACGACAGGTCGCTCGTCAAAGATTCTCCCAAGGCTTTGTTGCTCAGGTTGATCTGTTGAGGTTATGGTATTGATGCTGGGGACAGAGACGTTGTTGTCTGCTGTGTTGGTTACAAGCGCCTCAGAAGGTGGAAGAGGAACATTCTTGATCTTCTTTCTCCTCCCCTTTCTTAGCCCTCTGGATTTTGCTTTATGTGGAACAGAAGTTGTGTTTGATGATGCAGAATTTTTTTCTGTCAAGGCATCAGTGTGCGACTCTGCTGGCTTCTTCTGGACTATCGTGGATGACGTAATGGAAACAGTTTCCTTATCCATCGCTGGTTCATCTTTCATGACTTCATTGGAGGGTTCTTCTTTCCCTCCGAGCTCATATTCATTGTCACCGACTCTGTTTGTGTTTCTACTTGACTCTTCATGTTTGTGCGACTGACTGATGAAGTTACTCAGGGCGATGACTTCCCCTGCTTTGCTGCCAGAGGGAGAAACTGCAGCTCCTTCCTCTGCTTTAACACCTGCCTCTGCTTTCAGCTTTCTCTTCCTCCCCTTTCCTTTTCCTTTTTGCTTCTTGGTTGTTTTCTTCTTCTTTCCAGTGTTCTTCCTCTTCTTCTTCTCTGAGCTTTGCGTCTCGTCTTTTTCAGAGTCGGCGGTGGAGCTTTGAGAGGTGGAGACAGTGGCGAGGACCTTGATGAAGTCCTCGGCAGCGGTGACGACGTTTGTGAGTGAAGGCTCTTCAGGGCCTGACATGGTAGACTGAGTCGTAGTCTCCGGTTTCTCTTCTTCCTCACTTTTCTTGGAATCTTCCCTCTTGGGAGGAGCCAACGTCAGCACATCGATGACGTCAATACCACCAAAGTCATACGGAACTGCCTCTTTCAGCACAGCGACGGGGAACTTCTCATATCGTTTACACCTAGGAGAGTGAGAACAAAGGGGAGGTGGTGATTTCAGACAGAAATACAGCTCAGTATGCTGCAAAGCTACTTATAAGTTAAACTCCAGAGTTCGCTCATACTTACAGGCCATACCAGTGCCGCTCCGCACACTGTTCTTCATAGGCAAACTCAAAACAAGGCACGCCGATAACATTGAAGAATGCCTGACCAACAACCCTGGAAGATGTGTCATTGACTTTCCTCAGACAGTCTTTCAGCCTGCAGAGTGTGACAGAACAAAAATTCAGTCTTGTTTCACAAAATCATTCAAATGCAAAAGATGTTGATACAGTTTAACCTATGAAAGCAGAGTAACTCCAAAAATTGACAGAGGCATATTTGTTGTGTTTGACTTTGACTAAATAGCCATACATCCTGGAATAGGCCTATAGCTGCAACTTCAGCAGTAAACAGCTTCACTGAGTTTATTTAAAAAAGAAAGATCTAGAGTCTATGAATTGTTACCAATTCATGTTGCTACACATCTGGACAGAATAACAGTCCGACTAATGAGCTGTTTATTAAACGATAGAACTAAATTTAACATTTTGAAAAGTTCAATCTGCATTAACTTTTTATGTGTTCATTAATCTGAGCCTTTTTTAAAGGGTGATGCAAAATATCTCATTTTTATTACCTTCTATATAGTTCTGATTCTTTTATGAATGTGTATCATGATGTTTTCATTTGCTGTCATACTCTTCAAACGGGCTTGGTTCATACCATTAGCATCCCAGTACACATCATTAAAAACGTGTAATACTGGATGCAGCTGCCTGTTCGCCTCAGCATTTACCGAAACGTACCCTAAACACAGAAGTAATACAACATAGTCCAGCTGTACAGTATATATACACACACATATGTCTATGTTTTACTCACGTATTGTCGCAGTCACAATGACAGATGGAGTGCCACTTGAAATTAGTGTGGCCATAATTTGAGGAGAAGGCGTGGATGACATGAGGACAGTGGTCATGAGTACGGCAGCAACTGTCCGTCTCTGCAAAGTTTCCTGCAAAGAGGAAGTCACAGTTACTAAGAACACAGTCACATAACACACACAAACAGAATGAACTTAATAAAATTACTTAAAAGTGTTTGTCATATAAAAGTCATATAACCTACCCAGCTGGTCATAGTTGTCAGCCATGTTACCGGCTCCACACCACAGGGTCCCAGGATAAGTAAACCCTCTCTTGGATCTTTTTAAAACCTTGTTCTGCAGCGCAGAGTCATCACTGTCATCCGTCTCCACCCTGTCGCTGCGCCCGGACCTCTGTTTAAACTCCCGGCACATCAGTTTGGCTTCATTCATGCGCGCAAAACGCGTCTCGAGCTGCCGCGCGGCTCTCTGCTCTTTCAGCCCCAACCTGCACTCGTGCATGAAGGACTTCACCTGCATCTGGTTCACAATAACAGAGCAGTTCACGAGCTTGCCGGAGGGGCTGACGACGGAGCGCACCACCTCGGCTCCGTCTGACACCTGGTAGAGGAAATTCTCCCCCACGGTTGACATTTTTGCGCAAAAGGTGCCGTTGAGCATGGAGAACATCTCTTTGCTCTCCTTCTCTGCGTCCAAATCGCGGCTCAGGAAGTCTCCCTTGACGAAGTTTCTGTCCAGATAAGACAGAAAGATGAAGAAGACCGACCACATGATGCGGCGAGTGGCACTTTCAGCACCACGCGTAACGGAGACAGCTCCTCGAGGTTTTCCGGCGCTCTCGAGCAGCCCTCCCACTTTTAAGGCGAAGCTCAAGTGGTGCGATTATTATACGATAAATGGCAACGCTGGGAGGAGTCAGCCGAATTAACCTCTTTAGATGTCCAGCGTGGGTAGTGTATCTTCATCTATTACACAGAGCGCCAGTGCGCACTGAGAGGAAATGTAAGCCCATGAACCAGCATGTTAAAAGCCACAGAGGGAGAGGAGAGGGTTAATTTGTGGGTGTGTAGCGCATGAACCTCCAGCAACTTTCACTGCAGAGACAGATGACCGCAAGTTACCTCCCAACCCCCTTGGCTCTCACCCCCCAGAAAGTGGAGATTTACTTTGGGAACGCGCATGGAGGAGGTTCTAGCTTGCCCCAGCTTTCCATGGTAACAGGCATGGGGTGATTGTGCCAACCCAGGAGATTGGACATCTTTCAAATGCCACAAAACAGGCACTGAATTGGTGATGACCTTAATCACAAAGCAGGGACAAAACTCTTTCATTGTGGAATGTGGAGAAAGGTTGGTGCTGTCGCACGCAAACCACACTGACTGACTGAAAGGCCCACGAGACCGTGGCTGATAGCCTACTGAACTGATTGTCGGATTCACACAAAACTCATTAAAATAATGGAGGCATCAGCTGACGGCTTGGCATCCAGGTATCCTGACACGGGCTATCTAACAGTCCTGTTAATCAAGTTGAGTTTTACCCTCAGAATCTGTTTTGGTTGTGTTATAAAATATAATTTGTTTTTAATGGGTTTTGCCATGCTAAAATGTGACAAACTAGCTGTATCTAATGTCTAGTCTAACATTGATCAAATATGAATTCCCTGTCAAATTGCTCCAATTATGGTTTCCTCTTCCCTCCACCAATGGACAGGATGTAATGCCTGCACAGACAGAGCATTCCCATCTTGATAGAAGTTAAATATCAGTTGTATCAGTTGTAAATATCATTGTCCAAATTAGGACTGCATCATTGACTCTTGCTGATGATAGTTCCAGGTCATAAATATCCAAAAAGCTCTAAAGCCAATGAGTACCTCAAATATCATGAGGAGGTTTGTGATGCTGCACTACAATCTTACCTGCAGTCACGCCTGCCACTCAGGCTTTGCTTGTTTTTTTGTTTTTCTTCTGAAAGGGAAAGGGAGTGGGAGTCATCATTTAAAAGATATACTGAAGATATACAGCTCGGTCCATTGGTAATTGTACTCCTGTTAGTTCTGCAAGACCACTAATAACCTTCCGCCACAAACGAAAAACTCCCATACAACATGTATAAAAGAGCCAATGATTCTGTGGAGGTAAAATGAGCAAAATGTGTCAGAGTCCAGTCCCATCTGATGTGTAATTCTTAGTGTTATATGTGGATCCATCTTAAAATGGGATGACCCTTTAAACCTGACCTTTAGTGAACCTGGGAGGCTTTATGAGGTGATCTTATTCTAAAGTAGTAGAAAAGGGAGTGTTTACCTTATTCACCACTTATGTTGTTTTGTAATGTAATTTGAAAATGGATATGCACCATTCTGGATCTGGCCCGTAGTACAGTGTATTTGTAGTGTCTTGTAAGCCTATGCACACTGGGCACTTTGCAGGAAAAATAGGCTTTCATTCAGTCATTAATGTATCAGCAGCTGCAGTTCATATCATCGACTCAGTGAGGAAAACAGTTTCATGCATTAAATTATTGCAGATCTGTGTCTGACCCATGTGGGCTGAAGTATGACCTTTTTTGGCAAAATCTCACTAAAATCTCATTTTGAGTTCAGAAAATGATGCACAGCTGTGCACCTACGAACAACTGACTGTTCCCCAGAGAAAAGAAAAACCTCTTGTCAGGTTGGGTTTCTAATCAGCCCAGTGTTTTGTCACATGGCTGGTCTTACTCAGAGCTCTAGAGGCGGAGATCCAGCCTACTCAAGGCACTGAAATCGGATTGTTGGAAGGCGGAGAGAAATGATGTAAAATCACCAGACGCAACATTCGACCAGATCTTCAGAGAGGGGGGCAAAAAGTTTCTCATGAATTACAGTTCTCAGTGGAGGGGGGATTTAGAGCAAATAGAGGCTAATCATCCTGCTGTTCACCAGGACATATCTGGACTCAACTAACACCACACAGTGAAGCAGAAAGGTGACACTTAATAAAAAATGTATTGTAATGATTCCTGCTGCGAAAGACTCCTTTTGTTTGCTCTTGTCCACAGACAGGTGAGCAGCTGCAGAACATCGCCCCCCGAAGGAGCTTAGGAGTCAGTGTCCGTCTGAGAGCTCCGTGCTTCATCCTGATGTGTTTGCATAGTGCAAAAATGATTCTCACAAGTTAGTGAATGCAGTCACCTCATCAACGTAAATGCTATTAATCTGTATGAAATGTGCTACAAATAGGGCAACACCTTACTTCAAGGCTTTATAAGCAGTATATAAACATTTAATAAATCGTAACACACTCCAATGTAATTGTAAGCAGATGTAAGTGTTTATTAATGCATTTGGGCACCCATAAATGGAGCCTGGTGTTTAATGAATGACAATATAGTAAAACACAGTTGTAGTGTGTGTTCTTAACCTGGCCAAATTAACATCCTTGGGGCAAAAATTTGTTGTTGGTTGGGCCCCCATTCATTCATTCATTCATTCAATGCTCGGAGCTTCGTAAACCAAATTCCAACCACCTCAACTGTTTTGAGACGCACATACCTCAAAGCTCTCTGCATGTGTTTTGGGTGAACGGACCCTTTAAGGCAGCTGTAACATGAAAGGAGTTGCTCATAGTTTTTTAGTGTCTTGCAGCTCATTGTTTTACTTTTACAGCCCTCAGCTTTACTGTTTGATTCACTCTCACTGCCCTCAACAGATCATTTAAGCAAGACTCCAAATGGATGCTAATGTTGCTCCATGTCTGCTTGGTTTGTAAATAAGCACCCGTTTGCCATAAGGTGATGATAGTCTATTTTGTGTTTACAGCTTCTTTATGCTGCCCCCAAGTGGACAAAACATTTGTTATTGCAGGTTTAATCATCTCTCCATAAAATACTTCAATAACCTCTTAAATCACCATGAGCTCAAACAGCAGAATCATGTTAATATAGTTAATATCTGATTAATTACCTTGTTCTTGTGCATCTGCAAAAGTGTAAAAGAAAGCACGTCAGCATTCCAGTGTAACATCTACTGTAAGTTCATTCGGTTTAAGATACACATAAATCAAAACTGTGGGAAAGTAGAGTTACCGTTGGCAGAAAAGTGAACACCCAGTCTTGAGCTCAGCTTGAACTCTGTTGCACAAAACCGGGGTGAAATTTCAGATATGAGTTTATTTGATGACAGTAATAATCTTTGCAGTCTGAGAACATGGGAAATATACAGTGAGACTGTAGATTTTGTTTCTCCCGCAGTGAACATGATGGCAACCTGAGCTTGTGTAGACACCGGTCCTCTGGTGATCGTAAACATCTGAAGGCAAAAGCCTGAAGACAGCAGCTCTGAGCAGCATTTAGAATAACAACCTGAGACATGCAGAGAGAGAGAAAATGTGTACCTTAAACAGGATCTTTAGTCACACATCATTCAGTCCAGTGTTGATATTCAATTATTTTCAGGTGACTACAGTGTTGGCTTTGTTTTTGGTACACAGTCTGCACAGATGCAACCAAAGAAACAAGTGACTCATTCTTCAAGATGTATGTTTAGTTTTTTGACTGAAATCAAAATATAGTTTTTGGGATGGTTGTAGTGTGTAAAAACTTCATGTTAACAGAAATCACAGACATACAAGTCAAATGTATTTAGCCATATTTTACAGCTGGGGCCTCAGAGAAACTAATTTATATTTAATATGAGAAATTTTCATTAAGAGAAATTCTCATAAAATTAAAGTAAGTATCAAACTGATAAAAAAAGATGTTGAGTCAAGATGGTGACAAGTAACAGATTTCTTTTTGGTAACTGTAGTAACTGTTAAAAAAGGCAATGTAATTGAAAAGGTATTCCATCTGCCTTTTGAGTATCCAAAACCTATCCCATGTAGGCTTGAAAAAAGGTTGTAATTTGAGGACAATTAATAGCAAACCTCTGATTAAATCACAATATTTATCAGATTTGATTTATTGTAGCAGCAATAGTGAAAGTTATGCAGTTTAACTGTTTACTGTATTATGTCATATATTGCTTTTGGGAAATTGGCTTGGTTTCTTTAATCAGATCATCCAAATCATATTTTATTTTTGACCCTCTCTTGTTGTGGGTAAACTGTGCCAACCCAGTGCTCTTTCAGTGGATTAAGACTAATAATCAAAATGAATCTCCAACAGACTTGAGAGAAAGATTCACAAAGACATGTTGACTCCTATTGTCAATCAACATCAGAATTATCATTACACAGCATTATCACCATCATCAACATCTTAAAAATGTAATCTGATCTGTCCCTCCTAAACAAATACTGTAATACTGAAGTACTCGATTACTGGTACTAGTAGTACTAGAGCCATGAATCCTGTATCTGTATTCAGAAAGAAGAACACAGGCAGATGAAATGAACTCACACAAAACTGTATTTACAAATTTACAAAAAATAATACATGCACAAGGGGTGAGGGGTGGGAAAAGGGAATGGGGGGGGGGGGAAGGAAAGGAGGGGGGGAAGGAAATGGGTTGGGGGTATCAGGAAGAGGGATGTTGTGCTGTAGCGAACCCCTGTTCTTCCTCCTACTTGTGTTTAATGTTTGTCTCCTCCAGCTCCTTCTGAGCCAGTTTCTCCTCCAGCTCTGCCTCCTCCACTCTCCTGCTCCAGTCCTCCTCTCTCTGAACCAGCTCCTGCAGGCTCACCTCCAGTGCTCCACACCTGGCCTTCCACCCCTCCTCTCTGCTCTCCAGCTCAGCCTCCCTCTGAGCGAGCAGGGCCAGGACGTCAATGTGGGCCTTTGTGCGAGCCTGCCTCTTCTTGATGGTTCTTTTGAGCAGCCGGTCTTTCTGACGGACCTCCTCTCGGAGCTGGCTCTCCACCTGCCTCCATTCACTTTGCTGCATGTTCATTTTGTCCTTCTGAGTCTTGTTCTCCTCCTCATTTTTAATCTTTGTCTCCTCCTGTTCCTCCTGACTCTTGTCCTCCTCCTCGTTTTTAATGTTTGTCTCCTCCAGCTCCTTCTGAGCCAGTTTCTCCTCGACTCTCCTGCTCCAGTCCTCCTCTCTCTGAACCAGCTCCTGCAGGCTCACCTCCAGTGCTCCACACCTGGCCTTCCACCCCACCTCTCTGCTCTCCAGCTCAGCCTCCCTCTGAGCGAGCAGGGCCAGGACGTCAACGTGGGCCTTTGTGCGAGCCTGCCTCTTCTTGATGGTTCTTTTGAGGAGCTGGTCTTTCTGACGGATCTCCTCTTGGAGCTGGTTCTCCACCTGCCTCCATTCACTTTGCTGAAGGTCCATTTTGTCCTTCAGAGACTTGTTCTCCTCCTTTAGAGACTTGATCTCGTTGATAGCAGAGAGGAGGGCATCTCTGAGGCCCTGTACCACAGCATTTTGCTGCTCAGGGAACAGCGGCGCTGTAGCCGGCCTGTAGTGAGCGGGGAGGTACAGGGCAGCACCAAACTGCTGCATCCCAAAGGACTGAAAAATAGAAACATACATGTAGTTCATGTTTAAAACTCCAGTTCCACCTTAACACAACCTCTACACTTACTTATACAGTTGAATCTATGTAAAAATCTTACCTGGTGTCTTTGTCGGTTCATCTCAGCTCTGAGAAGAGCCTTAACAGTGACAAAGAGCAGTTTGTGTTTCACAGATGAAGTTGGACTTGAAACTGTGCTGTAGAGCTGAAGGCGTTTCTGATGAAACAGTTCACGATATAACAAGGAGACAAAGATATACAGTAGATATGTTTTACAAATGGTTTACAAAGGGTTTGTGTTGAAGCAAGAGACGGTGCTCAGTTCAGTGTGCAGGGTGGAAATGAAGAGTCTCTGCAGGTGCAGGTTCCATTGAACATTCTGATGTCAGTTCTACAGTCATGATGTCACAGAACATTATCATTGAGAGTTCTAGACCATCAAGGTTCTAACAAAAGCTCTTCATGGTACTTTACAACTTACTAATGAGGCTATAGTAAAAGCACTGTTTGTTCAATAAGTTCAAGCCAGAAAAACAGATTTTTTTCTCTTGAAAGTTTAAGGCAAAGTGGAGATGACACAGTGTTTCCTGGTCTGACCCCCAATCAGTATCTCATGTTACTGTATACTTACACATCCCAGGCTCACATTGTTAAAGACGTACATCTCCTTATGGACCAAGCTGACCAGTGCATTACTCTTGTGTTACATGGTGATAAGTAAATTGAATCATGACTGTCTGTTATATCATAAGTAAAGTATGTAATATGTGAAATATGTATTTAGTTACAAGTTGTTATCTTGCGGCTGCTCCCGTTGGGGATCGCCGCAGTGGAACACCGTCCACCATCGTTGATTTGGTGGAGGGTTTTATGCCGGATGCCCGTCCTGAGGCAACCATGGGTTCAAGGAGCTGGAGGTTGAACCCATGGATCAACAGCCAACCTGCTCTACCACCTGAGCCACAGCCCCCTCTGTATGCGTTTACATATATGGTACATAATTAACCGTTGGTGCATTAAACAAATGGAAACAGAACCATCAATGACATTTATCATGGAAGCAGTTTCAGCTCCAACTGTGTTCAGAGCTCTTATGCACATTGGAGTATAGAAAGCTGTTGGATTGTTCTTCTTCTTTACTTTCACTGTGTTCACAGAAACTTTGCTCAGATCTTGTTTTTGAGCCTGTGGGGAAGTTGAGCCACTCCTTGTTTCTAGGAAACCACAGACATAATTTGTCATGTGATCATACACTTTTGAAGAGACATCAGTTTTATCAATTTGTGATGGAGAGAGGCCCATAGAGGAAGTCATGAGCCATTTTAAGTTCACAAAACTGTTTTTAGCAGTCCAAAGTATTTTTTAATGTTCAAGGAATTGTGATTCTTGTTTTTTAACAATTACAGAGAAATTAAAAAAAAATCTCACGTGTTAGTGCTTTAGGAAGTTACAATATGAGGCTATACTGTTAGCCTGACATTAGCTCTAAACTGCGGGATGACACAAGTTTGATTCCTGGACTTTGATGCAGCTGCACATCCTGTAAATTCAACTGTTCTCTTAAACCTGAGTCGACACAATGAGCTGTTTTCTGAATATTTTCTATTTTTGTGTTGCGTGAGGCCTGTATGACAAAATGAACAACATATACAACGTTGAGAGGTCAGCAGTGTTTTGTGTTAAGTTCATCACTGTTGTTGCTGCTTTGAGCGAGCCATTCAGATGGTGCATGTGTGTATGGTTTTGTCAAAGAAGTGCCCTTCGTCAGGTTTTGTTTGCAGTGTTTCAGTTTGACATAGAAGTTAGATGTCCAGCTCCAAGTGTTTTGTCTTATTTGGCTTGTGTGTTGAGTTTTGACACAATGAGCCAAATTTTGCGTGTGTAAGCATTCGCAAAAAACTGTATTGTTAGTTAACATCACGAAATGTCTTTGCGTGTTGCCTGATGTTCAGTGTTAAAATGCAACATTGCTCTTAAAGAACAAATCTACTGCTTTTGCCTATTTACTGCAAATGCTTCCCAATTACCATTTTTATATGCATGTCCAAGTATTTTCTCTACAGTCACTGGTTTCATTTCATTCAATATAAAATGCAACATTGAGTGTGAGATCATTCTGTCCAGTAATGTTAAGCCTGCTTTTACCTTTGTCAAAGTTATCATAATGTTGTGTGCTAACGCTTTGCACAGTTTTTTATTCATTATTCACTTTGACCTGCACTAACATATACCAATAATGTCAGTTTGACAATTAAATACTGTAACTCCTGCAAGTTTGAAGTCTGTATAATGAATTAAAACACTTTGCCTTGGACAATAGTTAACAGTGATGCAAAGTGTAGGATTTGCTGCAGATGATTCCTCATTGTTTTGTTTCACATAATTCAGTTTATTTTGTCTTGGGTTTTGAGGAGAAGTAAGATTTTAGCTTCCTGCTGCTCCTGCACAAGCTCGCTCCTTTGAATTCATATATCTTGGTAGAAGTGTGTTTGTACATATAATATATGGGTCTCTTTGTCATATATTCTTTAAGAATTGCATTTTTTTACTCTGCAAACAAATTAATAATAAATCTATTAATAAAACTAATAGTAATTTCTCCAAAGTATACACACTCCCATAAAACAAGAAGGTGCAAGATCCAAAAATAGTCATGAATAAACATCTGCACACTTCACAGAGACCTTCGTTGACAGGGCTGACACTGGTCATCAACTCATGACTTCATTTTGAATGATAAATCCTGCCCTGACTGCAGGGAGAATCTGTAACTAAGTTCAGTGTCATTAACAGCCCCTTCCCACCCACCATTCACCCCGCTGGAACCTGATATGGGGAACTCTCTCACTCACGGTCCAGTTCATTCACCTCAGTTTCTCCCTCGAACGGCTCAGAAAAGTTTTGTTCCTTAGAATGGACGCATTGGCCGTTCCTGCAGACAGGCATAAAGGATGGTACCTTTCTCTGATGGCCCCCAATACAAAAGGACCAACATTTGCCTGGCTGGATCCGTCCAGGCTCTACTGCAACTACCAGGTACGATGGGAAAAATTATGCTTTCTAATTCCTCAGCAGACTGTTGAGCTGTGGGTGTTGTTTCTGCTGTCTTCCCTCTCGCTAAACGCAGTATAAAGCTAATTTATAACATGTAGTATGTGTTTATCATATGCACACTTTCATTTTGCTCTCTTTGCACTTGATTCAGGCTCTTACAGACTGTGTCAAAGACCTTGTCAGTCCATTCCACAGCGACACCATTGACCTGGTTGCCGGGATAGATGCAATGGGATTCATTCTTGGTAAGAAAACAAACCAATTCCTTTTAAGAAGCAAAAGAAATTGCAGGTTAAGAGGAGTCACACTTGGTGTCTCACACTAATTTTATTTTAAGAGGCGGCTCAGGAAACCTAACTCCTCTGGCAAAGATACTAAATTTAGCTTTTTGGACACTGCACCTTGCCTCCTGGTACACGGCATGACAATGTGTGAAAGCATACTTCCTAGAGTACTTATAATACATACATTGTGCATATATATTTTTGATGTGTTTTCAGGGGCGTCTGTTGCCACCACTCTTGGAAAAGGTTTCCTGGCTATCCGTAAAGCAGGACACCTGTGTGTTGCAACCCAAAACCAAAGCTACACAGATTACACAGGCAGAGAAAAGACAATGGAAGTAAGACTGGATGTGCTAAAACCAGGTTAATCTTCCTTTGCTTTTTTTTTTTTACTCTGCAACCATGTCACATATTTCCCTTGAGCGGATGAATGTTTACCCAGCTGGTAATGTTTGCACATGTCTGGGTCGAGCGCCGGGCTAAAAAAAAAAAACAACTTCAAAGATAAATAAGACCAAATTTGATTTTGACTTCAGCTGTTGTGTGGGCTCACAAAGATACCAGTAAGTTTAGTCTGATGTTATTTGTAGTTTTTGTAAATATTCAGTCATTTAATTTGATTATTTCCATGTAGTGATTACTCATATCATAATCTGGCCCTAAAACTCTGCAATGAAAGGGTTGTTTTAGATGTGGTGAGAATGAAAAAGCTGCCATGCACAGCTGTATTTCCATGTAAAAAATTTAAATAACTAGTAGACTTTAAATATTTAAATTGAAGATTTGAAAACGACTTTGACTAGGTTATAACATATTCATTTCTCCTGTATTAAAACCCCAATTAATTAACTAGGGCTTTCACTCATTCATCAATTAATCTGCTATTTTTCTCAATTTGATTTAAGCTTAATTAATTAGATTTATTTCCATTTATATTCCATCCCTGTCACACAGCACCCCCTAGTGTTGGTTGGAGCAAATTACAGCTGAATCAGTTTAAATATTTAGTTGTTTACCACAAGTACACGACAATAAAAAGTGTTTCAATAAAAAAAAATTTTTTTAAAAAGACCCAATAGGTGTAAGTATAGTTGACACTCTCTGTCTTGCAGGTGTGAGGGTGTTGTTGGTGGACCAATGGATAGAGACTGGAGGAACAATGAAGGCTGCCATCCAGCTTGTCGAGAGGCTGGGAGCCACTGTTGTAGGTCAGTCAACATGTTAATGTTATTATTCTGCCATTCTCATTCATTCATTTTTGAACCTCAGCACTTGAATATAAATATCTCACTCTGTTTCCTGCAGGTGTGGCAGCTGTGGCCATCGAAAACACTGAAGGGGGAAAGTGGATTAAAGAAAATTACAAATTTTCTCACTGCATCCCCGAAGAGCTGCAGAGCCAAATTGATCGGAAATATATGGATTCATTCAAAAGCTTCAGCAGCTGAGCAAGTAAAGTAAAATAAGTTCAGTAAAGAAGAAAAGGGAAAGAATGACACGGTCAAGAAATTGTTTCATTTGCATAGACATTTTATATTTGTTTAAGAAATAGTGAAAACCTTGTGTAATATGACTTTTTTTTTTAAAATAACATAAGCTGTGATTTTAACTAAATTACGTCTTCAAAATACATGTATGATATTTCCGAAACACATTAATGATATGATCCTGTTTTAATACCTTTATGACGTTACACATACCATGAGAATTTTTTAAAAGACAATAAATGATCAAACACACAAAATTTCAGTTTCTGATATAAAAATGATAATTCAAATTCAGTCACTGATTTGATTGTAAACAAAAAGGCAAAAAGTACCTAGGAAAGAATACGCCGCAGATAAAAATGTCCAAGGCTGCATCTACGTTACAACAATGGTTCTCAACCAGCGAGTTGGGCCCTCCACGAGGAGTCGACCATAAATCTGAAGGGTCGGGAGATGATTAGCAGGACTGTTAAACAAAAGAAGTTTAAAAGTTTATTGCTTCCGACTTTCCTCAAATCTTTGTTGTCTTGTGATTTACTGCAATATCTTACTTCTTACAGAGAGGTCGGTAACCTCTAATCTACAATATTAGGAAAAGAGGTTTAGTACCGCGTAAAAACAGTCATTTAGGAAATGAGTATTATTGTGATGATGAATCTTGATTGTAAAACAAACTACAGCATTAAAACTGAAGATTTAATTCAAGCTCTAAGTAAAGTAACCATCCACAGTCATTCTTTGGCATCTCAGCAGAACCTGTCATTTTTGTGCCACTCTGTAACTCCGGACAAGTTAAACCGAGCGACACCGCAAGAATCCACATCCCACAGAGCAAAACTCATCACAGGCCAGGAAAAACTGAATTCAAACATATCAGGAAGTGAAACTCCTGCGTCCCTCCTCCTGCTCTGACCACAGAAATCCCTCCCATGAGCTGGAGAGAAACCACAGTCTTTTTCCACTGAGAAAAATCCTCATTTTCAGTCTGTACCTTTTTACTTTAAACTCCCGCTTGCATCCTTACTGGCAGCAGTTCGGGTGTTTCTTCTTCGATGTAGCGTAAAGTTTGTTTGAAGTGCTGTTAATTCCTGAAATAGATACATAGCTGGGCGTTAAACTGTGTGACAAATGTCATGGTTTTCACGGTCACAGAGAGATTGTGGGGATACTCACTGACGACGTCTCCAATTTGCCTCGATCCACTTTTCTCCAACTCTGCAAGAACGTTGGTCTCAAACGCCAATGATGCAACTCGGAAGAAAAACTCTTTCACGTTTTCCCCTAAGGCATGAAAGAGATAAAGATCAGGAAGGGACCGTATGAAAATTACTGGGGGGAGGAGGCTTTAAAAAAGGTTGTCAATACTGAAGCAATTTCCTGATTCAAAGATTAAGATGTTAATGGAATAATAGTTTTCATACAGCCCAACAAACGCTGTGCCTAATTTACAGAGAATTTCTTTTGGGAAATAATAATGAGCATATAATAATAATAATAATAATAATGAGCATATGAAAGAAATTTAAGACCCTTCACTGTTATTTCCAACAACAATATTAAATTACCCTGCCTTCAGCAGAAAGAAAAAAAACTAAACGAAAAAAACAAACACAATCCTCACCCTTTCCAGGCCCCAACTCCCCCAACTAATCATTTTCGAACACTTCATAAGTCAATGGTGAGGTCAGTGGAAGAGATCAATTTACTATATTTAAATCCAAACACTTACCTGTGAGTGATGAAACAGCCCAGTACTCTGCTCTGATCTCCTGTGCTAGTTTGAGAGCATCTTGTTCGATCTGAGAATACTGAGCAGGAGACTGTCAAGAGAAACCAGAGGCAACCAAGTTAGATATGGTGTAACCAAGGTAAACAAAAGGAATATTTGTACTAACGCTGCTGCTAACCATTATTTTCATTATCCATCAATCTAACTATTGTTTTCTTGCTTAATTGATAAATCGCTCGGTCTGAAAAATGGCAGAATAAGAAAACTAGAATTCCTGTTTTGCAGTTATATGCCTCCATGTTTTTGTGCGGTCACGGTGACCTTGACCTTTGACCACCAAACTGTATCTGTAACTATATCTGAATCGGTTCATCTTTGAGTCCAAGTGAACGTTTGTGCCAAATTTGAGGGGATTCCCTTGTGGAGTTCCAGAGATAGTGTGTTCACAAGGCCAAGATCGTATTTTGTGTGGTCACAGTGACCTCGGCCTCTGACTTTTAACCAAAATATAACCAGTTGATCCTTGGTCCTTGAGTCCAGGTGAACTTGTGTATGGCCGGTTTGTAGCCGTGTTGTTGTGTAATTGTTGTTTTGTGGTAAATACAAAAACCACAGGACAAAAATCTGAACAGGAATATTCTGAAAAGTTGAAATCTCTGTTTCAAAAAAAAAAAAAAAATCACTATGAAAAGAAAAACGTTTTGGACAATTCAAATTCAAATTAAAAACATCTTGAAATAGAAAAGTAGCCGAAAAACGACCAGTTACAGTTCTTCCTTCCCACCACTGCCTAAATTCAGTTAGTAATGTCTCAGATGCTTTGGGGTCTGCTGAAGGATGAGAAACCGCATTCCTGAGGTTTGAGCCTGGACACAAACGCTCTGTGCTGCTGGCAACAATCCAAACTATTCACATTTGACTCCAGTAAAGACACAGACATGTTCACAGGCATCGTCCATTTTAAAACAGTAAAAGAAGTACACTCAGGTCTTTCTTTGTGCCGACGAGGAACAGCTGGACAGCGGTGGGGTCGTTCTCTTTCAAGGCGTCTTCGAGCCACTGCCTGCGGACAGAAAAACACAAGTTTAAATCCTCCAGCTGGGACAAAAAAAAACTGTAAGAGTGCAAACAATCTGCTCATAATAAATACACTTACCTCACATGGCCCAAAGAGGCAACATCATTTACATCAAACGCGATGATCACAACTGGAGGAACAGAAAGTATTACAATGAAAATGCTTTAAGTTTTAAGAGTATTGTTTCAACATGGGTTAGTGTCCTCCCTTGACTTTTTGTTCTTGGTTAAACAATGTTTACATGGAGAGAGGAGAGTCTTCAATACATATCTTATTTGTTAACTGCTCTTTAACACAAAATCTCTCACCCTGGGCTCCTCTGTAGTACGTAGAAGCAATGCACTTGAACCTCTCTTGGCCCGCAGTGTCCCACCTGTAATGGAAAGAGTGACTGGTGAGTAACAGTACGTCAGACACAGTTTACTGACTTTGTTTTATGTGTAATAGTGCACACGTTAGACTTACAGCTGTAGACTGAAAGGGACACCCAACACCTCAAACCGCTCCATCTCAAAGTCAACACCAATCGTTGCCTTGTAGTTCTTATCAAAAGCATCTTTGCAAAATCTGCAAAATAGGATTAGGATTAATCTTTTGGTCCATCGTCCACTTTTAGGGACAAACGCATTACTGAACTGTTTTTATGATTATGTCTAGGTTCTCATAGCGCTTGGTTAAGGTTAGAAAAAGATCATGATCTGCTTTAATACAGAAAAAGTTTACAGCAACAGCCATGAGAGTGTGGGTGCAAACCCTGGTCTGTCACTGCTGCCATTAATAAACACAGCGCTTCATTCATTCCAAAAAAAAAAAAAAAAAAGTTGCCTCTGAACATAATCCAACCAGAGATTATGGTTCCTAAAAAAAACGTATTTGCTGTTGCTGTTTAGTTGAGATTTCTTGGTTGGCTGCACGTCTGTCCAAGCAGAGTCCAAATGCACCAAAAGTTCAAATTTACTGAACTTGAGCTGATGTTTATGGGTGCAACCAATCACTGTTAATCACTGCTTGAAGGGATGAAAAATTAATTAGCCTACTTGTGTTTCTGAATTCCAGAAGTGTACAATAACCAATTAGGCTCATATTGAGACCAGATAACAAAAAACTACAGGCTGTCCTCTTGCTGAAATATCAGCATGCAGATTCATCTACCAGGTTTGTTACATAAACCCTGTTTCAATCTCTGAAACACAGCAATCTACTGCTATTAATATTAGCATGGTAGGTGGAGCTGTATCGAGACTTTGCTTTCTTGATGGATGTAAATCTCTTATTTAAGTTATTTATTTCCTAGTACTGCACCTCACCCTGCTTTCACCGATTAAGTGACTGCGTTTGACCTTACCTATTAATCAGACAGGTTTTCCCCACAGCCAGGTCACCCACCACAATGACCTTAGAGATTTTAAATCTGCTGAGAAGAATAAAAGTAAATGATAAGAAACAATAAGTAAAGAAGTGCCAGAAAACACCGCGTCCCGTATCATCCAGCCTGTGGTGTCAGTGCTCACCCCACAGTGCCGGTGCGCTGCTCCTGGCAGGCAGTCCTCACTTTATTGTTGAAATCGTCTTTAGTGTGGAGAGCTGCTTCCTTCTTGAAATACTGCAGGAGAGGAAGAAGACTGTGTGAGGCTGTAGACTGTTTTACAGATGCGGTGCTTGAGCAGTGAATGATTTTACCTGAGGGAGCTGAGCGATGATTCGGTCCCTTCGCACAGGAGGAAGGACGCTCATGGCTGACACTCGGACTGACATGAAGCGTCCGGGTGAATATTTAGCACAGGGTTGTGGTGTGCTGGACAGAAAGAGAAGGAGAGCAGCATTAACAATCTGCCATTTTAACTCGTTAAAGATGTGAGAATGTGGTGAGTGGTTTTTGGGCCCAATCATCAGGCCTGGTGCTTATTTCTCCTCTTGCTACTGGGGATAAAAGCTACAAGATGAAGACTGAAGCAAATCTGCGTCCAACACAAAGAGACAGAAATAAACAAAAATCAAAACAGCCAAATATTCTCTGGATCCAGCTTCTTAAATATTAGGGTTTGCTGCTTTTCTCTGTTTTATATCATTTTATATCCCTGTAAACTGATCTTTGGGTTTTGAACTGTTGGTTGAAGAAAATCTTTAGTTGTGGTTCTACTCAATTCAAATATCTTCTGGACATTTTGAGGCATGTATATAAATCTGACAAACTTAAAATACCAAACATTCCCTAGTTCAATTCTTTCTAATTTTCAAAAGCATTTGGAAACCCTACCTTGGGCTTCAAGCATTTTTTTAATCATATCATGACACTTTTACAGACTTCCGCCCTACATGTATATATCTATATTTGCATTAACTACATTTTGAAATGTTTTTTTTTTGCGTTATTTATAAGTAAACACCCACACATCACATTTCAGATGCAGCATATTGCATTTGGCACAAGTTTCGTTTTGATTTGGATTAAATTAGCTCATGTTCATCTTTGTCTCTCACTTCAGATTTGATTTGTTTTCCCGGGCAACCAGATCCAAGGCTGCATTACCCTCCAGGCAGAGCAGGCAACTACACAGGAGCCCCACTGAAGTACAGCATCAGCCCTGACTGGTCATCCATCCTCCGGCCTTGCTCTTGTAGTGAGACCCTGTTTCAAATTCTAGTTTTAAAACAGTAATTATTTAACTTTATATTGAGCTCGTATTATTCCATCATAGGAGTATCGTAAGGCTGCAACCCACAATATTGTCATTATCAACACATCTGAGAATTATTTTCTCAGATCTAGGCTATTGACTACTATTGTTGTTCAGTGTATATAATGTCAGAAAGTAGTGTCTGTTATTATTCCCAGAAGTGCAAGTTAACCTTTTAAATACACCATCCCGCCCACTTTGCCCTTTGGTATCACTTGAAATGTGTTTTAGTCACACTCTGTTTTCACACAACCATAACATATTTTACATTGTTTGAAAGCTCTCCTCTTTCTTTCTATGCAAAGCTCCAAAGTGTTTTCCACATAAAGGGTACTAGTGCAGGCCTTAGATTCCCTTTTCAATGCAAAAAATAAAAATAAAAATGGGTGAGGTGCCTCTGCAACTCTGGTTCAGTGTCTCTTATTCTCATTTTGACTTTTTGGTTGTAAAATTTAAAGCGTTACCTTTCAAATGACACCTGGGTTATAACATAACAAGTAATAGAGGACTGAGAAACTAGAAAGTATTCACCCCTGAGAAGCTTTTGGTGGTTTTGCTTTTAAAAATGATGATAATTGGTGCCAATTGACTGACTGATTAATCAACTAATCATTTCACCTGTATGGTCCGTTTCTGGATGCCTGAGGAAATAATCAAATTGCCCTAGACCTACACAGTGGGGGTTAAAGGGGTCCAACGACAATGTCTTTGCCCCGGCGGAATATAATTGACTGTACTCGAAAATGCTCGCACATCTGCCCCCTGTCTGTTTTACAGTCTGGGGCAGAGTGAGGCAAAGACCCAGGTCAAACAATACTGTAATGAGAGAAAATGTTTGGTTTACAGTTTGGGGCTACATGACCACACACAGAGCCAGACCAGACAACTGTTGATCCACTTACTGCGCAGATCTGTTTTAATCCTATTGTTCATCCTGGTAAAGGAGAAGACGTGTAATTTAGTGCATTTGGTTTGAGTCGCAATAAAACTGAAACCAGGCGACTTTAAAACTCGATTTATAAACATTCAAACTGCAGGTAAAGTAGTTTTTCACCTCGCTAAAGAAGCGCTGTGACTTGTGGTCACATGTACGTGCCGACTAAACTTTGAAGAAATCTGTGGAGATGTTACCTCAGCGAGACGGGATGGTCCACTCAATTTTCCTCTTCTCTCTGTCCTTTTTTACGCCTCGTTTTCCCCCCACAGATGCTTCTTATCGTGAAGGAAACCCATCCGACTTCACTGTGAAGTGTGTAAGTGTTGAGTTTGTGGAGAACGGAGCTGAAATGGATCCACGGAAGTTGAGGGGGAGCAGCAGACTGAGACCCGCTGCTGCTGCTGCTGACTCAGTTCCCTGGATTTTTTTTTTCCTTTCCTCCCAGATTTTCTCTGCTCGGTCCCCTGCTGGAGGAAATGAGGAATAATCGGAAAAGAGGAAGGAAAAATGATCTATCTATCTATCTATCTATCTATCTATCTATCTATCTATCTATCATCTAAATGTAAAACTAATTGGACATTTATCATATTGAGGACATTTTGTTTTATTTTTCTTCTTACTTTTTCATAAATAACTATATTTATTTATTAATTATTTCTCCTAATAACTATATATATTATTTATTGTACTATAGCCTACTATATTATACATTTTCTAATCTACTGCATTGCTGATAATAATGTCTGATTAATGTTAGTGGCACTGTATTGCTTAGCTTCATGCTAGCTTGTATTACATGAAAAAGTAGCTAATGTTACTGACATGTTATCAAAGAAGACCAAAGTTAGCAGCTAATGTGTGCTAATGTGTTGCCATGTTATAGAAAATATTACATTTTGTCCATATATTATAATTAATGGCCAATAGAGTCAATATCTTGTCATTGTTTTCTTTTTACCATGTTTCCTACTTCTGAGAAGGCAACGCTTGAAGGTAAGGCAATTGTCACAGTTTCATTCCAAACAATATTGAATTTGCAATGGCCCAATTAGCAGCTAATGTTACATTAACTTATTTGTTATCCCTTGACATTAGATTGTTGGAGGCCAAACCTATTGAAAAGGATTCATTTTAATAGGAAATTTAATGGCTGAACTTAGCAGCTAATGTTATTGAAAAGCCTCATTTTAATAGGAAACTTATGTTACCTTCCATTTGAATTTTGATGACCATATACAATGTCATCTCAATATTAGATTGTTGATCACCAAATTACTAGCTAATGTTAATGTTTTTAATTTAATCTAAACATTACATGTGTGGTTGGAAATGTTTGCAGCTAATGATATTGAGAATTAATTAATTTTTAATGTAAATTTGACTATAATTAAAATGTATGTATGTAAATGATCTGATAAAACAGTACCTGACTATAGCTTTACCAGAAATCTCACAGACTCCATGAATGTAAAACAGAGAATAAATCAAATCAAACCTTCCCTTATCGGTAGAGTTCATCTTAGAAAAATACACATAAATAGCTGTGATTTTAAATTCTTTTTTAATTCATAGTATCACTCAACAATCCAAAATACGTGGCTCCTAAAAAACAGTTTTCACTTTAATACAAGATACATTATACATTATTGTGGTCATGATCAAATGAATTTAGTGTTAGTTTGTCTCAAAAATCTCCCACATACATATATCATTCTATAGAATCTATACTTTCTTATTCGTACATCATCTTTATCTCTGCTTTGCTCTTATTTTTGAAAAGGCACTGTAGTAAAGGCACTGTAGCACAGGTCAAACACATCTACACCATATCCATGTCTGTTCTTTTTGGCGTTGGCTGAAATAGAAAATGAAATGTGCTGATCATTAGGTTTTTAAAGTCCACTAATGCTTGACGGTGTGTGCGTATATTATCCTTTGAAATATATCAAAAAGGAATGCACACTTGAGGACATATTTACAAAATGCTATATATCCATTTTTGAGGAAAAGAAGAGGAAGAGGAGACACATCTTCACCTGAATATCATCATTCTTAAAAAAGGGATCCACTCTGTAAAAGACCTATTACTTCTCAAACAAGCAAATATGATACACACTGTGAGGATATTCTATTACTCCACACAAGTCTAACTACATGGATGCAGTAACAGTGGTGATTGTGCTGCTGCCTGTTCGTGAAGGGTTTCTCATGGTTCCCTCTTCCCACTGAGCAAAATTATCAGACTATTAACTGGCAGGAAGTTCCAGCTCGTGTCAAATACCAACAAATTTCATATGACAACCATAAAAGGACTATAAATTGTCCTGTGTTACACGTTCAGTTGGTCCTTTGCATCATTATGTACCAGGTAAGTCAAAGCCCAGTAGCTCCTCAGCCACAAATGGCTTCATTGAGACAAAGGGAGAGGACATACTGTATACACATATTTTTCAAATGTGAGTGTGCTGCTGGTAAATTTAATGTCAGAAAATCCCACTTGTCTCTTCGTTCAAATACCCAAAGAGAGAAAACTGCAAACCCTATGCAAATGTTGAAGATATATGGCAACATATAGCTAGGTTGTCAGTTAAGATTGTTAGCAAATACTAAAATTTCACATTTTAAACTTATGTGTTCAACTATTTATCATGCAGGTTTTTTTTCTGATGGATTAAGGAACATTTTGACATTTTTTAGAAATACACTTTGCTTTCTTGCTGAGAGTTAAATGAGAAGATTGATACCACTCTCTTATGTTTTCTAATGCTGCGTTTGTGATGTATCTGAGGTACAGAAATGATCAGTTTCCCACTTGTAAAAATTCAAGTTGAAAGAGGTAATGCTGCTTTCACATCAGACATTCAAACATCACATTCAAAAATGTTTCATGAAAAAAAATAGTCAAGGTTAATGTTTCTCATCAGGCCTCAGGTTGTTTTGATTAAAAGTGTCACACAGTGTTATGTAGCTAACTTTCTACTTTTTTGTGAGTCATTAACACAGCATAAGCTCTAAAGGTCACTAATTAACTTATAATATCTTGTTTGTTTAATCTGTACAAAAGCCGAAGTGTAAAAACAAGTTGTGGTTTTGCGGGAGGATTTTTGTTACCGTAGGACAGATCCAGACGAACTGTAGGTTTCTTCCTGTTTCCAGTTATTGTGCTAAGATAATATAAACAGCTGCTGGCTATGGCTTCATATTTACCATATAAACAGGAGGATGGTATCAGTCTTCTCATGTAATGCTTTTGTCAAGAATTGACAATTGTATTTAAAAAAATGTCAACCTTTTCCTTTCAGGTTATATAATACTAAGAACAATCTTAAATATTCTAAAAGTCGTAAAATGGTTTGATAAATGTCACTAGAGATTAACACATAGTTTTGGCTTCTATCAAAGTGGTGTTGCTTTTTATTTTTCCCTGTGAAAAGACAATTATTCTTTTGACCCAAACGAAGCTTCACCTTGTCCAGAAGGGGGTGTTGTTTGTTCTTTGGCAGTGAGGCACAACAAGGGAACCTGTGGTCACAAGGAATGGTGTCAGTTATGGTTTGAAAAAGACAAATGTGTAAACTCTCACCCTGAAAACAATATAATATAGTCCCGTAACCTTTCTCCACGTCAATCACTGAGAAACTTTTTGTTGTTGTTATGTGTCCCATTCTGTCCCACATAGCTTTTACTCCGGGGGAAGAAGTCAGCGCGGAGTAGGCGGTAGAAGTAAATCAGGATCATAACATTCATCATGATCATGGTGCCGAGAAAGTATCCACCGTGGTCCAGCCAGGAGTAATTGTGCATGATGTACCAGGTGAGGTAGAACTGGGTGCTCAGACGAAACATGATGTAAGTGAAGAGGTTGGCGACTTTGTTGACGTGGTACATGGAGGAGGACTGAGCGCCGGCCAGTTTCAGCATCAGCCTCAGGTGCAGAGTGACACTGTTCACCTCCACAAACAGAGCGATTACAGCGCCGGCCACATACAGCTGAGTGTAGAGGGCGTACAGGAAGCACCAGATCACCTGAGGACACACAGAGGGAGGAGGAGGTATTTATACAGTTAACTGCTGGACTTTGATGGTCTCATTGTTTGTTTTTATTTGCATTTGCCTTGCTTTTATTGTTGAGTTTTTCTTTAACCCTTAAAGCAATTTTATAACATAACATTTTATACACAAAAAGCTACATTTATTATTATTATTATTATTATTATTATTATGTTTGTCAGTATATGCATACATAGTTATCTCTATTGAACAAATGAACGACTATATAGGTATACGTTAGGTATTATTGTAGTAATATTATTTACAAATGTGTTGTGAAACTATCTCAGCCTGTTCGAATTTTCAAGTGTGCAAGAATATGTAAATGTGTCCAGAAATCCGTAAATGCGAAGATTTGTATATGTGTAAAAGAATCTGCATGTATATCCACTAAAAAATCTGAACGTAAATGCTCTTTTCTTTTAACATTTGTCCAGGGACTACAGATGAAATGAAGCCTCTTGGCTGCCTCTGGTGCATTTACCGCAACATTTATTATGCACTGTCAGTGTTAAATAAACCAATAAATAAAAAATAAAATGAAGAAGTTAAAACTCACTGATGATAATCTTGAATTCTAGTGAAGTAGCCAAAGTTTCCAAAGATACAAAATAATATGTCAGACTGAAGATGGGGGGAAATGTGTCTAAAAAGCAGTTTTGGTTTTAAGTATTTCACGTGGTTTAAACATCATGGAACAAACTAATACACAATATATCTGTCAAACTGTCAGACACAGTGAAATGACATGTTTTTTCTACTTTAGAGCTGCTCAAAACTGATGAAAACTGGATATTTCAGGGACAAACCCCCTAACAAAAAGATGCAGATAAGATAAGACACGTCTGCCTGTTGACCTCATGAGTTACAATGATCCTCTGCTCAGTGGCACCATGTGCTGCATTCAGCTCAACTCAGGCAGCACAAACAGCTTGTGTCATTTCCTTGTAATTACTCCCTCTCTCTGGATCTGTTTGTTCAGTGCATACTTAATTAATAATTAAACACTATTCACTAAGAATAAGCAACATATGCAACAAATCTTTAAGACTTAATGTACAACACAGGATGTTTTTTGCAGAATGAGAGTTGGGAAACATGTCTTACAGCACGACCATTTTCTAAGTCGCCATTTTTTACTTTCTCTTCTTCTTCTTCTTCTTCTTCTCTCAGTCTTTTATACACACGCGTGTTACCTGTTCAGATCAACTTCCTTTTGTCATGCTGATGATTGTAAAATAGTGGCTCTGATATCTTATCTGAACCAGAAATACAACTTTGACGGAGCTAAAGAAAAGAACACAAATTGCCGCAGGCATGTCATCTTACCAGGGCATGATGGAGTAAGAATTCCCATGATCCTCTTGCATGTCTCGTCAGGATGATATCACCCGCATCTTGCACAAAGTATCCTGGGAAGAAAGAAAATATGATATTAGTCCTGTAGGGTTAATCAGCTACAACCGGTAACAGTTTGACTGGATTGTCCAGTGCTGATAGTCAAGCTAGTATGAAGTAACTGCTGAATCATGACACACTGATGGGAAGGCTTTCTACAGACATTGAGTGTCTGGGGTGGATTAGGTCAGGTTTACGGTAAGATAATGAAAATAATCATTGGTTGAAGTTTTTATCTGATATGACACATAAGGATACAGCAGCATGTGGAGAATGAGTTTGTTTGCTTTGAGCCTTTGTAGCTTGGTTATCTTTGCTTGTATGAAACTATAAAAATATGAATTCTTTCAATCAGAAAAATTTTTTCTAACTTTATTTCAACATCATAAGATTCTTTCATGTTCGGTCTACATGCACGCGTCTTTTGTTGTGTCTGCGATGTTGTTTCCAGAGCTAATTAATTGATTAGTTAATCTGCAAATATTTTTGTAATCGATTAAGTCTTTTTTTTCTTTTTTTTTCCTTAACAAAAACACCAATCATTCTCTGTTTCCTCCTTTCTTTTTCTGTTTTATGTCATTGTAAAGTGAAAATGTTTTTGATGTGTGGGACAAAACAAGACAACTCATCGACTAATTGACTAATTTAAATTAAGTTTCACCTCATTCCTCCACACAAATCTATATAACATCAAGTGATTAATCATAAAATTGAGGAATTGCAGCTTTAAGACATGACACATGGATGAAATCATCTTTTAGATATGAGGATGTTCAACATTTCCAAAACAATGACAGCCTTGAATCCACAGATGGGTTTTCACATATCTTTTTTGTTACCTGATGTTTGCAGCGGTTGACTGTTTAAACAAAGTGTCATCACTTGTTTTGTTTACTTATTGCACAGAACTACCACTAACTACTTTCAGCATGCACCTAAAGATGAACTTTTTACCAGATAATGTTGAATGTATCTTACATTTCAAATTTCCCTTGAGTCGCTTGTTGTGAAGTTTCTTTAGGAGAAATTTAGAGCCAGTATTTGTTCACGGGGTTAAATGCATCTATTAAACTGTGCAGGCCTCATTTAGCTGCAGGTATTCAAGAGTCCTGATGTGCCTCGGTATGACTGGCACACTGTTGCTATGTTAAAGAACATGACCACCAGTGTCTGGAGTGGTTGGCCTCAGTGGAGATAATAGCTGTTTGCAGTTGTTAGGGCGGATCTCCACAGGTTTGTGTCTCCATGGTGACACAAAGATGCACATAAGACCCAACCACGTACAGAACAGCTCAACCAGACCACCGAGTCCTTAGGGGATTATGTTCATGGTAATTGAGAGGGAACGGCCGTTCTGAGAATCAGGTGTGAGGGGCGGATCTTTTTGTTGTTTCTCTGGAAAGCAGCAACTGGAAAGGTGAAAGTCTTATGCCCCCGATCAGAAGAAGAGGAGGTTCAATTCAATTCAATTCAGTCAACACCTCTCCCACATTTCCCTCTCTACACTAGAGCTGCAGAAACTAGTCAATTAATCCATTGACAGAAAATTAATCTACAACTATTTTGATAATCAAATAACATACTCTTTTCCATTTTTAAGCCAAAATTTCAAACATTTGCTGATTTCAGCTTCTGAAATGTTTTGATTTGAGCATTTTCCTTGTCATACATGAACTGCACCACTGGATGTCTTCATTTAAATCCCAAAACCCAACTATTCAGTTGTTTGATTTTACTCTTGATTGTTCTTTTCTTTTCCACAATGCATTTACTGACCTGTTGAGACGCAGACGAGCAGGTACGACAGAGGGGTGTGGTGAGAGTGGATGTTGCTCAGCGTCTCTGGCCAAACCACCACACTGGAGAGGGATACATGTTATGGATAGGTGGGTCTGTTATCACCTCACTCAAACAAACATGGGCTCACTCCTGGAGAGAAAAGCTTGACTAAACAGAGATATTAATATCATGTATTACAGTTTAGGGCATGTATTACCCTGACCAATAGATATCCCACCTTTTAGTAGTTTTTAGTAGCTTTTATATTTAATTTTAATACTATTTATTTTCTAGTTTCTATCTGTGTCTATATATTTCATAAAATGCTACTGTTTTATCTTAACTTGACTCACTGTTTTTCTATTATACTTTGTCACTTCTTAAAGCTGTTTGGCACACCTCAAAAAGCAAAGGTTTCTCTGTGTCCCCTCCTTGTATAAACACACTACAAGAGAATTATTGTTAATAAGTGACATATATCCCTTCTGTGACATATAAAGCTCTACTGCTTCACACGTTTCCTTGGTACTACTTTGAGTGCACAAAAACCTCCGTTTGAATGTGAAAACTTGTTTATTTTGTCTCCCTCCACAGAAGCTCTCAGTCATGACTAATTTAATCTGTCACACATTAGATGCAGCGACAGTAAAGGGAGAGGGCAGCCAGCACAAAAAAATGACCTTGGTCCCACTTCTTAACTTTAAGAGATGAGTCATAAGGTTAGTCCCCACCCCAAAAAATAGTTTCTTGTAATGCTTTCACAAGAATTGTTCTGCCAGCAGGTTTTTCCAGTTGATATGTCTGCAGGCTGTAGCTTGAGAAATCCAGAGTGCTGGCTGTAAAACTGTGTTCCCCCTGAGCTGCCGACAAATTCAACAGTGCAAGCACACAGCAATAACAGCTTTGTGTGGCTCATACTGTACACTGGCCTTTCCCTCCCCACTTAAAAAATGCCATTGTCTCCCCCGTCCCTCACCCTGCCTCAACATGCCCTTCTTCTCCTGACTGCCACAGACTGTCACTGCTGCACACACACACCCCTACACATAAACACATCATGTGGACTGTGAATAGACAATGGTGTCCCAGTGCCGTGGATGGATGGACGGATAGATGGGTGTTTGGACACTTACCAGGTCAGGGCCCATGTCCCAGTCAGCAGGGAGTGCACCAGGGAGACGGAGAGGTTCCTCCACTTCCAGGAGTGGAGATCATCCTGCCTCACCACTTTGGGCACAGGCAGCCTTTGCAGAAGCCGGTGGGCCACTCTGAAAAGCAGAGAGCACACCAGCACTGACGGGCCTGGGTGACTCTTCAGCACAGGAAGTAGGGCCTCCATCCTCTACTCACAACCCCAGCTCTCCCCCTTTCTCTGGGCTCTTGTTCTTGTCCTTTACAACTTCCTCCCTTCGTCCTTTTCCTCTGTTGGCTTTTCCACGCTCCTGTCACCCTCTCCTGGGCGCGGTGATGGACGAATATGCTCGGTATGTGATGGGAGTGTTCTCCAGGACAGAGGTCTGCAGAGAGAAGAGAGGTTGCTGCAGCTGCAGGAGATGATCCTCTGTTCTTATTTGTATCTATTTACGTTTTACTTCAGACCTCCTTTTCCGCGGAGTTGACGTCCGACTGATGCTACAGCCCTGTCTGTTTTTCTTCTCACGTTTTCAGCCTGAAGAGGGAGGCTTGGAGGGGATTCCCGTGACAGCTCATTCCAGTCCGACGGTGTTTGTCCTCACGCAGCGCCTTGTAACGTTATGTGCCGCGCTCAGCCCGCCTGTCTGTCCAGAGTGAAGGGAAGAGAGGTGGAGAGGGAGCGGGGTGGGTGGTGCTGTCGCTGCTCCCTATAACCACCAAAAACAAGGAGGGGCAGTGACTGAGATCATGTTACGCAAGGAACGAAATCACTTAGCACGGCTGCTGAAACGTGATTTTGGGCAAAGCGTGTCGAAAAGGACCTGTAGCTAAACATATGGAATAGCCGCTCGTTCTTACGCGCGTGTAACGCACTGTGCGTAAAGGCAGCCTATCGGGATTCAATTTATAATAACGATAATAATAACAATTCTTTCTATGACAGTTATGTCTAACGCAGTGTGTGAGTTTCTTTTGTCAGTAAAAAGTTTATACTGTTTCAGTGGTGGTGGAATCTAAGTTAAAGTTAAAATATCCCACTCTGTTACGTAAGTAAAACTTTTATGGGTCGTGTAAAAAGCAGTTTGATGTTGTAACTGAAAAAAATTGGAAAAAAAACATAGTAGAGGTATAAAATAACACATTGGAAAATGTTTATTTCTTTTCCATCTTAATCCTGTTGGATTTAAGATGTGTTTGATGCAGTCAGCACTCTATTTTTATCATCTGTCTGGAAAAGTAGGCATGCACTCATTAAGGATGTGGCTCATGATTTGTTTTTCTTCATAGCTGAAGTTTGCCTGAAGTTTCACACCTGTGGCTCTGGTGTCCCTCATGGGTCAATTACACCATGGGTTGTTGTGCAGAAGGTCAGGGTCAGTTCTGTACACATCCTCAATTATTTTTTATTGCACAAAGTGTTGCTTAGTAATGAAAAGCACAGACACAGAGATTCAGTGACAAAGAATACAACATCAGACTGCAAATCGTTAAATTTAATCCGATTTGTTTTTGGTCATTTTATATGGTTATTTTTTGCATGCTTAATCTGTTTTGCAATTCACAACATTCAGTTATTGCGATCTTTATCATCTTTATCTTCGGGGATAATAAAGCTCTCCTGAAACTTTATTTAATATTTGTGGAATCTTTTTAATGAGTAGCATATTAAGAAACTGACTTTGAGTGCTGTTACTGTAAATATAGAAATGACTGATAATATAGACACACATCTTTGTTATGTTTGGAGCAAAGCAATTCAAATCCTATTATGTTAAACAGGCAGCCCAACAGTAACACCCTCCTTCCTTGGCCATAACTCTTTCCATAAACACAGCATAGCTCTCATTCCCCACAGCTGGCCTCTCTGCAGCCCAGTGAGGAAGAAGGAAATGAGCAGTAACAGCTAAGACCCTGCAGACACACACACACATTACCACCTGCACCACACATGTCTGTGTGAAACCCCATCACATGAAGAGTTTACTTTTCTTTAACTGCAAAAAAAGTTTTTCAGTTCATTTACAACTGGTGTATTTCTTTAATTTGCTCATTTTTATGACTAGATTATTTTCCCATTCTTCCTTATTCATTACACAGCTTATTCACATTTACAATTTCATTCCATGTAACAAAATACAGATAAGTTAAAATATTTTCCCCATTAAAAAATGCCTGAAACACTGAATGAACAGTGTGAATGTAGCTCCTCTTATTTCCTGTTACCTCTCAACTTCCAGCTGTAAACCACTTTAATTTTACTCAGTTTAAAAACACATCTTCCATTGCTGCCTTAAAAATGTGACTTTTGAACCAGCTGAGTTGAGAAAACAAGTTCAATAAACTTAAGTTGAATTAGCAACTGTGAGGTCATTCTGACTTTCATTTACATTTACATTTTCTCTACTTAAAGAGTCAGTTCTTTGTTTATCATGAAGAACTTACAGCTGCTTATTTTGTGCCAGTGATTGTACAAATACAACATGTAACTGCACATTCAGTGTGTTTACATGCATTTCAGTAACCAGTTTACACAGGAAAACAAGGTAACACAGTAATCGGAGAACATATTTACATGACATGTACTAACCTAGTCACTGTAAAAGTGCATATGCAAACGTGTAATTACTTCTCTGTCCATCCAGCCTCTTTGCTGTTTACGTTCCATTTATAAACTGATTACAAACCCAATCACTCGCACACTTGGTTGGCACAGAAATATGTGTTCAGGTTTCTCTAAACCTTTTCCCCCGATTACAGAAACCAAGTTTTTTCATAAATGTGACAGTTAAGAAATCAGCTCACTAGTAAAAACCAACTGTAGACGTAGCATGTCTGTGCCTCTGTAACTCTGGTGCAGTCTCTCTTATACTCATTCTGACTTTTTGGTTGTGAAATTTAAAGAGTTACCTTTCAAGGGGCCCCAGTGTTATGACTGTAATCAAACAGGTTGAAGTACAACAAACTTTTTGTCTTAGCTACATTATTTTTTTTAGAGCTCGTGCACAAAAAGGGAGGCATCTTTTCTTATCATTTCATTTCGAAACACCTCAAGTTAGAACAAGTCATGCTTATAAGTGGTCTGAAAAAAAAGAGTAGAATTCTTAAGTCGCATTAACTTTAAAATGAATAGAATACATATTTACATTCTGTTAATGATAAAAAAGATCAACTGATTCCACTAAATTCCTGTATGATGTTTTGCAGTGTATAAAATAAAGGCAAATATGTCCACAGAATTCTAGGCTATAGGGTTAACAGAACAAGAGTCGGCCCTGTAGCTATACAAAAAACACACCATCGGGTGGCAGCAAAACCTCACGTGACAAACAAGGTTCTCACTCATAGACTGTATGACTTTTTGCTCCCAGTTCTTCATCAATCCACCTGGGGGCATCTTTCTGCAAAAATCTACAGGAAGACCCCCCAACTCTCTGGAGTTATGATTGTTGAGATGCGCTAGAAAAGTCCCTGTGATTAAAAGGACTTTCATAACATGATTCTGAAGGAGCTGAGTGCACTGCTCTCCAGTAATTATTCAAAATGAAGCTGGCATGTTTATTTGTGAGAGAACAAAAGAGAAAGGGACGAACTGAATGTGTGGCATTAGTTACATGTTGTAGGTCAGTGCATCAGGATCAATCAAACACTCCTTTTACCTTTTGCCAAAGTATGAAACTTAAAGCATGAAACGTGAACCATGTAATTAATCTATTTATATCCTCTGAGTACAGGCCTCTCCGTAACAAAACACCCTGCGCTTAGAGAGAGAAATGTAACTTAATGCCATGACTTGTTTCCTGGTTGCTTCACCATGGTTATTTCTGTTGTACTGTGAGAGAATGAAAACTCTAATAGTGTTATCACAGAAAGCCATAATTCTACACAGCTCCAGGTTTCCAAAGAAACACCTAAGGATTTCTGACAGCAAATACAAAAAAGGCAATACAAAGGGCTTCATACTTGCTGCACTCAGACTGTCTGTTGAGCTGTTGAGAAGGTCTCCCAGTATCTTTGTGCCTGGCTCAGCACTGAATCATATTGATCTCTGGGTGATTTTTCTTTTCCCTGAGGGCTGTTAAGAGACAGAGGCTCTACGAGCAGCCAATAGAGAGAATCTAGAGGTTGATTGATTTCCACTGAGTGCATCATAAGTAGCCAAACAAAAATAGATCTATCTACCTATCTTATAAAAATCACCAATTACATATTGGTTCAATATGTAATGCAACACATATAAGAAAAGAAAAAAAAAACAATGAACTTAACAGCAGAAAATTTAAGTAAAACAACAAGAACAAAATGATGTAAAAAGACCAATATACACATACATGCAAGTATATAGGCACACACACACACACATGCACACAAACACATACACATATACACACACACACACACACACACACAAATTTACACCCATGCACACATGTTAAAATAATAACATAAGAAAGCCATTGGATAGAAGTGGGTCTTCAGAAAAGCAGTTTATCATCTTTATCATCATCATATTGTTTTAGATATTGTTGGTCAGAAAAAAACACAAAGACATGTCAAAAAGCTTTTTTCACAGCTAACATTTTGTTTTATCGTAGTAAAAAAAAAAAGGAGTCATTAAAAACATTCACAATTCAGCCCTCATTACAGTTTTTTTTTATTTACAGTTGTGCTTTCCCTGCTGTTATGTCATAATATCATCCATGAAAATGGCACTTTATCTGTTAAAGGTGAGAGAAAGAGGTGAAAGTGTCACGGTGATGAAACAAACTCACCCACAACTTCCTGTCATGTGTCTTGAGAAATCTTTAGATAGATGGCAGATAATGCTCCTCAGGCACAGGATCATACCTGGGGTTTAGCATCAGTTTCAGTATCATATGCAGTGCATTCCTGGACACTGACTGTCACGTCTAGAGACAGATCTGCTGCCGTCAGAAGACAGCAGCACAAGGCCAAATATGTCACTAAGCTAGTCCTAGGAGTGGCACATATACTACAAGACTCCTTTAGGTGCTCCTTTGTCGAGATATTATATCCCTGAGAAAGAGCAAACCATTGTTTGTTCAGCCACCTCCCCCATCACCCACCAATCTTCATTTAAAAAACTGCAAATTGTAGAGAAAGGGTTCAATTACATGCAGATCACTGTTTGTGGTGATGTATCATTATTTCTGATTGATGATAATAGTGGAGGTATGTACTTCAGCACAACACAGAGCAGGCTTTGTCACAGTACAAAGCATTTATTATCCTCATTGTGGAAGAGAGGGGAAATGGTGCTCGTGCAGCCCCTTTCCTGCTTATCTCAGACAAGGGGAAGGCGCTTTATAATCACCAGGCGTCTGGATGTAAGACTGCAATATCTGAAGTCCAAGCTCAAGACGCTGCTATAATCATATCTGTCTCACTGTGTCTCTCACTGTCTCCATTTCAGTTTTCACTTCAGGGCATTTATGTCCTGGCATAAAAAGTTACACAACATATAGCTAAATAAAAGTCATAAAAATGCAGCATCTTTCCTCCTGTCGTTGTCTTTTCTTCAACTTTTAATGACGTTATGTGCAAATGTAAATCTAAATCCATTGGCAGCAAATCATCACCTCAGGTACAAGATGGATATTGATTTGATTCCAGTACTGTTTATTGATTTGACTCCTTACCGAATCTCCATATTTATCCTTTTGGAAAAATTGAAAAATACTAGAAACAACTTTTACTTTTATCAACATCAGCAATGAAAATGTCTTAACTGTTGCCCAAATAAATTTCTGAGTTTACAATGTTTTCAGATTTCTTTAAAACCAGAACTGGATTTCTCTAACACGTGTGCAGCATCATCTTGAAATCATCGACACTGCCAGGTAAATATTCTTAAAGCAAAACCAGGTGGCTGCTGCTGACACCGAATCAATTTGAAGGTGGAATATGCAGCCCAATGAGATTATGTGGTTTTACCTTCGCCTTTGTCCCTCATTGCTTGCTGTAGTTGTGAGGTTGCCTGGAGACGACGGAAACGTCTGGGAGCAGCAGCGATGGAGAAGTATGAAAAAATCAAAGTTGTTGGAAGAGGAGCTTTCGGGTAAACTCGGGGTTTATTTACACTTCTTAGCTGTGCAGCTGTTGCACACATCTGTTTGCTTGAAAATACGGCGATGCCAGGCATGTGCTAAGAAAGCTAGAAGTTCGTAAGGCCTCAGTTTTTCCCCAAAAATGTAACCTAATGTGTACCGCCCACTACAAAGACTAAAAAAAGTAACGGAGCGTTGAGCAAAGCTTATAAAAAGGTTGCCGCTGCTTGAAAAGGATATCAAGGCTGGCTGTCGTGACAACTATGACAGCCAAAATGACTTTGCGTTTCTATAGTATTAACTAATGCTTTATCGAACAACTTTTAGGTTGCCAGGTTATCGAAAATCCTCCTCTTGTACGACACTTTTGTCTTTGGACTGTATGACCACTTATCTTCTTGTTATTGTTTTACCAACATTTTTTAACTGAGTCATCACTTAACAGAAACATACTGATGTCTTATTACCAGCAAGGGCGTAGGTTTGGTCTCAACATTTGTAGGGACGCAACAACCCCGCCACCCCTCCAAAACAAAGATTGGCTTTTAAATGTCGTCAACCAAACGTTATATTAACATATGCGATCTGAATTTACATACAAGACTGTCCATACGCAAATGTTATATATGATATATAATGTAATATATAATTCAACAATGTACATATATGTACACGTGTTGAATTATAGCCTATATGTAAAAATGACATGAAACCTGTTTGAAATTGGAACAATATCATATATTGACATATATTTCTAGCTAATAGAAACATGTATTTAAGTATATCTGTTTATATTATAGACATTTAACATGAATATATATCCATCCCAAAGCCTATCACTATATGTTCATATAAATGTAAATATAAAAGATTTAATAAGACACACACACACACACATACACACACACAAAGTAACTATAATGAAAAATAACGTATGTGTCAAAACGTAATAATATAGTAAGGCATCAAAAAGTCATAGTACAGTAAGGTTGTTAATTATGTAAATTACCAAAGCCCATCCAACTTTTATATTTTACAGAACAAATTATACATCTCATTTTTCGTCATTTTCCTCCTCTATCAGGATCGTACACCTGTGCCGCAGGCGCAGCGACGGGGCCTTTGTCATCCTGAAGGAGATTCCAGTGGAGCAGATGTCACGAGATGAACGTCTGGCAGCTCAGAATGAGTGTCAGGTGCTGAAACTGCTCAACCACCCAAATATCATAGAATACTATGAGAACTTCCTGGAAGACAAGGCCCTCATGATAGCTATGGAGTATGCACCAGGTAAGCTTACTGTAGTATCTTATTACATCACCCCCCTTTGGTTCATTGTACAACAATTCACATGCTGTAGGGCACCATACCATTTTTCATTCCCATGTCAGGCCTGGGAATACCACATGATAATATCAGTCTGTGTGGTGCTGTTGTAAGGGGCAATATGATTACATAAGTTTAAGGAAAAAGGTAAATGTGAGTCCAAAATTCTGAAGCAACACTCCAGGATCCAGCACTCAGGCAAATCACTAATTGAAGGTGTAGAGTTTAGTTATAGTTTAAGATTTGACATTCACGCAGGAATTGCTTATTATTGTTCAACTGTGGATCCAAACAATCTGAGGTACACTGCCCCATTGTAGCAGATAAAAATAATAATCATCTATCCAAATAAAAAACATTTATTTGGATAGATGATTATTTTGTGGATCCCCTTTCCCTTTTACCTTGACATCAACATGTCACTTGTGCAGCAACAGCACCTGCTGTTAAATCCATTTCTTAATGGCTTTGATTTCATCATCTCACAGCCATTGAATCAACCCGGTTACCTGAACATTTACTAAGTTAATATGTTTGCAATGAACAGAAATCATCTTTATTGTGTATTCTTTTCTCAATGTTTTCTTCATGCAGGTGGGACTCTAGCTGATTACATACAGAAGCGCTGTAACTCTCTGCTGGACGAAGACACCATCCTTCACTTCTTTGTACAGATTTTACTTGCCTTGTATCATGTCCACAACAAACTCATCCTGCACAGGGACCTCAAGACACAGAATATTCTTCTTGACAAGCACCAGATGATCGTTAAAATCGGTGACTTTGGCATCTCCAAAATCCTCGTCAGCAAGAGCAAAGCTTACACGGTGAGATGATTTACCTTCTGTTTGGAACTGTAATTACTTCACCAACATACATATACTGATATGTTGAATCTTAACATGTGCTAACATGAATTAATGCCACATTTATTAACTATGCAGGTGGTTGGGACTCCATGCTACATCTCCCCAGAGCTGTGTGAAGGAAAGCCGTATAATCAGAAGAGTGACATCTGGGCTTTGGGCTGTGTGCTCTATGAGCTAGCAAGCCTTAAGAGAGCCTTCGAGGCTGCTGTACTGAAAACTTTTCTTTACAAAAATAATACTATGTTTGTGTTAGCTTTTACAATATTATTGTACTTATTCTGTGTATAATATATAACATATTTCTGTGTACAAAGGCAATGAAACCGCCCTTACAACCATCAGAGCTACTCCCATTTACCATAGGAGATGGATATTTATTATTTCTCAGAATATTTTATATGAAGTCCCCAGGTTGCCCCATGTCTAAGTGTAAGGCAGATTGCTGGGGCTTTTGATTTTGACACAAATCAGTAATTCACTGAAATCTTTTTGCTTACACTCAAATCTGTCTTCACTCCCGATCCCACAGTGATATATGAATTTGAAATTCTTATCCCCTTAGCTTGGATTTTTGGTAGGGAATTCAGAATTTTTCACATATTTCTAAAGCATTTTGTATTGTTATTTATGCTCATTCATTTTGCTTTCAGAATCTACCTGCCCTCGTTCTGAAGATCATGAGCGGTACATTTGCTCCAATTTCAGACCGATACAGCCCAGAACTCCGACAGCTCATCCTCAACATGCTGAATCTGGATCCATCCAAACGGCCCCAGCTCAATGAAATAATGGCTCTCCCCATATGCATCAGGCCCCTGCTTAATCTCTACACAGATATAGGCAATGTCAAAATGCGCAGGTGGGACCTTAATTCAGAAGTAACGAGAAGATAGAGCTTTTTAAGAGACATGGACATTGATGTGAGATTAAGATTTTCAATATTTTGTGAAATGAATTCTTTCTTTAACGTTCATCTATAAAAACCACCTCCTCTGGATTTTTTCAGGATTGAGAAATCACTGTCTACTGTGCACAGTCCTCAAGGGAGACCAGGAGGCAGAGTTCCTACCAACAGGTCCAGAGGTGAGGCATGTGATGCCATTATTTGACAACAGAATTAGCTGTACCAAACTGAATGCAGTACTTTAATCACAAATTTATCATTTCTTGGACTGAGACAGATGGATCAGTTGGTTTAGGATCAGGGAAAGTACACTCGCTCCCCCTGTCCTCGGTGTACACATGGGGAAGTGGCATCTCAATGCCTCTCCGCCTGCCAATGCTCAACACTGAGGTGCTTCAAGTGTCCCTGGGCCGCACTCAGAAGATGGGGGTCACCAAGTCAGGCCGTCTGATTACATGGGAGGTCTGTGTAAACCCTTCAGTTTTTTAATATATTTGCTTACTTGCTTACAAAGCTGCTTTTACAATTCCCTGATATAACACATTACAAAGGAAATCCACCTGATAACACTGACTCACTGTCAAGCAACAGCTGTGATCTACTCTGCACCCCTGGGTCAACCTGTTGATGGACAATGATGGATCTTTTTGTAGTTTAACTGTTAACTAACCTAATATAATGCTTTGATATAATGCAGCCCAGTTCATCACCACTGAAAACTACAACCACAAGAATAAAAATATAGTTGAATTAATACCTCTGTGACAGTGTCAATCAAAACAAAACATTGTTTCTTTGTAAAAGTTGGAATTTGTGGCTGAGCTATTGTGTTAGATTGCTGTAGATTTTGCAGGTGTACCCAATCAATGGGCCAATGATTGATTATGTACAACAGCTACAATACAGTACATAATTTTTTAAGCTGTTATCAATGGTAAAAAATGTGCTTTTGGTGTCAGCCTCTCAAAGAACTTCTTGTACTAACTACTTGTAGACCACATTACAGAGAACAATTGGTGTTAAAGAGGCAGTCATTGCAAATTTTTCACCAGCAGTTGCTGTAATAGTTCACAGTGCAAACAGTCACCACTAGTTGTTGAAAGCAACATGTTATTATGTATTTTCAGGGCTCTAAGAAACTCTAGGAAAATGTAGAAAATCAGTAACTGATGCAGAGTTAAATGAGGCAGGCTGGAGAATATGGGTACTTGGATTCTCACTCTCCTGACATAAAAACTATTTCTCTGTCTGCACACAAAAGACTAATAACCATTAATTATCACAGGCTCCATCAGTTGGGTCTGGTGAGGCCAGTCTGCCCGGTGTGGTGGAGCAGATGCAGCCTCAGTTCATTTCTCGCTTCCTAGAGGGTCAGTCTGGAGTCACCATCAAATCCGTGTCCTGTGGAGATCTCTTTACCACCTGCATGACAGGTTGGTGCACTGTTACTTTCTAATAATTAGAGAGATCACAACCATGCCCAGTCAGCCTAGCAAGAAGTTATGTTATAGGAGATCAATTTTTATTCTGTGATTTGTGCCCTCACACACCACACCACAGGGCTGTGAAACAGTAAGGCAGCATTTCAAGATGCATATGAAAGTGTGTACAGTTCTTTTTCCAGATATTGTGGATCCATGTAAAGAAAACCTCTTCACGCTTACTTAGAAATTTGGAAGTGCAATTTTTCTTGAGCTCAAACTTAGTCAGTGTTTTACAAAGCTGTCGTCAGTACGTCTCTCATTGCAAAGCAGATAACGCAGGATTAAAGACCCTTCCTCTCAGCTCAGTTGCCTCTCTTTCATCACTTTTCACTGTAGTGACACAGATTAATGTGCGTTAGATAGGGATTACAAGCATTTTGTTGGTCCACAAAAGAATACACCTATAGTCATCAACAAATAGTACCATTAATCCCTTCTTTTTATTTTCAATTTTCAGACAGGGGCATTATCATGACGTTTGGAAGTGGGAGCAATGGGTGTCTAGGACATGGTAACTTCAATGATGTAACACAGGTACATGTTGAACCTTCAAAGGAAAATATTTGAATGTTACACTCAGTTACCAGTGTATGAGATACACCTAAAGTATTTAGTCTAAACAACAGCCCTGCAATAAGTTTTACTGCTGTTTCTAATGTTTTTTTTTTTACCTTATTTATATCAAGGAGGGTACACTAAGAAACAACACCACAAACTGCAAAAAGACAATACAGTTGAATCAACACCTCTCTCAGTCTGTTTTAACGAAAAGTGATTATTAGGCTATAACCTTCATGAGGGAGGATTTATTGTGCGCCTGTTGTATGTGACTGTATTAGACTTAGCGAGGTGCCAAAACAGACCTACAGTGTTAGTCACTACTACAGTGCTTTATGATTTCCCATCACATGAAATTTAAAATCTTTTTTTAATCCAATATAATCTGCAGTAATACATCCATATGTCTCCCAAAGAAAAGTTTTTGCTTCATACTGATTGTTTTTATGAATCATGAATAAATCATTTTTGTTAAACGCTATGGTGAGCATTTCCTGTCAGAGTATGTTTGGAAAGCCCTAAATTATGGCAAACATGCCTTAAAACAAAAAAAAGCAACAAACCAAAATTTCAGACACTGTAGAACAGAATGTTCATTAAAAACATTTTTGGTGGAGAGAGGGGGGTATGACATGCAACAAAAGTCCCCGGCTTGAATCGAACCAGGGACATTGCAGTTACTGTATATACCTATTAAACACTGTGCTACCAGGATGCTGCATCGCTACTGATTTTTATTAAAAATCTGACACATCAAAATTACAATGACAACCTTTCTTTTCTCTCTCTTTGTTTTTGTATTCAGCCCAAGATAGTTGAGGCCCTCCTCGGCTATGAGCTGGTTCAGGTGTCATGTGGTGCTTCCCACGTTCTCGCCGTGACCAATGAAAGAGAAGTATTTGTCTGGGGAAGAGGAGATAATGGTATAGTAAATAAACCAGTTGTTTTCTAAGTCACTCAGTCTCTCTTGGTATTCTCCTTTTGTTATTTCTTTATTATATGTGACTGATTTATGACAGCAGCACATCAGCACACAGATTGATTGCTGGGTCTCTGGCCTTGTTTCTCTTGCTCTGTCTGGAAGGTCGCCTTGGGCTAGGCACCCAAGACACCCACAACTCTCCGCAGCAGGTGTGTTTACCTGTGGAATTTGAGGCCCAGAGGGTAGTGTGCGGAGTTGACTGCTCCATGATTATCAGCACTCAGTACACGATCCAGGCATGTGGAAGCAACAGGTAATTATTCTACTTTTTGACCATTATTCTCAGTAAACACTGACTGACAGGTGCTAATAATCAGCAGTAAAACATACCTCATTTCATGTTTAATAAGAGGACATCACCACTGTATGTTTTCAGAAAGCCATTTTGTGAAAGTGATCTTCTGTTGATAACACCCAGTAAAATGATACCTCCCACTGGCTCACTGTATGGTTCAGATAATTTCATGTGCATGGGGGTGGTTGTAGATTAAAGGTCCACAGAGATATTTTCTTTGTGCACAACCTGTGAGACAGCATTCTTCTAAAGTGACAAACACTTTGTTTTCTGACATTGTTAATCCCTTACTCTCAGAGAGGTTAAGGACAGGATGTGTAGGAGTACAAATTCAAAACCTGCAGCTCAGCAGCAACCTGCATGAGAAAGGGAAACAGGAATGAAAAATCTTAAAGGATCTTGTCACAAACATATGTTTATGTAGGTTCTGTATATCTAAATCATTATTTAAAAGCATTGAATAAATACTGTTATTCTGTGTCAACACTGTTTTAGTTGTTAATACTTAGATTTGTTGTTTTGTTGTGGTCAGGTTCAACAAGCTTGGCTTGGATAAGATAACAGCTGGAGAGGAACCGAATCCCTCAAATCAGGTGGAAGAAGTTCATTCTTACACTCCTATCCAATCAGCCCCACTCAACAGTGAAAAGATAGTTTACATTGACATTGGAACGGCCCACTCTGTTGCTGTTACAGGTAAAGAAATTCCCAGTATTATGTTATAACCATGTTTTTGTAGCAGTACAATACATCTCTGTGATTGTCTCCATGAGCACACTATCCATCCCTTGTACTCATGTTATTAACAATGTTTGTTCCTCAGACCTTCATCACCTTCATCTTCAAGTCAGTATAGACAAAAACATTTTTGTCATGAGATTTGTATCACCACTTTCAACCACATTGTCTTCTCTAGAAAGGGGTCATTGTTTCACCTTTGGCAGTAACCAGCATGGCCAGATGGGCTGCAGTTCCCGTCGTAGCAGCCGTGTGCCATACCTGGTACCTGGTCTACAGTGTATTACCATGGCTGCTTGTGGAGATGCTTTCACCTTAGCTATTGGATCTGGTGAGTAGAAGGAACTCTATGGGATATTTTAACCTTTTTTTAAAGGTTCTGCACATCTCCTCGGGTGTTTTACGCTGACAACACTAAACAAAGGGGACAAAAATAGCTTGGATAGGGTTATAAACATAAAGTACAGTAGCTAGTATGGTTAGCATGGCTAACAACAGCAGTGAACAAAGTTGTAATTTATGCAGGGTTTTATCAAAGATGTAACTGTTATTAACGTCATTGCACTCACTGCAGCCAAACCAGTTCCTCTTCTCTGCTGCTTGTATTTTGCCACAGTGCAGCAATAAAACAAGAATATAAGCAAATAAGTACTGTATGTCTGCAAGGCTATTTTGGTCACAATCAGGTGTTTTGTGAGAACAGCAGACTTTCGTTTTTAACAAAGTGTCACTGTACAAATGAAACTGAAAGTCTGACTTACTACTACTATTTATACATATATATATATATATATACATATATGTATATATATGCACCCAAAGCTTTGATTTTGGCAGTAAGTAAAAGCATATTTTTTCCTGCCTGAGAGATCCACCCCACTCCATGGAGAGCCTCACAATTTCACATGTTAGAGAATAGTCAGATATAACTAAACTGAAATCAGATTGAATCGAAAGCAGATTTCAGTCTGACTGACTTTCGGTCAGACTGACTCATGCCACTTTCATATAATTTGGGATGGATGGTATGATTGCAGAGTTGGTTGAGTAAGGACTAAAATACTGAGTATTGACAATACAACTCCATATCTATCAAATGTGGGTTTAATTACATTGACCAACAGTCTTTGGCAGGTATGAAGTGTCTATATTTGTTTGGTTTGCTTTTCAGGCACTTCCCTGTTATTATCAGGGTTTCCTATTTGTAATTATGACTGGGAAGTTGATGTGAACACTGTTTACAAGTCGAAAACTGCAAATGACACAAACATGACATTAGAGGAGGTCTAATAAACCAAATTAGGTGAAATCACCCAGATGTGTGCAGGGCCTTACTTGAAACTGTTCCTCTGTGTTCAAGAAAACTCTTATATCTGAAGAAGTCCACTGATCAAATAATGAACACACATATGGTATGTTCTAAAAAAAGATGATGGGAATTTGGTGACTTTGTGTTAAAATAGTTGCTGTTATGCAGCTGACTTTAGATGTTACCAAAAAACACAAAAGAGACATTTTCAAAAAGTAAAAACTCTATTTTCCCTGAGTGTTAATCCTTCGATGAAAACAGTTGTTTAGAGCTGTGTATGAGGAGGAGACGCACGAGTAAACACAACAGGTTTCATCTCAGCTCTGAATAGAGACAACATTTTTCAGATGTCTGTGGTTTAGCTGCTTCGGAAGAGAAAGAGGAGGATTCTGGGATACTGAGGACAGTGCATTTTAAACTATGTGACCGCACGACTGTAATGTAACTTTAACTCAAAAACAAAGCTGATTAAATGTTCACTGTGATGGATTTTGTCACTCAAACAAGTTTCAAGTCTCTGCAAGTTTATTTTCATGTCAAACAGAGTTGAAAGTTTAAAGCTAATGGTTACATGGAACATATGTTGTGCTTTGGAAAATGGTTAGCAGTCATGTAAACTACTCCAGGGTTTCAGCTAATGGGCTAAAACCATTGGTTTGGTCCTCTAAACACTTGGGTTAACAAATAGGTAACAGATGTGTGTGTTTTGAAATGTGCATTTTGTTCTTAAAGCTAAGGGTAAAATGGTAAAATGTCATATGGTGCCAGTGCTTGACTCCCTGGTGAGAAAGCCAGCAGTGCCAGCCATGCCTGTAGGTGTCCTTTGTTAGAGAAGAGCTTTGTTCAGCTTCCTATGGATGGGGCCATTATGCTGCCACTGCAGGAGAGATAAAGCCGTCACTTACAGATTTGTGTGGATTAATGTTAAGAAACAGCAACCAGCTCCTTGTTCTCCTGTTTTCCACAGAAGGGGAGGTGTACACCTGGGGAAAGGGGGCCCGCGGCCGCCTCGGTAGAAAAGAGGAGGATTCTGGGAAACCAAAGGCGGTGCAGCTTGACGAGAGTCACCCGTTCACAGTGACATCAGTGGCATGTTGTCATGGCAACACTCTGCTGGCAGTGAAACGTAATATTTTGCTTATTACCCTTTGTTAACAAACACTGTAAGATGTTGGGATGTGGTGAAATCTGACAAAGAGGGTACTAATCCCCCAGATGAAAGACGTGAGACAAGCCTCCCTCAGAGAAGCATGTTTTTCTGTGTAGAATTGTGAAAACACTCATTTATAAGTTTAAAAGCTCAGTGGCTAAAACATGACTACAGCTTTATTTCACACAGTCTTTGCATCTGACAGGCGGTGTGGTGAGGTGCTCTGTTTACATAAACTATTTCCTTTCGGCCATATTGAAACTCGTTTGGAATCTGCATGCCAAAAGTAATAATTCAGTCCAATTTTGCATTGTGGTTATTGATTTTAGACTGAACTGAATAATGTGGCCACAGGCCTCTTACTGAGAAGACATCAATTCACCTATTTGTACCTCTTTCCCCTACAGTGATAGTGCACAAGCCAGAGATTCTGATGTAAACTGAAAAACAGTGAAGGTGGGATTAAATCGTCCCTCTACAGTCCAAATTGAAAATAGCTGCAGATTTTGAGATTAAACTGCACCACAATTTAATAAGTAATACAGATGTTGGTAATCCTTGCTACAAGCTACAGAGTTGCTGTTTGGCCAAGGTGGCATGTTCAGATTCCTTTTTTATCCAACCATCAGTCCAAAACTCAAAGACATTCAGTTTACTCTCAGATACAATGAAGAAAACATTTGTGAAGATGGAACCAGTAACTTTTTGGTATTTTTGCTCATTATCAAAAGCTTTAATTGCTCATTAGCAATTAATTTTCTGTCGATCAAGTAATTGATTAATTGACTAGTAATTTCAGCTTGACTGACATTCTACCCTTTGCTCCATCTTGTTTCAGCTTTGCTTGAGGAACCTGTCCCAAGATGATTTTGTCCTGAAAACGAACCCACACCCACTCAGCAGTCGTCATGAAGCCCTGCGGTGGCGTGAGGTGAAGGACAGCTTCCTCTGAATACTCCTCCCAGAGGCCCATCTGCACTGCATTTGAAAGATTCCTTTTCATACTGCAGCTGTGGCCTCAGATTGTCACTTGGTCTTTCCTCTCTATCAGTTTTTTTTCTTTCAGGAATGAATGTTTGTTTCATTCTGGGACTTGATATCATGGAGCAAAGCACAGAAAAGGTCGAAAACTGACTGTTTCTGCAGGTGTAGCTCACAACAGGCTGGTTAAAGGGATGTTGTAACCCTTACTGAAACCGGATTGCAGGAAGTCATTAGGCAGCTTTCATGTGGTGAACTATTGTCCTCTCTCACGTGCAGGGTAAGCATGATAAACCATGAAAGGTCAGTGAAAGCCAAACTGGTTTGAGCTCTCTTGAGCAACTGGTGAATGCAATGATACAATGCACAGAAACGAAAAGAATGAAGCCACTTGAGAGTTCATCAGTCAGCTGAACCAAACACATTAATCTTGATCAGGTCGTCAGTGGTCACATTGTGCTTTATTGGATTAGTCCTCCAATACATTTGTAACTCAACAGCAGTGTTCAGACCAGATAACGACATGTTGTTTAAGGTTAGACTGAACCAAGACTTTATGGTGTTGAAGAGGCTGTGGCTGTGTCCGAAATCACTCCCTCATCCACTTATTCACTACTCCCTTATAGTTTCGTCTATAGTGAGAAGTAAATAGAGATTTCCAACACTTATGAATCATCGACATATTGCTATTTACATTCATCTATGAATACTGACAACCTGGATTATGAGATTGTTAGTAGCAAATACTTTTGTATGAATCTTTCAGGGTACTATATAGAGTGTAAATGTCACCATTCGACACTTTGGACACTCAGAAAATGGTGGACAGTAAATATAGTGCACTACATACAAATAGGGAGTGATATTTCAAATGAGATTGCATATATGATGGTGTAAACTGTGTTTATAGGGTGACCAAAGACTGCTGAGAAAAGAAAACTGCCAAAGCAGAAGCCCATGTATGCCGAGCAGTGGTGAAGTAGTACTCAGATCTTTTACTTAAGCAGAAGTATCAACACCACAATGTAAAAAGGCTGTGTTACATGTTAAAGTACAAAAGTATTATCAGCTTGATTTTGAAAGATTATAATTATTGATGCATTCATGTGTAAGCAGCTCTGATGTTGCAGCTGGTAAAGGTGTGGCTAATTTAAAGTACTAACTTAATCTATAGTAATACATCATAATTTATTAGTGATTATATTGTTGTATTAATAATCTGGATCAGCAAAGTAATTTAAGGTGCCATATAAATGTAGTGGAGTAAAAACAACAATGTTTCCCTGTGAACAGTAGTGAAGTAGTAGTAGTATACTGTACCGTAAAATGGAAATACTCAAGTAAAGTACAAAGATTACACTTAGTTACTTTTCACCACTGGTGTCTAGAAGTGAAGTCCTTGCAGTACATAATGTATTCATATATTTACATTTTTATTCATTATCAGTCACCATGACATTTTCTAGTGTTAAAGCTTTAAAAAAAAAAAGAAAAGAAAAAAAGAAAGATCTTCTCTTGTTGGTCGACATCTGAAATCAAATTCTGAACAGCTGGACCTGCAGCCTGAGAAAGAAATCCTGTGGTAAATGTTATGTATGTATATTAGTGTATGTCAGACCAGAGGACAGTTCCCCTGTGGATAAGCTTTAAATTAGAGACAATGAGGTCTTCAGAAAGGCAACATATAATGCATTACAAAAGCTGCTGAAATGAGTATTTGGGTAAAATTTTTCAGAGAACACTCATAGACTCATAGAAAATCCATATCTTAACTGGGAAGTTCAACTTAAAAAAAAAGAAAAACTAGTTATACATCACCACCTTAAAATGATGAGGTTAGTCTGACAGTCTTATCACCTTTGCTTTATACTGCCCCCACAATCTTATTCTTACATTTATCATTGATACATTATGTAATTTCCTTTACAATTTGCTCAGATTAATTAACAGTTGGTGTGATTGTTGTGATGATTATTATATATTCAGTTAATATATATTAATGTACATCTGTCCTTTAATGTATTTATTAAGATTCTAATAGTTTTTGCCTTTTTTTCCAACTGTAATCACATTGTAACAGTAATTATTACTTATTTAAGATGTGTTCACACCTTTTCTGAGGACATGGATCATTTATCATTGTTGTCTTGTATGATGATGTAATGATGATGTAATCTGGTGGCAATACAGCAGGTGAAAATGATCTAAATGTGTGGATGTGCTCTTTATTTCCACTGTCAAAAGGCATGTCCAGTTGGTTATTATTATTTATTTCATTTTTTTTCAGTGTTAAGGTTTTATTTTCGTCATGTAAATAGTCAACATTATAACATTCTGAGAAAAAAATACTATTTTGCTTCAATGTGCTTGCTTTCTGTACCACCAGAGGGCATCCATCACCTCTGACTGCTCTAGGTTTCTGAATGAGGTTGTTTTTTTGTTTTTTTTATTATTCATGTTATATATTTATTTGATGTAAACCTTAATAACCAGACCCTCCACTTCCGATTTCAGTAAGCCTAAGCAAGACTGCCGTTTTAATATGTCTAAAGTCAGAAGCAGCTTTTGTGTGTTTACTGAGGTAAACAGGGTTTTACTTGACAAATAAATAATTAATATTAAGTATGGGCTTGGGAAAACAAACAGCGCATCTCATTAGAGGCCACTGCAGCCAGACAAAAGCCCAATTAAAGATCCATAAAGGGAGATCAGAGGGATAAAATGGTGTGAGCAGTGTTTCAGCTTCTTGACTCCTCCTGCGTGGAGGAGGAGGCGGGACTCGGTGCACCTAAACAGACGGAGGGGTTATGCATTGTGCTCAGTGTGTCAGTACTGCATCCACAGAGGAGGAGAGGGGGAGAGGGCCACACAGCAGCACTGCCGGCCACAATAAAGCCCGAGTTTGCAGAGAGACACGGGGGCTTACAGGACGAATCTGTGATCATTTCTGCAGCGTTTTCTGGACTGTGTAGTCTTGCGCTTTTGCTGCCATCAGTCTCCGGGCTGCAGGAGGAGAAGCTGGGGAGGACTCGCCTCCCTGAAAAAGCCCGATCTGTCGGTGGCGGAAGGGACGTGATATGAACCCCTCGTCGGCTTGAACGGCGGTGCAGCTGAATATCCCCGTTTTCCAGAGGATCGGGAGGACATTTTAAACCTTTAACCTGCAGCTGAAGGCCCGAGAAATATCCACAGAACCTGCAGCGATGCCCGGGTTTGACTACAAGTTTCTGGAAAAGCCAAAGAGACGGTTCCAGTGTCCGCTCTGCAGCAAGGCGATGCGGGAGCCGGTCCAAGTGTCTACCTGCGGACACCGTTTCTGTGACACCTGTCTGCAAGAATTTCTAAGGTACAATGTGTGTATGCTTTTGTGTGTGCGCGCGCGTGTGTGTGTGTGTGTGTGTGTGTGTGTGTGTGTGTGTGTGTGTGTTTGTGTGCGTGTGTGTGTGTGTGTGTACACAGAGGAGAAAGAGAAAGATCCACCTCTCTGAAGGCGATACCGGAGACTACAGCCTTGTCTAGTTTCGGTCGAGCAACAGTAAATAAAGGATGTGTAGGTGTGTCCTCCTCACTTTTCCTCATTAGGTTTTTTACGTGTTTTATGTCGCTACAGTGCAACAACAGAATATGAGGCCTGATTTGAACCCCCCCGGTTCAGGTGTGTTTGCTCCTAAACATCCTCTCTACATGTGCATACAAAACAACACTGGTGATGAGCCCATGCAGGTGTTTTTTTTTACGACAGGTAGAGGAGTTGGTTTTTGTTGTTGTGACCACATCGTGCACGAGGGCTTGAAATGGTGCATATGATCATTTAGTGTCTTTTTCTACTCTGTCTGTCATGCTGTGGTGTTTGTGTCCTGTAGAGGGCCCCTGCCTCCTCATCCTGTCTGTGTTTTGGCCCTGGGGTGGCTGAGTTTGTATGAGGTTGAGGAGGTGTGTGTGTGTGTGTGTGTGTGTGTGTTACAGATTCTGCCTTGAGTCCAGGATTAGACAGATTCCTTCATCAGTGTCAGTCAGAGTGCTGGGGGGGGGGGGACTGAGGGACCTTTCACTCCGAGGTCAGCAGTCTGACAGACCCCCAGCTCACCTCCTCACCTCCTAATCTGCTGAACATTGAAGTCTGTGTTAAGACTTGTAGAAAGAAGGTCTTTGTTTTAACTTTGAGGATGACATCGTCACAAAAGATTCACTAAGTGTCGTACATTAAAAAGGAAAATCGTGCAGTGTACTGAATCTCAGGTGGACCTGATGTGTAATAAACTTGTTTTCCTGGCTTTTGTACTGTAGCATCAGGTTCTCATGAACCAAACTTGTGTTGCACAGAGTCAAGGCTGAACCACCAACTGACCGAAACAGGCCACTGCTTATATTCTGTTTGCATAATTTAATTAATTGCAAATTTGTTAGAAATTTGCACCACTGAAATACAGAATCAGTTGTGACAGGTCCTCCATCCTCCACCTTGTGGCCTTATCTTGTAGAGATTATGTGTCGAAAGCTGTTTTTAAGAATACATTTTATATTAAAATTTTCTCTGTGTATCAATTAACATTCAACAACTTAAAAAATGTTGAGTTTGTTTTCTCAGAAAACAGGGGAAACATGCAAATGTTCCCATTTAAGAAGCTGGAACAAACGAATTGCTGGCACTTTTACTTAAAAATAAAAAAATACCTTAAGCTTAAAACTTAGTTATTAAGATTGTTACCAATTAATTTTCTTACAGTCTACTAATCAGTTAGTCATATATATATTTCAGCCTTAGTGTACTGTGGTTTCTGGGTGCCTAATGAAACTCTTGTGAACAATGGAGGTCAATAGGTGCCTAATGACAAATTTTTGCCCTGTGGCAACAATAGAAGGTTAATCAGGCCATTGATGGAGCAGATAACCTCATGTGTCTGTTAATTTATCTCTTTATGTGGTGTTTAATGGGACACATTTGTCCATGAGAAAGAGCTCCACTCTCTCTTTGAGGAGACGGATACTATCTTATATCCACATGAATAGTGTTAACTCTATTAAAAGTGAGCTTTTATTGTCTTGTCAAAGCCAAACTAAGGACATACATTATGTGCATATCAAAACAAAAAGTTTGTCACTGAATCTTTTCTCCCAAAAATCTTAAATTGCAGGTCTGAGAAGTGGTTTTCTTCCTCTGGCCACTGAGATTAATCAATTCAAAAATGTTCGGGAAGAAAACAGATTGTGAGAAAGGGAGTCCTGTTTTCTTTTGGGCAGTACATTGTGGGGCTGCAACTAATGATCGTTTCATCATTAATTATCCTGTCATTTATTTTCTCAATTAATCAACTTGTTATTTTGTTTATAAAATGTCAGAAAATATTGAAAAAAAAAAAAAATCCTATCACAGCTTTGTAGAGTCAAAGACGTTGCCTTCAAATGTGTCTTGTTGGATCAATGGGCAAAAAACCCAACTTACCAGTTTACAAATCTTCTCATTGGTGAATCTTGAACAAGCAAATGTTTGACAATTTTAACTTTACATTTAATTTTTACTGGAGCGTTGATCAGACAAGGAAAACTCGGCACTCAAAAAAAAAAAAGAGCATTTCACAGCCCTACCTGTACCTGTGAGCCTTTGTATGCAAGACACAGTGATAAAAGCTTCATTCATTTATTCATTTGTTGTGAATGAAAGTGGACATTCTTTATTCACACACAGAGCGAGCGTACCAATGTTGTTATGGTTACTGAATCATGTCTAGATGATTTACAGTAGAACACCAGGCCCTGTATTGTAGATATCACCAGTGTTGATGTGTTGTGTGATTCGTATCAGAGCGTCAATGATGATATGGAAAGATAAAGAGAAAGACAAAACAGAAACTTGCTGTTTGCTCACCTCTTGTGGAGCAGCTGGCTGTCTGCAGTTCTGAATCATATTACTTCTCCTCAAGCCTTAAAGCTCTTGAATATAAGTTAAATATAGCATTTTAATTGTTAAATTCAGTTTTACAAGTCATAAAAATGCTGTGGTTTCTTGCTTTGCTGGATTCCTACTTAGAAATCGTCTCAGTCTGACTGCTTTGCAGTTGTTGGGAGTTTTATTTCAGTTACAAAATTTGTCTTGCTGCTGTTTAACTATAAGCGGCACGGAGATGAAAGTTGATGAAAGTTGAAAACACCCTGAGGGAAACTCAAATTAATAAGCCAACACTTGCCATCAGGAAAGCGGAATATCTAATCTAATAGAAAGATGATATCAACGCGTTTTGCTTGTCACGAACTTCTGTTAGGAAAACGGACAGGAGGGAGGTGGAGATGTGGATTAATGATGTAAATGCGTGAACCACTCTGTCGTGAGTTGCTGGTTTGTACCTTGAGTCATCAGGAAGCCTCCTCTGGCTTACTAAACAGCAGCAAATTGCATCTGGCTGAAAAGCAGAGATTCAGCTAAACAAAGCGAGCGAGGGAGGAACAGCGTTCACTGCTGATCAATGAGTTTGGCCCGATGCTTTGTCTGCCTCATCCTGCCCGCCTCCGTGTTCGTCCTCCAGTTTACGCTTTTTTTTTTCTTTTTTTTTTTTATTGTGACTCCCACAGACTCACTGAATTATCTGAAGTTTCACAACTTTTCAAAGTTTTTAGTTGAGTAACTGTGTGCTGCTGTTTGGTCAGGATGAGTGCAGATGTGATGATTCCTCCCTGTCTGACCTGCATGACCAAAGATGGAGCAATGTCTGAGAGACTGATGAGCTTGACAGCTTGGTACAATAAGTGCACATTCCTGCAATAAGTTCATACTTCTTAAGGCATTTATAAGTTTTAACTAATGGCTTTATTAAGAGTTAATTAATCATTTACGAATGCTTTAGAGATCCCTTTCACTGGTTAGAGGATGTGACCACTTAATTAGGTAAAAACACTGAAGACAATCTGGTAAAAGACCCATTTTATGACAATATTAACACTTGCATTTGCAGAATTGACAATTAAAACTGTTTATTAATGATTATTTATGAAGTGGAAGCTGCTATATAAACAGATTGACAATGCGGTAAAACACAGCTGTAATGATAATAGTTCACGAATACTGTACATGTATAAACACTTACAAATGTCCCTCTATCTGCATAGAACTACATTATAGTGTTATAAAACATATGCTGCTTATAAAAGTGAAATAGGGCGAGGTTAAGTAAAGTGTAAACAATAAGATAATGTTTGAATCCAGGGACGACTTGTTTCTTGAGAAAGGATTGTTAACACTGAAGCAGTGCCATGCAGCAGCATTCTTCTGTGGCTTGTTGCAACAGAGCAGCGAGCTCTGGAGACAGCGACACAGCCGTCAGTGTGAAAGCGGGCAGACTCGGCTGGCAAGCCCGGACTGGATGTTACACAGCCTTCAATAATTACGGGAAAAAAGATCAACCTAGTTTGCACAATGGGCAAAGCATTAGCTAACGACTGTCTGTCAGCCTCAATAAACTTGAACTCCCCTCACAAAAGATGCGTGCGCTCGATGGCCAAGGGAGTTGAACGTGGCCTTGACTGGCACACTTTGTCAATTAAAGAGGCGACAGTGCAGCCAGTCTGTATGTCAGTGTGGCTGAGGGCGGAGGAGCCTCTGCAATATCGTCTGCTGCAGTTTTTAAATGTTTTTGTAAACTTTATTGTACCTGAGAAGCGGACCAGGAAATCTTGTTAAAGCGACAACTGAAACATGTTGGCTTCTGATCTTATCGATGAACAGCTTTAATCAAATCTGCAGATATAAATATTAAGTCATTAATAAAGAGTTTTAACATAAAATATGTTTTATAATGTTCTTATATTGGTTTAAAACCATAATATAAAGTATTTATTAATTAAATCTATTGTAACTCCTCTTTTGAAATCACATTACAGCTGTGTTTTACTGTATTGTCGTTCATTATCTGTTAATACAGCAGTTTCCACTCATAGGCGTCCACTTACATCTGCTCACAACTATATTATAGTGTGTTATAAGCCGTTTATTAAATGTTTATATGCTGCTTATAAATGCTGCATAAGGGCAGTGCAAGTACTGAGTTATTTTAGAAAGGGTTAATTCTGTATTTTCACTTCAAAGAAAGTCAAAATAAAGTGAAATGTCCCTGAGAGGCACTCAAGGAAACACATGAATTGTTCTTACTTCACCGTGTCTGAGCGCTGAAAGGAGCCGGTGTGTGTCTGTGTCCACAGGCATGTTAGCATGTGATGCTAATGGGCTGTGTTCCCACCCTGGGGAGGAATGTCTAAATACTCTGCAGCAGCAACAGCAGTCCTGGAGGCTTCCTCCGCTCTGAGGGAGAGTCATGGGGTAAAATCTGCCCAGCCCTGCAGCTTTAACACAATCTGCAATCACATATGAGTCACATGCTTCAACAATTCAGTGCGCGCTGAACGGGGCGGGCCTTTGTTTTAACAACACTGCCTCTTTAATAAAGGAGAATAACACTTAATGGTATGTAACACAATTTCCTTCACTGTGTGAGGGCTAAGTAGGGCTTATTGCCACGCCACACATGCCAGGCCTCATGGCTCATCAGTCCTGGGTCTACCGAGCCAGAGTACTGCCACGCAATGTGACAGTGTTGTCTCTGTGGGGATGATGCAGTGCTGGGCCACGGCCTTGACAGGGGTGTAATTGGTTTGTTCGGTTCGGGAGCTTCTTCCTACAGGCCTCCACATAGTCGTATGTAGTGCAACTGCTGACTTACCCAGAGTCACGAGGAGCTCCAAAGTGGGCTAATGTGAGAATTTTTCATGGCATGATTATTCACTGTCCAGAAGCCAGGGAAGTGTTTTTTGGAATGGGCCGTGATTCATTTTAACTTTAGTAGTTTTTTTTTTTTTTTTTTTTTTTTTCTCAGTGATGGAGGTGATACTCATTTTTTTCTGCTGTGCTCTCCCACATTTTTATCATCTGAATGCCCTGGCGCACAACCCAGCAGCATTACAAGTACTACAGCCAAACGCCCCCTCCCTCTTTTACTCTTCTTCCAACAGCCACTGTCTGTCTTATTTGAATATGTGTGGGTTTACTTTCATGGAAGGAAAAACTGATGTAGGGTTTATAAGGTTAAAATAATGACTAGGGCTGCAGCTAGTAATTATTTTCATTATAGATTAATCTGTTGATCGTGTCGTCACTGAAATGTCCAGAAAACTTAAAAAAAAAAATACCTTCACAACTTTGCAAAGCTGAACATGACATCTTCAAATGTCTTCTCTTGTTTGACCAAAAGTCCAAATATCCAAACATATTTATTTTCCAATAATATATGACAAAGAAAAGCAAGAAATTGTCTTGTCTCTACAAAGGGTGACGTATTAGAAAGTGGCAGAGAATCTAACAACAGATGTGATCAGAGATGTGTTTGGCTCTTTTAGCACATGGTTAGCTATAGCCAGATTTCTCTCCTTTTAAACACATGATAAATCCACTTCTGTCCATTGTGCGTGCAGCCGTGCAGAAGGACGTATAGAGCGGCACTTTAGTCGCTGTGACGGGGCGTTTCTTTAAGGGCTAAATGGAGCTGTGTTGCATTGGTGCCCAATGTTGTGTGTCAGCCTGGCACTTGAAGCAGCTGGGGCTTTGTGTCTCAGTGGGTATCTGTATCTGAATAGGACCGATGCCACGGATGGCTGATAAATGACTGTGTGTTCATTACCATCCCCATCCCTCAGCCCCATCACAGAGACATTCACAGTCCCCCGCAGGTGTCCGAAGGCTGCACAGGCGTCCTGGGTCCAGATCCGGAGAGTTCGGGGGGACCTCAGTGTCCCATCCTTCTCTGACGACAACGGTGGTCAGTGAGCTGCGCACAGAGAGATACTGTGTTTAGCTGAGTGAAAGCCCTCGGGCCTCTCCGCTCTGCACTTTGGGCTCTGTGAAGGCTTCTTGGAGCTGTGCACTGAGGCTGCTGTCAGCTGATGTACTTGGGGTGACAGAGCTGGAAACAGCCCAGTAAGTTTTAACACATCAATGCATAGAAGGAGCCACTCACTCAGAGAAGAGAGAAGGAAATAAAAAAAAAATGCCTGCGAGATACAGCAGCATTTGTGTGAAAGAAGAACAGTCAGTGCTCTATGCTCTGCCTAAATGTAGCTACACTTCCATGATGTTCAGCACCTGTAAAGTCAAGAGACAAACCTCAACTGCTGGGAAGCTGTGCCGCCCACTGTTTTCTCTTTTTCTACCTGAAGTGAATAGCAGGGAAGTCAGTCAGTCAGTGACTGAATGTTCCTGAACTTTACACGTCACCACTCTCCTGGACTTTGAAACTCATGATTATATGAGAAGTCTCTGATCTTTAAAGTTTAACGTGGATGTTTTTACTTCCCACTGCTTCAGGCGTATTACTGTCTGAATTAAGACATACAGATCCGGCAGAAAAGGCCTTTTAACACCAAGCTTACTAGAGTTTTTTATTCAAAATATGACTATGACTCATGGACTGTGGGTTCAGTTTGAGTAATACCGAAAGATGTTCAATTTGCTGTCAAAGAAGACTTAACAGAAACAGAAAATATTCACAGCTGAGGAGCTGGAACTTGTGATGTTTTGGCGTTTTTGCTTTAAAAAATGACTAATTGATTATTCAAAAAACAATACAGTACATAAACATCTGATCAATCGCAACCCTTTAAGATCTCCTCTGCTTATGATAATGTAATAATTACCGATCATTTTGTCTGTAAGTTGTCAAAATAGTTTAAAATAACTTAGAATTTCCCAGAGCCAAAGGTGACATATTCAGTTAGTTTGTTTTATCCACAAACAGCCTGGATGCACATTAAACTAAATGGGCCCAAGTTGAGTCTGGGAATAAAATCCAAACAAACAACAGGAAACGACCCCAAATCACAGTGTTTTATGGATGCAAGGAAATGGATGTTGACATCCGATAGCCAGTAATTACCCGTGTTGGGAAGGCATAAAAGCGAGCATGAAAATTGAATTAAAACTGCAGTTCTGACCCACAAAAATGAGTGTATAAACACCAGAGTCAAATAATTCAGTCAGTGACAAACTATGTCAGCTCTCTTGTTTACATGCCCTGTAACCTGTAAACAAAAAGTCCACTTTTCCCACTGTGATCTGAAGTAAAGATAAACGGTAACACTTTATTTTGTGGGTCTGTAAATTCCAGTTTATTTCCTGGAAAGAATCACATAATTTGGTTCTAATGACCGTTAAAATATAGAGTGATCAGTCACTTTCATTTATTTCTAGCACAACCTTGAGGCTTTTATTCAGAGGAGAGCAGGTGAGGTAAACCAGCAAAATGTGAAATGTATCTGGAAACAAACATACAACTCAGCCTAAATGAAGAATAAAGGTTCCAATAATAAATTAATGAGTAATAAAAATTTACTGGGGTTCAAATGGAGCAATTTCTTTCATTGAAATTCATCTGGAAGTCAACAAGAAACTCAACACAACTAATTGAATCAGGCAAAATAACAGTATCAGAGCAAACAAAGTGCAGCAGAAAAGAAACTAGTTGTGATGAAAGGACATTTGCAGAGGAAACTTGCTTTAATTGATACTCTTGTTCTTGTAATTCGTGGATTTGCTGTGAGGCGTTTTGTTCTTTTAAGCGTTTCCACAGAGCTGTCCGTCCGTCCGTCCTCCCGTCACCACGGACAGATAGATGTTAGCCGGCCTGCTTCAGGATAAGGTAATTGAGGCGAGTCTCCGGGGAGGAAGCTGAGAGGCTTTAGAGATGCAGCTGTGATGATGACATCGCTGGGAGAAAGTGTCCTGACCATTTCACACAGCTGCAGACAAGATGTTATTGTGAGACTCGTATTGTGACAGCTGTTTGCATGAATGTACAGTAACGATCGGGGGGCCCTTTAAATTATTAGGTGGCTTTTCTTCAGTGGTGGAACATAAAGTATTGTACTGTACAAAGTTTAGGTACTTTACCCGAGTATTTCCATTTTATGATGCTTAATGTTTCTACTCAACTTCAAACATGAATATTTTTGCTCAACTACATTTGATAGCTTAAATTACAAATAAAAAACATATGATGAGCTCATAAAATATGATGCTTTGTTCAAGATTAAACAACCAACAGTATGATTGGGTTGAGTTAAAATGATTATTTGATTAATAGATAATCAATTGGCAACCGTTGTATTGATCTTTGAAGTAATTTTTAATGTGAGAATGCCAAATGTTTTATGGTTCCAGCTTTTCATATGTGAGATTTAGCTGCTTTTTCTTTTTAATAAATTGTGCGGTTTGGACAGTTTGTTGGACAAAACAAGTAGTGGTGACGGACATTTCTCACGACTTTCTGAATTTTAACAAACCAAACAATCAATTAATCAAGAAAATAGTCAGGAGATTAATCCATAATAAAGACGAATCATCAGTCGCAGCTTTATATAAACAGGATAAAAATCAGCTCCACCTCAACCAACCGCAGAAGTAAAATTCTGCTTACACATTAATGCGTCAGGGCTTTCACTTGTGATGAAGCGTTTCTACAGAGTGGCATCAGTACTTAAGTAAAAGATCTGACTACTTCTTGTACCACTGATTTTCTCATCGGTGTGACGGGGCAGCTCCGGGCAAGTCACTTTCAGGTCACATCATCTGTCGGCTGCTGCAAGGGAGTTTATTAGCGACAGCCAGTTCAGGCGTAATTCATCGCTTTTGAAAGACTTATGAAAGTGATTTTATTTGATTCATGAGCGAAACAGCCTTGAGAGTTCAGCCAGTTGCAGCTTTAGAGAAGAACACAGATCCTAAATGCTCTGACTTGCTCTTTTTTGTGTACTCACAAAGAACTCCAGTTGACTCCGACATGAACCGTGTCTGTTTGTCTAAATCAATGACCACACAAAGTGTCTTTTCACTTGCTATGTGGTTGAGAATGATGTGAAAGGCAATTTGTGGTTTAGAGAAAGCCTTAAACCCGTGACTCAGCTTCCACACACCTGAATCACTCGCAACTTCAAATTACAGTCTGACTTCTTGTTACATTTGAAGATCTGAACTCGTCATCGCAGGTGGTTTACAAAGCTGGATTACCAAACGGGCAAAGCTCCCCAGCCCCCAAGGGCCCTAAAACTCCCAGATTCACTGTGTGTCGATTTAGTGTGTGGTAATTTAATGAATTGCATGTTTGTTAAGGAATTTGATCCACCTCAGTTACAATATTGGGGCAGGCCCTGCAGCTAATTGTCTTGCTTACATACATGTAGCATATTCCTAAACATAACATCAGGGCCCCCCTCATAGATTAACCTGGCCGTGGTGGTTTGGATGTTGTTGAGAAGATCCCTTTGTGAAATATTGGAGTTTTGTTTTGTTCTCTTGTATGTATGTATGTATGTATGTATGTATGTATGTATGTATGTATGTATGTATGTATGTATGTATGTGGAGTCTTTAGGTTTAAGTTTGGGTTTTGGACTGCTGGTCAAACAAAACAAGACATTTAAATATGTCAGCTTGACCTCTGGGAAACTCTTAATGGTAATTTTTGTAGACCACATGATTAATCGGGAAAATAATCAGCTGACTGATCAAATGAAAATAATCATTACTTGCAGTCCTAACTGGAAAGCGTAGGGGTAAACTGTTGCCAGGTATTTAATTTGATTTTATCCATGAATCAATTGACTAGATGACAGCTGTGATTATCTGAATTGAGCAGCAGCAGTAGCATGTGTATGCAGCTGCCAATAAGAGCCAGTTATAGACATGCCTCAACTTGCCCTCCTCTATAAGAGCGCCTTTAAAATGAAACTCACAGCCTTTTGGGCCAAACAAAGACGGAAAACATTCCAGCTATGCAGTGAAGCACCTTGCCCCTCACACAGTGAGCATGCTGGGACCCAGCCGCCAATCCCAGCCCTGCCGCTGGATCGCAGCCAGTTGGCCCAGATCTGAAAAGCATGGCTAGTGCTTACACGTGCCTGGGTATGCATGCTATGTGAAACAGCTTAGATAAAGGTATGTTTATCATAACACATACATGCTCTCTGCCTGTTCCCACCGTAAAACATGTGAGCCCCTCCAGAGGCTTGAAATGAAGGCTGGTAGTCGGGGTGTTAATGACCATTTTAGGGTTCAACAGCAGATATTTTAAAGTGTGAGAGTTCAAAACCATTTCAGTGCTCAGCCTGTCTACCTCTGCGCTCTGCTGGCTTTTGTGCTAATTAAACCCCACCCCCCACTCCCCCACCCACTCCAATCTGTTTGTCTTATGAACAGGTCAGTGAACCGACTACAGAGCCGATAGACCCAGTGTGCATATATGCATATAGCAACACACACATGTTCAAACTCCCACAGAAATTATTGCAGCTTTTTGTTGTTGTTTTTTTGTTTGTTTGGGTTTTTTTTGTGTCATAATTTTGTGCCAAACTGAGGGTCCAGAAGAGGTTGTTCATCTATCAAGCCCACCATTCGGGCTGACTAGTTGATTAGTTGACAGAAATTATTTTGATGATTCACTCTTTAAGTATTTTTTTACACACATAAACATGACCTACTTTCCGCTTCTGAATTGCTCACTTTTCTTGCTTTTTCTTGCCTGATCTTACTATTCTTTGACCTGTTATATATTAGTATTGTATAGTAGCAATTTGTTGAAAAATACTTGAATGATCATAATTTTTAAGCAAAAGTGAGTATTTCCTGCTGCTCCTGCTTTGTCATACATGGTAGTAAACTGAATATGTTTGTGTGGTTTAGGAGTGCTGGTCAGATGAAACTATTTCCCAATTAGGAAATGAATGTGGGAAATGACTTTGATGATGCAGCAAGTTCATTTCTCTTGAACTTGAATGAGACTGATGATCAAAGTACTATCTTGATATTATTCATATAGGAAGTGAAGTGTACAGATACTTTTAGGGAACTTGTCTGTCAGAATGAGAGATGTGTTTTTTAGGTTCACAAATACGCAGCATATACCAATCAAACAGTAAACCCTCTGATGCAGCAGGATTCCCACGTCACGTCGACTTGATGTGAGATGCTCCTGTGATGCTCTCGCGGAGCCCTTGTTTGTATTGGGGAGTTGTCTTTAGGAGCAGCGGCCGCTGCAGTGGTTGCTGAGCGGACAGGAAGGCATGTGAGGAATCTGTGTCTGAGGTCTGAAAGGCGAGCAGCTGGGAGCGGAGCACAGAGCGAGGGGAAGTGGGCGGCTCGCTGCCGAGGCACCTGTCTCCAGTGAAAGGCTCCTCTGTGGAGCTGAACAGGTGTCGGCAGAGCAGTTAAGCCCGTCACTTTAAGCGAACACACACTGAATTATCACCATTTATCCACAGGGGCCACTTCAATGTTAAGGTCGCTGCTCAGTTGCCCCTCGGTCTTTCCGCCCTTTTTTTTTTTTTTTTTTTTTTTTTTTTTTTTGGGAAGCGATGGGAGCTTCCTTCCTGCCAAGACTCTTCCATCTTCCCCTCATTAGCTGGTCTGTTTACTGTGGTGGTCCTTTAACCAAACAGCTCAATGACGGTGACAAGTGCATTAACTCCCTTGTGTTGTGTCTCGGGTTCTCACTCGCAGCTCATTTTCAGATATGTCAACACAGCGGTGACGCTCTGAACCTCCTCCTTCCTCCCTCTGCGCAGGCCAGCTATTGATCCCACGAAAGGAAGTCACTCTGTCAGGTGCACGTCCAGATGGATCATTCAGTCTAGTCTTTCTGGATGAAGGAGCGCTTGTTTTCTGCACTCTCTCAGTTCACCAGCCATGAAAATTAATTGTGGCGGTAAACACCTAATTTGGCAACTAGTGATTGTTTGTGTCATTGATTAATCTGCCGATGACATTCTCAATGAATTGATTAATCATTGATCAGAAAAACAAAGTTCACTTATTCAAATTGTTTTTGTCCAACCAACAGTCCAAAAATTATCCAAGTGGTGCTGAGATTACAATTACAGGTGACTAAAGAAAGCGTAAAGAGGATCCAGAATCAGTGAAATTGGCAATTTGTAAATTGTAAATAATGATAAATGAATAAATAATGATGATAATCGATGACTAAAATCGCCTTATCTACTAAATTATCTACAATAAAACACATGCAACTCAAACAACTAAAAAACAATCATCTTGCAATAAATGCGCATGTTGGAAAATCCCATTTCTCGTTCAAAAAACTGTAAAATACATAGAACTCCTGGTCAACCGCGGCCCCTCAGGAACACCTCTGCTTATTTAAAGAACTTGTTGCAGAAAGTAAATATAAAGAAAAATAATGAAGTGGTTGTCATACTGCAGCAAAAGCAGTGCAGCTTATAATTAAGCCGACAAAAAAAATAAAAAAAAAAAACAAGAAAATTCCATTTCCAAAAAGAATTCCCTTTTCACCCAGATGATTTATCCTTACGAGGAACGGATGACATCTCTATTTGTTGCCAATTCCTCTTTTTTATTTCCTTCTTTGCTCCCCCTCTGCTCTTTTATGCGCTAATTGAATAATCTTGTCATTTATCTCATTGTTGCTCCCAGCAACAGGAGCAGGTTGAAGAATTCACACTACACGAACAATGCAGCTGAGGCGGTTGTGAAACAAAGGAGGCGATTTGACGTCAGCACCTCGCCTCGCTGAACAAAGAAATTGCATCCGCAAAGCTGAGAAGTGGACAACTGCAGGAGGCACAGCTCGGAGCTGGCTCGCAGTCAGTCATAGGAGGGCATGTGCGGGCCGGGGGCGGTTTCTGTATTGTTTTGGAATTTATCTACGTGCACTCTCCACAGATTCAGACTGATAAGGAGAAAAACAGGAGCCACGGCATATCTGAGATGTGATCATAGCTGCTTGTAAGAAGAGCAGCGAGCACTGATTGTTTATTATTTTGTGAATTAGTGTGTGTCTGTGTGTGTTCACTGTCTGCCAACTGCTCCCTCTTTCTCCCTCAAACACACACACACACACACACACACACATACACACACACACACACACACACACACCTAAAAAGCCCTCACCTTCCCTCCCAGTTACCATGGACACAAAAGCACAGGACCTAAAATTGTCACTGCTAGTGATGTGCACACCTCACAGACCTGAATCAGCTCAGTGACAAATCAGGAAAAGGAGCTTTTCCCTTCGCGGCTCAGTGGAAATGCAAATAAGCCGGAATCAGAAATTCACATTATATAACTCTGTTTTCCTTTTTGATACCTCAGAGGAAAGTGAGGCATCACTCTTTGAAGGTAAGCGGCGTATAGGAAGAAAGTTAAGACAAGGCCGAGAGGAAAAAGTTTTCAGCTTTTCTGCCTGAGAGGAGGACAAGTGACTCATGACACATCAGACTCATGGCTGTGCTTCCCGCACTGCTGCTGTGATAACGGTGAATCAGAGCGAGGCAGGTCACAGACTTTGACAAGGGAAAATCCAAATCATTATCCTATCTCTTATTCTGCACAGTCTGCAGTTCTCTGTGACTTCAGACACTCAAAGTTCATGTGATGCCAAACCCAATGTGCTTATCAGTTTCTCAGCATTTAAACCAATCAATCAATGAGGCTTGGTCACTGTGTGGACACATAAAAACTACAGGTCTACTCTTAATGATCCTGTAGGATTGGACTCCTCCACCTCTCTGTAATTAATGGATGTGTCACTGAGGGCATTGCAAATTTTTCCAAAGGTGTTCTCGTGGGATCAGACCAAAATAACTCCCTCACACAGCAAAGCTGATAATGGTTTACCCACACCTGTTATCTCACGCACACATAGCAGATCAGCTCGAGGGGTGTGTGTATGGAGTGGAGTGCTCATCTACAAACTACAGGGAAAGAAAAGGCAACTGGTTTATGACAGCAGAGCAGAACTGTTCTTTCTGGTGGTATCAGCACTTTGATATAGAGTTTTGTACTTTTGTGAAACCTTTTTAAACAGATTTAAAACATGTAAACTGTAGGCATGATCGCAGATTGCTGTGTTTCATTTCCTTTTCCGGTGCACAGGGTGCACAGGGTGAACAGGTGCAGGTTAATTAAAAGCTCTCCTGTCCATAAGATGTTACTGGTCGAAGGGATTATCTGCACTCCCCACCTGCTGCTTGTGGTCAGAGAGGAAGGGAGAGGAGATGCAGGAATGAGGTGAAATAATGTGGACCTGATATACTGTGGTCTGTATTTGTGGAGTTTCAGTACAGCTGCAGATGCTTATGGACTCAAGTCAGGGTCAATGAGGTTTTGAACTTGTTAAGTGATCATTTTAGAGCTTTACCAAGGCAACTGGACTTGCTTGACATTTCACCTCTCATCTAAAAGACTTCTTGTTAAGTGAAGTGTGTAGTTGTAAATCAACCTTTGTAACCCTGTAAAATAAATCTGCATTAGAAATTCAAGTTTGTGCGAAAGAAGAAAGAAGAAGAAAAAAGAATAAAAGTCACAAGTAGAATTTTGATAGGTCTTTACGCCTGAATCCGATTGGACAGTGACAGTCCAATCATAAAGTAGTGCTGTTTGTTTATTTACATCCCACTTTTTCTGGATACATTTTCAAAGGTGTGACAGTCACTCTGCAATGATTCATGTTAATAGACAGGTGATGGATCTTTGTTGTTTTTGATGCACACAGATCTACTGAGGGAAAGAGCCTCAAAGAAACAGTCTTCTTTGTCTACTATGGGCTTTGGCATTGAGAGTAGACTCCATAAAGAAATGAGCTGAAGCACTCTGCTTACCAATTGCATAAAATCTGATTTATGATGAGAGCATGCAAAGCCGCGGCTGGTTGTTCCGCTCTCCTGGTGCCATGAGTTCATGTGTCTATAGGTGCTAAATTGTGAAACTTTACCTCGAAGTGGCCTCTGATTAATGTCTTAGCTCTGGTGGCCAAGTGCGGAGTAAATTCTCATTAAAGAGAAACTGTCCCTCTTGGCTTCTGAGGCTGCATGAAACAGATCTTGGTGGTTTCGAAAGCCATAAAACAAACTCCACAGAGAGCAAAAGGAGGCCGTTACACAGGAATAATGTGCCGTTAGAACCAGCTAACACACCATTGGCATATTCCTCTTCATTCTTCCACGGGAGCAGAGAGTGTCTTGACAATCTTGACACTTCATTCACGCTGAAATCCACACCACTTAATTTGGGCAACGGCTTGTGAATTATCCTACTATGGGATGACCTCATACATGGTGTCTTAATTGGTTAAAGGAGCATGAAACCTCTGGATGTAAAATCCTTTTTTAAATTTTAATGACTTTTTAACACAAACGCCTTGTGGGATTTTGTGTCAGGGTTGATTTTTTTAAAAATCTTTATTACTGTGAGGGGGGGATAGCAGAAACACTCCATTAAAGCTTGATCCAGTCATGACTGATGGAGGTTTCGTATTTCAGGATTGCACCTTTGTTTGCATCCTTGAACACAGTTTCCTGGAATTTAAATTTGTGGGACTCTGATGCCTCAGCTACAGTAGTATAATAACTGATCAAAGAAGTGTGTTAAAATAGATATGCATCATAATAATAATAACTTATATAGCACTTTTCTTAACAAAGTTACAAAGTGCTTCACAGAAAAATAAAACCAGATAAAAGACAAAGGCCAGAGAGCATGATCAGAGTAAGATCAGAGCCAGGCAAGCTCGTTCTCTTTACCAGTCTTTCTGATAAGCCTTGCTAACTGCTGACTGTCACATCAACTGTGAGCAAAAAAAAAAATGATTGCTTTAAGTTTTAATAAACATCATGTGCAAATAAAGTATGTGGTGAAGAAAATCAGTTTCTGTTTTCTGAATAACACACCTTTATTACTGCAGAATGATTGAAAATGCATAACATCATTTCTCTCTTACTTTGATAAACGGCTTGTAGCCTACAATAGCCTGGAGCGTGCTGCTGCTTCCACACTTAATCTGTATCAGTGCTGCGATTTCACACTGTGCTTCTTGACGATTGTGACTCCAATCACTGATTCATTAATGCTGTTTGAAGGAAAAATGAGGCGACTGTGTCTCGCACTGCTTTTCCAGTGCCATATGCATACAGTTGGCAGGCAGCTCTCCCTTTAATAGGCCAGGCGATTCCTTGGCAATCTCAGAGCCCCTCCGTCCAGTGCAGGCATTCAACAGGATTAGTGTGGGAGCGCCACAGCTCCTCGAAGCCAGCCACTGTCGCTGCAGACCGCCCTTTTGAGCAGAAATCTGCCCTCTGAAGCTGAGCTAAAATTACACCAGCCATCTGTGATTAAAACAGCTAAAAGTCACATGCGTCTGGAGAAATGTATAGCATGTAACTTCTTCCATTTGGGCTCAACTGCTGAATAACAGTTGATCGCTCTCGTTCTTTCACAGCATTTGCATCTTCATGTGTGACAGTGGGTAGTAAAATGGAGATTGGGGTGTTTCACACCTACAGCAACCTTGACAGCAGCTTTTAGCACTTTTTCACAGACCAGTAGGTCCTTCTCACATATGCGACATGTTAAAGCTCAGGACTCTCATTGATCTCCGGTCGCAGTCCTCCACCCACTCCGACCCTCCACAAACCGCCCCTCAGCCAGATCAAACGTAAAGCATCTCCTTTCAAGCCCTACTTTCCTTTCATGTTCGCAGTGCAGGCCCTCATGCGTGTGCGTACGCCTCCGTCTTTTTTGCTGTGTACTGTGTGGGTGAGGGTGACGGCATCATGCATGCATGAGATCAGCTCCCCATACAATTGATGGGATAGACTTCGCTGTCTCTCTCAACCCCCCACCCCGCCTGCTCCCAGATCAGCAGCAGTTAATGAAAGTGGATTGATTTTCCTGTACCTTCTGCATACAGCGTATAATTTGAGGGATGAAATCGACCAGGAAAACAAAAGATCCTACAGCATCCTATTACATTTTCTGTTTTATTTATCTGATTGCTTGTCTGGCACAGTAGAAAAAAATCTGTAAAGGTTTGAAATTGCATAGCTAAGACTGAAATCCATATCATTTCAAGCTGTTGTTTTACCACTCCTATGTCTGTGTGGTAGATATAAGGCCAGCAGCTGCTTAGCTTAGCTTACCAGCTGGCCTGGCTCTGTCTGAAGCTAACAAAACACCTATAATGCTCATTAATTTACACATATTAAAGTGTAAAACAAATATATTGAGGAAGGGTTATCTGCCGAACTATTTCTTAGGCGTGCTGGTGGATACATTTTGTTACCTTTGGGCTGACTCAATCTAGCTGTTTCAACCTGTTTCCTGTCTTTCTGTAAAGTTAAGATAACTAGCTGCTTGTGCTAGCTTCATGTTTAGCAGACAGATATGGAGGTGAACAACTTTGGCACAAATAAGTGTATTTCACAAAATGTTGAACTATTCCTCTAAACTCATAATATTAGAAGTACACTATAGATAAAGTCCTGACGTCCTAGATATGAGCTGAGTCATAACTTTAGAAGAAGACATGAATTACCCCCCGAAACATGACGGAATAGCTAGCACTAAATACACTTTCTTGACAAGGTGCCAGGTTGATCACAGGTGCGAGTCAGGATGAAGTCCTAACGAACTATGAGAACTATAAACTCATAAAGTCAACTGAAACAAACTAAGAGGAACTAGATTAGCATTTCACGTTATAACCCTCCCCTCTCTTATATAGACTCTATGTCAAAGCCTGATCACACTGATGGAAGGAGACGGATGGAGGAGTGCGAGGAGATTATAAATACTTGTAAGCGCTGTCTCCCCTCCTCGCACACTTACAGATGGATTAGGGCATCTTGCAGGCTTCTGCTCAGCCTGCAGATGGCTGCTCCTCCCTGTGACCATCCCTTCATCTATTCATCCATCCTTCCTTCCTCTTCCCTTCCTCTCGCTCTGTTTTTGTAGCCAGCTTGTCCTCTGGCAGGTGGCTCTTTCCTTTACAGTTTGCTATCATGGCAGTGAGTCTAAGCTGCACCTCTGGCAATTTGATGAGTCATGGTCTAATTGCTCACAATTTCAAACCGACTGTCTGTTTTCGCCTCAGCAGCTTCGCTGAGCTGCTTTGATGATCATGCAAGCAAAATTATTTCTGTCCAGGAAATGTAGGTCCGCTTTTAGGAAAGAACAATAACATAAAAATGTAATAATTCTGCTCAACCAAGCCTTAGAGGTAACCTTATTGTCAATTTATGTTAACAGGATTATTACACCATTAACAGCAAAACATGTTGATTGGAAGTTCATCCATTAAGAGTTTTAGGCACATCTGTTTGCTGTATGTTGTCATGATTTGGGGTAGTACATCATATAGTAGTTTTGGGGTCTACATCATATATAAGCTACATGTATATGGTCTGTCCATTTCTTTCCAGTATTTTGCACAATGCTCATATTGTAGTCTTAATACAATGTACAGTATATTTAATTTACAATTGCATTCCAGATGGTCTTTGTTGTAAAGATATTCTTATAGATATAAATAAATCTTATAGATAAACATTTTATAAGATTGATATAGAATGAAATTTACCCTTTTCACTGTCATACTGGTCAAAGAATGACAGAAAATCATGAGGCACAATAAGGCCTACAATCATTTATTATTATTGACTACATGAATCTATTGACATTCATGTAACATTTTTGTCAGTACCACTCGGCTGTATATTATAATAATTTTTACTAATGTAATGAATCAATGAACGTGACCTAGAGCCAGATAAGGGGCAGAGGTCTCATGAGAAGAATTAATAATTAATTTTTATGTTATAGCTAAAATTGACACTTATGAGTCAATAAGCTACCTGCTTTAATAGTAACTCAACAAAGACAATTAAAGTCTCCTGCAGCACAATCCACCAGTCGCAGTTACACTTAACAAATGCATAATGTCTCCCAACAGCCTTCAACCATGTACAAAAAAGTTATAAATAATGTTGCCATTTACAGCAGGCAAGACAAAATATTCAAGACTTTTGTAAATTAAATTTAAGACTCTTTAATACCTTCTTAGGCTACCTTTGTCTGAATTCAGTGCTTTGGAATGATTTCCAGGACCAGCAGAAACCCTGTCTTGCCATTATCAAAAGAGGGCCAGAAATCATTGGGTTATTGTTGGGTCAAAATATAAATGAGCTCAATCAGGGTCCTCAAGAAACATGCAATCAGCACACATTATATTACTCTTTATCTGCAGGCCGCTCTACTGCAAAGCTGACATTTAGAAAAAAACTAACTGAGATTTTGTTAACCTTTGGACGCTTTATAGCTGTGTGAACTCGCTCGCAGATGGCTCGTGCTCACAAATGTCAGCATGGTGAGGTGAACTGCAGGGAGAAATGAATATCATTACATAAGTGATGACGGCATGAGCAGGGATGGCCTCAGGTGTCCTGACAGTCAGGAGCTACAGTGTTTTGTGGTAGTAAAATTATCTCTGCGTAGGAATAAAAGAGCGGAAACAAAATCCTGGTAATATCAAAATCCACTTTCTCTTGTTAGGGTTTTTGTAGGCACTGTCAGAGTAGCTCATAGTAAAACCATCCTTTTTTAATGCTTTTTCTATCTTGGTCCACATTTTGTCCCAGTGAGTGTGTTACATGGGGTGCTGGAGATGAAGCCAGGGAAAGACGCCAGACATCCACCCACACACACACTCTCTCTAGTAGTAGTGTCTTTCTTCCACTTGCATCATTTTTTTTCCTGCTTTGGCAAAACATCACAATAAAAGATAGTATTTTTTTCTGGATAAGGAAATGTAAAATAGAGATTTTAAACTACACTCAAAAGTTTAGCTCCTACTTGATTTATATGAATTTGTGTAATCACCACTGGAAGCGGTTTAATTTTCCGCCTGTCTTTTTAGGTTGTCTGACACTGAGTCAGATGTAATTTATGTCTGTCATGTTGATGACCATGACCTGCAAACTGTCAGCCATTGTTACTTCATATGAAGCAGCTGCCAGTGGCTGTTAGTGACCAGCAAAGGAAGTCAGATGGGATTTTACAGGTGTCATATTCTGGATGGGTGTGAACCTCAGACCTCAACAAACCAGTTCCAAAAAATCTATCAAAAACCTTAGTGTAAAAAATATTTTTAAGGGAATAATGCCTTGTTCACACCAGACTAGAATTAACATTTGATTAAGGAATTTATCCCTGTCTTCTTTGCTTTTTAGAGCGCTCATATGATAAAGAAACTTTAACTCAAATTTATGGACTATCTGATGGCTGCTTTGCCAAATGGCTAGCGCTATTAGCTGCTCGTGATAAAAAGCCCACAGATTACTGAAATACTAAATTACACTGAACTAATACTCAGATGATCCCAGTGTGTGGTGAAATATGGTCAGTAATTAATGAGGAAATTTATACTTCACAACGTAAGGATGGAGCAGATTGGAACATGATGAAGCGCACAGACGACCTCCATAAAATCTATTAAATTACAAGAGGACGGGGAGTTATACTACTCCCGCTCTTTTCAGTCTTTCCTCCTAAGGATTTAAGTATCCACCACTTAACTGGATGAAAGGCTTTGCTAGGTGCTGGAAGGACAATAAGAAGCAATACAAAGCAAGTTTCTTACTTTGTATTGAGAGCTGGTTAAATTTACTGGAGAAGTAGCAGAGGTTTTTGCGAATCAACCCATGATCATAATAGAACAACTTCCTTCATTCGATTACAACTCTGCAGATTCTTGTCATTATTGATTAATCTGCCAAATGTTTTTTTTTTCTGTAAGAGGTTAGAATTGAAAAATATGCCCATTATGATTTCAAGAGATTGTGTTCAGTTTAGGGCTCCATCTGAAAATAATTTTCATAAACGATTAATTTGCTGATTATCCTCTACATCAATCAATTAGTCATTTGGCCGATGTAGCAAATTGTTATCAGATGTCCAATCAACAATCCAGAACCCAAAAATATTGAATTTACTATAATGTTGAGTTATTTTTCACATATGAAATGGCTTAAGCAATTAATCACTGATCATAAGTTTCTAATTAAGTTCCTAAGTCAACTGATCATTTCAGCTTGTGTCATCACACTTTGTAGTAGTTGCCTGTGATGTTGAGATTTTAGTGTCCGATACCAACAGGTCAAGCTGAGTGTCAAATAAACTCTTCTGAACTCGTTTAGTCTGATTAAGTATGTTGCTTTAGTGCGTATAGTGCTGTAGTGTGTGAAGTATTTGGCTTGGCTTGTTCTTGGACTTTAGCATTACCGTCTCATTATAGGTATAACAGAGGAGACTGTCACCACAAACGTCAGAGAGCTTATACGCAATATAATCTCTAACAAACCACAGGTATGGACAGCTTATCTTGTAGGTATTAAATCCCACACAAGGAGCTGTCACAGCATCTCTCTGTGTGAATGTCCCACACAGAAAGCCTGTGAAGGAGCACTCGATCCACCTGTGGGCTGGTGTGTCATCACACTCTGTGAAAGTAAGACCTGCTCCTCCCTTTTCAGACAAATGAGAGGGCTGCAGAAAGCTGCTCTGAAAGCCACATCAGCCGTGGGCGAAGGGAGCTCTGCGCTCACGGTGTATCAGGTTCCACAGGTAGAAACACCACCCAGCTTCAGCCCCATCACTCCACCTCATTTATGGGGCATCTTTAGTCAGCAGTGACTGCTCACATGAGGGGCGTTAATCCAGCCAGTCATAAGAGCCTCTGCAGTCCAAACACCTTCTGCTGCTTTATTATCCTGCTCGTGCGAGAAAGTTGTTTTTAGGATGGTTTGTCAGTTGGATGAAAAGCTGCTTAATTGGATGAAATAAGTAGCACCATGTATATGAGCCATTAGCAAAGGTTTTTATGCAGTGAGATGGGCAGAGAGATGTTGAGATACAAACTAAAATATGCTTGATTGTTTTGTTTTTTTTCCCCCCCTATTGTCCCAAAATGCAATGCACAACAGAAATGCCTCCAATTCTGTTGTGCACTGCTGCCTGTAAGTAGCTATTTTCATTTGGAAGAAATTAAGACAAATTGTGGGTTGTGGTCAGACAGCTCCAGAGACGGCTTGGAGAACATGAAAATAAACTATTAAATCTTTGGAAAAACATTTAACTTTCTCTTTGTGAAGTTTCCGTAATTAAAGTGTAGTAGCTGTCACACATAATATATAATTTTAATGTTGGAACAAAACAGCTAAATACACATCTATACTCACTGCCAGTTTGTTTAGAAGTAGCTATACTTGTACATTCAGTATACTAGGATTATTAGGACAAGGGTTTATACAGCATCGTATATAGTAGTGGTATATGTGTGGAACTGGGACACAATCTGGTTTCAAAATCTGATAACATATGGCAACATAGTACAAGTTAAATTCAGGTGGACTTAACTAATCAGCATTTCCTCAAATTTAAACATCATTTAATTTATTCAGTTGGGAAACTGAAGCATGTCCCATGCATGTGGCTGGCAGCCATTGCAGCTGTGAGCTTAGTTTAACACAAAGACTGGAGGGAAACAGCCAGCGTGGGTCTGTCCAAAGGTAACGAAATCCAACTACCAGCATGTCTGAAGCTCAGTAATTAACAAGTTATACCTTGCATGTTTAGGTGATTTTATTTTTTATTTTTATGGAAGTGTGTTTCCCTTTATACTCCTAAGAAGAAATTGTCAACTGTAGGGCTGCAACTGTAAAACACCAGAAGTCAGTAAAAACCCTTGTGAATGCAAGTGAAAACTTTTCTAAATATCAAGGTAACATTAGCAAATGTTTTGCTTTGTCCAAGCAGCGGTCCAAAACTCAAAAATATTATTTGTAAATACTATTTACTATAATGTAAAGTAAGGAAAAGCAGCCGATTTGAGGAGCTAGAACTGTAAGTGTTGGTGGTTTTGTTTGAAAAATGACTTAAACAATAAACATTCTGACGATTGACTAATCAATCAGCTAATTGTTGCAGATGAAGCCAAATGAAATATGGAATAAATTGGGTATCACAGACTGATGATACATGGAAAAATATCAGTCACACACTATAATGTCTGTATTCATTGCTGTTCAAACTAGTAGGCTGAGAAGAAGGAAGTCATGACTGCACACAGTCTTAAACACATAAACCCCAAACCAGATGGATTTGGGGGATTATAGGAACTCTATCTGAGATAAAACAGAATTCCTGTTTTCTCTCTACTTCCTGAGAGGAGACAGAGGGAGTTTGGTTTCAGCTGTGAGACCGAAAGCCTGCACAGAGGGCACTGGAGGAATTGAAGGGTTTGTTTGTGTATATAAAAGTTTATCCTGGTTATAACTTGAAAAGACAAAAGGGGTTTAGCGTGAGGATGAACATAAAAGCTGGTAGTGAGCTCCAGCCGGAGACGAGCGGGGAGTTCACTCAAGGCTCCTGTTTCTATCAGAGTCAATGAGAAAACACCTGGTGGGACAAAGGTCAGTTTAGAGTGTTAATGTGCCACAGACGTGTACTCTCCAAAGCCCTAGTGCTTTTGATTTAGTTTGTTTAGTGTGTCTCAACTGTCCTGCTAGCTACCTTTGCAAACATAGGGAGGTTTGTTTAGGAGTCTCCCTGTTAGGTTTCAAGGTTACTCAGTGGTCCTGGTTAGTGAGGAGGCAGCCTGTCACCAACATGTCCTCACTGTGTGGCCTGCAGCCCGGTCACTGTCGCTTGAAAAACACCCCTCCGCTCTGCACCGGTGAGATTAAACCTGAGGGATTTGTACTTCTCACCGTCTGCCTGTCAGGAGCCGTGCGCAGAGTGACGAAGCATGTTGTGACGGCTGTCCTCGTGGTATCAGCTGGATGAATGGATGGCTGTTTAATCTGCGCCTGAAAAAAAGATTTTAGGACAGGGAGGAGATGGGGCAATTAGAGGGCAGAGGGATTTATGGTCCACGGCAATGATGGGTTTTCGCCCCTTTGCAGGTGAAATGCACCCACTAGGCATTTCACCTGCAGAGGGGCGAAAGTGTTTTCTACAAGCGAACACAATGCAATAATGTTTATACCCCTGTCTGGCAGTGCATTTGAGGTGATTTAAACATGATCATCTCTGCAGCAGAGCAGCTGCAGAGCCTCCTCTGCTCTCACGGTACGAGGAGGCAATGAAATTTTAATGAGGTGATTGTATTATACTGTATGCTGTCCAGTCTTAAACTGCTCCCCTGTGACATCCCAACAGTGAAACACTTTATTTACCAACCTGTCACCCTGGATGATCATTGACTAGGCTGTGAACTGTGGCCAGGAATCTGTGATAAACAAATATTTGTGAGAAACTTGTTTTAGAGGAGGCTGACTGTTTGTGAGGTGCAAGTTCCCGCTTGCAGAGTTGTACACAAAGGAGTTTTCCCTATGGGCTTCGAGTAACAGTTATGTTTATCCTTTACCAACTGTACTAGGGCCGCACCTAACCTACTGATTAAGATCTCTATTGTTTTTTATGAATAATCTATTAATCGTTTAGTCCAAATAATGGTGAAAAATGCTCCTTGGAATTTCCCACAGTCCAAGATGATGTCTTCATATCTGTTTTGTTTTTTTTGTTCCCAAACCAAAAACTATTCAGTTTCTATTCATGTAAATAGAATCAATTATCAATGTTATTTTATGTTGTTCAGCTAATGTATTAATCAGTTTATTAATTCACAAGTGACTCAGCCAATGTTGGCCTCAAATCTGTAATCTATAGTTATCTATAATAAAGTAATCTATAATATAAAGAGCAGCAGTTCAGCTCGTAGGACTTGTTGTAAGTATCTCTTACAATAATCATCACTCTCTTGATAATCAATAGAAAAATTTATTAGTATCAGTTTTAATAATCTATCAATCATTTCATCAAGTGACAACACTCTACAGCCATGCCAGCAGCTCACTGAGGGTATACTCAAAGCTAGATGCTAACATTAGCATGCATTCTCGCAATCATAACAGCTTAGTTTAACATGTTAGCATGCTAATATTTGCTGCTTTTTTTCTGACATTTTAACAAACAACCGATTGATTTGAAAAAACAAAAAAATTGATTGATCAATCATTTATATTTGTGATATTCAGTTTTTTTGTGACATGCTCGCTTGTCTCTTCCTGAAAGCGCTTCACTAGTCAGAGTTGAAATTGTTCGTCGGTGAAGATGGACAGAATTGGACTAGATCTGTGTTGTATCGGCCCTACCTTTCTCTGCTAATGTGCTGTCACAAAGCGGCAGCGAGTTGGGCTCACGAGAGGCCAAGAGAGCGGAGCGGTATTATCAGCAGTGGGGCCGAACACATGACTGTGTGGCTGCAGGAGCTTCTCTGCGACCACAGAATGAATTATCCTGACAGTCTGTGACTAGGCTCTTTTCGCCTGTCTGCCTCTCTGTGCGTCAGATACGGGGGCCCGAGCTGGACGGGGGCCTCTGGCTGTCCCCTGTCCTGAGCTGAGAGCCTGTCGCTTCCCATCTCTCACTGTTGCAGGCAGTGTGCTGTATACTTTTCCCTCCACAGCGTGAGATGATTCCTCTGTGATGGCGATGAGCACTGTAAATGATTTCACACTACACATGAGATGCTGACTGGGCTCTCCGAGCCTCTAATCGATTGACCCTCTTTTACAGCCCGTTGTGGCTTGTTAATTGGTATCCAGCTCCCTGCTGACACAGTGACCCTAATGGAGGAGAATTACTGCTGTCTCGTCATGCATTAACCCCCCTCCCCCCCACACACCCCCTTTATCAACCCCTCCTCCCTCTCAGGCCTAACCTCTGCTCCCATCCCCCCCTTCAGCATACTCCATGGTTTCTCAGCAGCTGGGTAGACGGAGAGAAGTGCACATGCACAGCCGCCCTGTCACATGTCCCCGTGCCTCTGGGAGCTGCGGTCAGGTGACACAGCAGCCAACCAGATGAAAGCACCAAGAGGCAAACACTTCTGTTTGTATACTGTCATCCCTTAATTAGTGTAAACATAATTTAGACATGGTCTTGGTTATCAGAGGCCTCTTTGCACGGGAGGTCAGATCAAGCTTCAGGGCTGGTGACTTTTAAACACGTTTCTGTGCATCTTTGTTGTCTATAGCTTCTATCTATCTACATCTTATTATCTATCTGCCTATCTATGGGTTTTAGACTCTCTGTCGGACAAAACAAGGCATTTATAATCTGTCTTTTATTTTTATTAAAGGGGCCGAAAAACTCATTTGCTGTCAAACTAGACTTTTTTTACAATCACATAAAACAGAAAAGTAGCAAGAGCAGGATGGCTCACTGACGAGAGATATGGCACCAATTGCCTTTTCAGTTTTTTTTTTTTTTTTTTTTTTAAGTAACCTTTGTGTGTCTGGATGTTGTTGCCGTGCAGTCGTAAGCGTAGATTCTGTGTAGCACCTCACCCCTCGTGGCTGCTGCCTCCATTATTTACAAGTGTGAATATTTTATGATGACATCAGGGTAGGGACTTTGGGAGAGAGGGCTGCCCTAATGAGCCATGGCACTCGCTCATTTGGCCCTAAAACAGGCCACTGAGGGCTCCTCTGTGGCGCCACAAAAACTGCACGGGGGCCTGTAGTAAAACAAGAGTTCAGGTTTTATTTTGGGTTAAACTGCTGCAGGAGAGAAGTAAGGAAAAGAACAAAAACTTGTCTCGCTACTGCACTAGCAGATCAGCAAATCGTCTGTTTCTCCTGAGGAAGAGCCTCGAGCATGAAGGCCAGGTTTACACTGCTTTATTCCCAGGAAAACAGAAGCCTGTTGAAACTAGCACACTGTTATCTAGACTGTGAAACAATGGCAAAAAAATTCAACACTCTAAGCTGTGAGAGAAGCAGTAAAAGTAGCTGTGAAGTGGAGTCTACAATCATACCTTAATGTATTATAGATAAACAGATCAGGCGCCAACTTGTAGTTTTTTTTTTCGCTGTACTAATAAAAGTCTGTGCAGACGTGTACTCTAAGGGGGAGAAGATGAAAGAGCTAATGTCATTAAAGCCAGTGGCTCAAAGATCTAACTTTAATGTGTTTGCACGTCATACAGTGTGATGAGTCAGAGAACTTCTCCGATTAAGAGCGTGTTTGAAGAGACAGAATAAAACTAAAGGCAGAGCAGCACTGCTCCCAGAGCCTTTTAGGTCTGGTTGTTCCCAGTCAGGGTCAGAGTTAGTAATCTCACTGAGCGCTGAATGTGATTTTAAAAAAGGTCTGATTGTCTTTGTAGACATGTTCTTATATTTATATATATACTTACTTACTTTTTTTCTGAGTGATTCCAATAATAACCAACTTTTTTCTGCTGCTTTGTTGCAGTGAGGGCGTCTTCAAGTGTCCAGAGGATCAGCTGCCGTTGGACTATGCCAAGGTGAGATAACACACTCAGCACACTTTTGATGGAATATATAACTTACATAAACTGAATTATATTCCTCCAAACAATGTTATTCAGGACTTTCCTTAACAATAAAACAACAGAGTAAGAAATAATAAATAATAAGAGGTCGACAGCCATGCTCCATGAAGCACAGCTGTGTAACGTGCTCACAGTGGCAATGCTAACATGCTGATGTTTACCAGGTATAATGTTCACCATCTGCACTCTCTTAGTTTAGCAAAGTAGAGCAGAGGCTGATGGGCATTAGTTTTGCTGGTATTTATCATGAATCAGAGTATTGGAAAAATTCAAATGTTGACCTTGTTATGGCGCTAAATTAAAAGACAGAGACAGAAAAAGTCAGGGATCACCAAAATCAGTAGGGTCATCTTCTGGGGACATTGAAAGTTTGTTTCATTACAGTCCAACCAGTAAATGTTGGGATATTTCAGTCTGGACTAAAGTGGTGGATCAAACGATGGACACGATATTGCCATCCCTACAGCAGAGACAGCTAAAAATATAAAATAATTACAATACCAGAACGATTCAAAAGTAGAACCCAAAATAAAGCTGTCAAACAATGAGGAACATATAAAAATAAAACCAAAACAGCTTAAAAAATTTCTCAAATTTAAGAAAAGGCTTTTCTTAAAAGATGTTAGGCTGCTGCAAAATGTAAATAATCTTGTGTTCACTGGTCCAACCTGGAAAAAATGCAAATCAGAGAGGAGAGTAGCTCAGAGAGCTACATAAATATAATCCCGCAACATTAGATCTGAGATGCAAATTGTCAGACTTCAAGAGAGAAACCATTTTAGGATGGTGACTTTGACTTTAAAATGTTAAAATAAAAACTGAACATTTGTGCCGGTGGATCTCGGGATAACAAAGGATAAATAGTCCTCATCTTACCCCAAAGTCAGAAGTTGCATTTCATTTCATTACAGTGGGAGAGCAGCCTGAGTCAGTCAGTTTGATTGGATAGAAATATGGAGGACAGTTTATTAAAGCCGTTACATTTTTAGTCGTTAGTCTCTCCCTGTCCAGAGAAAGAAAACTATAGCCAAATTTCACCTGAACTCTTCTTCTCCTTGTTTTTTAAAGGCAGTTAATCAGATTGCGCTCGGGGTGGAGAGGGGGGATAATGACTAACTGTATTCAGAGTCAGAGGGTGTCTCTCACTCGTGTTATCCCTCTGAACTATGCATGAGAGACTTTAAAACCTATCAGCAGACAGTAAATGATTGTCTCTTTTTGTGTGCAGCTTTTGGCACTGGTTGAAAGTAGGCCGCTGCATGTAATTCTCCCATGCAGTTCGTTAGCGTTAGCCTGAATCGGCCACTGAGCCGTTCACCCAGAGCTGCAGCAGGATCAGCGGGGCGGCGGCGCAGTTCTGCATGCTGCGCTGCGAGCGATAAAGGCGCCTGTAATAGCAGGGTCTCTCCACGGGAAGGATGTGCTCATGGCGCACCTGTCAGACGTTGTTATTTACCAAGGCCCTCACAGGATCCCAGTCGCCTGCAAATTACCCCTCGCTGGTGGTCTTCTGTCAGGGTTATTGTGATGCTCGCTGCGCACTGTCCTTCAAAAAAAAAAAAAAAAACAAACATGCACAAGTACAACCTTGCTCCAACAGAACAAGAGTGTTGCCATCATTAAAGGATTGTCTTGCTGCCGCTGCTGTAGTAGAAGTAATAGTAGTGTGGGACTAACAAAGGCTAAGGCAGACAGAATAAACCCCTAAGTTAGAGCTCCAAACAGCTTAACCCCCCTGATCTGGCTGCAACTAAGTTATTAAAAGGTCATTATTGCCGTCTCCCTGCAGATTCCAAGACTGGAACAATGAGAGAGTGTTTCAGTTTGCTTTAGAGGATTTTCTTCCCTCTGTTTCTCCTCAAAGAATGTGATTATGGCAGCGAGATACCGTCTGGTCCCACTGTCTAAGTGGCATACAGCAGAAGTCAAGCATGTGTTTCAATGTTAGATATATCTGCGCTCTACTAAAAAACATTAGAGCATAATTAACAAGTATACTTTTCTGACTGTCCAAATGAAGTTTTCATTTGATGGCGATGGTTGCCATGCTTGGCTGCAGAGGCACGTGAGCACAGGCGAGCTGGTACCGAGCTGTTGTTTGTTTAGAGGGCTGTTGTGACATTTTGAGGAAGTGGCTTTTCTTGTTTGACCAGTGCTCTGCTCGTGTGACAGCGATGGGGGATGGAGACGGCGAGCAAGGCTGTAAATCCTCAGGACAGCGGACTACAGGGGAGGATTTGGGGTGTTTGGGCAGGAAACTGACTCATCCCCATCGCTCAGAGACCGAGGAAAAATAAATCTTTTTCCTCTGCTCTCTCTCTTTTTCTCTCTGTCTCTCTCAAAGGTCCCATAAACCCATAAAGTAACGCATTGTCACTGCAGTCACTGCGTTGACTCACTGCTGCAGTTTTATAACACAATCTCACAATAGTTTGACTTCCCAGTCGTTTGGATGAAAGTTTCTTCCTGCAGCTCAAAATTCGGTTTTATATGATATGATGCAGAAATCATCATGTTCCTGTCATTGTAAAAATGTTTTAAAGGAAGAGTTCAACATTTTGGAAAAGATGCTTATTTGTTTTCTTTCCAAGATGCAACAACGGATACCAATCTGAACTCATGAGGTGCATAGCTGGAGGGATGGAGGATGTGTTTAGCCAAGCCTGGCGTAAAGGCGGGAAAACAGCTCAGAAGTTTAAAAATGCCTCGACCCCGTCTGTTGGACCAAATTCTGTGTCACTGTCACATGAAGACCATGTAGCTTTATATGCATGTGTCAACTTCTTTAAAAACAAAGGAGAAAGCCATGTTTTCAGCATGATGAATTTGCTTGTTTCAGCTAGTCCAGCGGGTCTTTAAATGGTTTACTTAGCGCAAAGGAGAAGAAGAAAATTTTTTTTGGAGATGTGTGTTTTATGCACATGTCAGACCCAAGTTATACACACCTTTGCTGTATAATAGTGGTATATTACAGTCTTCCAGCACGACCTGGTCAGCTCCTCTAACACCTTGTGATCCCATCCTGCTTTTCCTCCTCAGATCTACCCAGATCCAGAGCTGGAGCAGCAGATCCTGGCTCTGCCCATCCGCTGCATCCACAGTGAGGAGGGCTGCCGCTGGACCGGCCAGATGAAGCAACTGCAGGTGAGAAGCTTCGATATGCTCTCTAGCTTTCCCCTCATCTGCTTCCCCTCCATGTTTTTTCTTTTTTTTCCTTTTTCCTTCTACTGCCTTATCAAACACTCTGATCTGCAGCCCCCTCCCTCCCTTCCCCCCTCTTGTTGTTTTCTGCCTGGCCAACATGTGGCTGTGTGTTTGCTTGAGTCTGATGACACATCGCCTCTCTGTCGTTGTGTCTGCCTCAGGGCCACTTCTCCACCTGCGCCTTCAATGTGATACCCTGCCCCAATCGCTGCTCCGTCAAGCTGACGCGCCGCGACTTGCCCGACCACCTGCAGCACGACTGCCCCAAGCGTAAGGTCAAGTGCGAGTTTTGTGGCAGCGAGTTCACCGGTGAAGCCTATGAGGTAAACACCCACTCCAGACCTGTTTGTATTTCCTTTTGTTGTTTTTTCCTGTTAGAACTCAGCGGAAGATTGATGTAAACAACCCAGAGTGAAGGCACATCATTTCCATGCCTAAATGAAAGCTGTCTTTGTGAAAAGCAGCAGGAAAGACCAATGCACACGTGTGTCGGTCTATTTTGAAATAACACGTGTGTTGGCAGAGGGAAAGAAGCTTTGACTGGGTCTTTCATACTCGGTGTGTTTTCCTCAGAGTCTCCTCACGAACACCTCAGTCATTTCTACCAACCTGCCCCTCCTCTGTTTACTCTGGCCCTCCTGGTCTCCCCTCTGCACACAGTTACCGGGGCATTAATCCACCTTTTGGCTTTCACATTGGAATTACACATTCAAAACCAAAATGATACCTGTGTAAATCTGCAACTAACGATCATTTTCATTCATTGATTAATCTGAAGATTATTTTTCCAATTTTATTTAGTCAATAAAAAAGTAGTAAGAAAAATGCTAATTTCAATTTTAAATTGTCACAGTCATTTCAACAACAATAAATAGAATAAGTATTGCCACAGAGGGCATTTTTTGACACTTTCAGCATTTTCTTAGAAAAGAATGTGGATCTTGATGTTAAAAAATGTTGTCCTGAATGAGTTTGTGAAGATTGGTGCGAATGTGTGGGATTGTTTGGCCTTGGTTTAGATATTTACTCCACTGGGTGCCATTCAAGTGTATTATTATTTTGTTCTCACTTTATATTTGCAAATGTGTTCTTTCTTACTGTATGTACTCATGTTTCTCAAAGACAGGTCAAAACCTGTACTGCAGCCCCACTGCTCTCACAAACATTGTATATATTTTGTTATTAAAATGCAGTTTTGAGCTATGAAACCTGAAGTATATAAACTGCATTTGGGTAATCGGTAACACCTACTGTATCTACAGTGTTTGCTTGACGCTTGATTTTATGACCCTGCTCTAAATTGTGATCACCTCTCTTCTCTGTCCCAGAACCACCAGGGTGTGTGTCCTCAGGAGAGTGTTTACTGTGAGAACAAGTGTGGGGCGAGGATGATGCGTCGTCTGCTGTCCCAACACAGCATGGCCGAGTGTCCCAAACGCACACAACCCTGCAAGTACTGCGGCAAGGAGTTTGTGTTTGACACAATCCAGGTCAGTTTCACACAAAATTGACCAAATGCACAACAACTTTTGTTTTTGACATGTTGTTTGTGTTCGGCACCATTCGTGGCGTCTTTGCCTTTGTGGTAGCTGGATGTTAGTGTGAGCTGCTGTTTTGCCATCTGGGCTTTTTATGTGAGAGCACCTGCCTCTGCACACATCTGGCCAGAGGCTGAGAAGTTAGTGTCTCTCTCTCCTCTCACACATTTTGGATGAGATGTAGATGTAATAACTTGGTCGTTGGCTACCACCCCCTTTTCATTATTGATTAATCTGATTATTTTCTCGATTAATCGCTTCATCAAACATCAAGAAAACAGATAAAATTGTCCATCACAATTCCCCAGATCCCAAGGTGACCTCTTCAGATTGCTTTTTTTTTCAGCCAGTTAATCAAAGATATTCAGTTTACTGCTAATTAAAATTAAAATATTATATTATAAAAAATATATAAAAAGGGACCAGAAGCATATATTCTTATATCTGGATGAAGCAAGAACTGAAACATGATCAGTTGCTGATTCATTTTCTGTCCATCTTGGATGTGTTTTATTACAATGACTTCCTGTTCTTCACGTGTTATTGTCAGCATGGGGCAAATATTTTCTCTGGCTTCGGGCTACATGATTATTTGTTCCCTATTTTTTCCTGGTCTATTTTTTCCTCTCTTTTTAATACCGCATGTATTTTTTTTCTTTTTTTTTTTCTAACTTTCAAGGATATTTTTAGCAGTGCAAACATGAATTTGCAGCCCCACTGTGTAGTGTGTGTGTGTGTGTGTTCTTATCACTCATGCTATCGGTTAAGCAGTGCACATATTTACATATTCACATTGTCCCTGACTCCTCTACAGAACCACCAGTACCACTGCCCTCGGTTTCCTGTCCAGTGCCCAAACCAGTGCGGTACACCCAACATCGCCCGGGAGGACCTGGCCAACCATGTGAAGGACAACTGCGGCAGTGCGCTCGTTCTCTGTCCCTTCAAAGACGCCGGCTGCAAACACAGAGTATGACTGACCTGCATCATTTAACCTTAGAAGATTATTTCTGCCTCTGGAGGAACTTTGCTGTTCACGATGCTGTTGATATATGCTAATCAACTGCCAGGCCTGTTTGTCTTTGTTGTTTACATGCATTTTTCTCCTTTATATTTCCTTCATATCCTCGCTCACTGCGTCCAGTGTAATGATTTTCCTTTCTTTTCAAACATACAGTGCTGTGCCTGTAGGGTCTATTTTAATGAGAGCAATACTTCTGTATTCGGACTGCACATTTCTGTCTATTTTTGAAACTGACATCAATTTGTGAAAATGTGGACACGCTCGAGGAGGAGCGGCACATCATTCTCTTTGTTTTCTGCTCGGCGCTCTGTTATGAATCACAAAGCATCTGGAAGCTTGACGTACAACATTTACAGATGGTGAAAACATGTCTTTTGAATAGCAGCGTGGCCATTAAATACAATAATCCAAGTGTCCACATCATCATGTTCAGTGTATGGCAGACTCATAAACACAAGTTGATCTGTGGATGCAATATTCAGCTGTGCGCTTTCGTCAAGAGATGTAAACAAATACAAGTACATTATCCTAATATGATATTTCTATTTTTTCTTATCACGATTTGGCACCAACGTCACACCCCTTCCTGTCAAAGTCGTACTTCAGGCAAATCAAAAGATACAGACATCACATCATACACACACTGAAAACACACAAAGCAGCATCACTTTCCATGATGTAGATTTGCCAAAATGTAAGAATATAGTCTATGAGATTAAAAAAATACTCGAATGTAGGTAGGTTAAAGTTCAATATTCAGACTTTCAGCCATGGTCCTCTTCAGTAACTTTTCATCAACTTTCACTAGATGATTTGTGCAGAGGAGGATGAAACTGATGATGCTCAGGTGTTATTTTGCAGAATCTGTATGTTTGGAAAAGTTTTACTGTGCAGCAGCTTCTCCATACTTAATCTCTCTGCTGTCTCTCTGCAGTGCCCCAAACTGGCCATCGGCCGCCACCTGGAAGACACCACTAAGTCTCACCTGACTATGATGTGTAACCTGGTGGGTCGCCAGCGGCAGGAGATCCTGGAGCTGCGGAGGGAGATGGAGGAGCTGTCCGTCAGTCACGACGGCGTCCTCATCTGGAAACTCAACGACTACTCGCGTAAACTCCAGGAGGCCAAACTCCGAAGCAACCACGAGTTCTTCAGCCCGCCCTTTTACACTCACCGCTACGGCTACAAGCTGCAGGTGTCGGCGTTCCTGAACGGTAACGGCAGCGGCGAGGGCTCCCACCTCTCCGTCTATATCCGCGTGCTGCCCGGAGAATACGACAACCTGCTGGAGTGGCCCTTCTCCTACAAGGTGACTTTCTCCATCCTGGACCAGAGTGACCCGTCGCTTTCCAAACCCCAGCACATCACCGAGACCTTCAACCCCGACCCCAACTGGAAGAACTTCCAGAAGCCCTGCAGCAGCCGCAACTCGCTGGACGAGAGCACCCTTGGCTTTGGCTACCCCAAGTTCATCTCGCACGAGGAGATCAAGAAGAGGAACTACATCCGAGACAACTGCATCTTCATCAAGGCTTCTATAGAGATTCCCCAGAAGATAATGGCTTAAGATCTGAGCTTTGTTTTCTTTTTATGAAGGAGAAAGATAGGTTAAAGACTGAAGTGACACTTAACCTTGAAAACTTCTACACACTTACCCTTTAGATACTTTCTGCCCTTATAGCCTCTCCACCACAGAGCTTGACGCAAGTCTGTTTGGCTGTGTGAGCTGAATCGGAGGACTTGATCTATCACAGAGGAGAAAGTGTTTGGTCTGCAGAACCATCACTCTCTGTTTCTTTCTATTACTTTTTTTTTTTTTTTTTTTTTTTTTGTTAAATCTGTTTGCTGACCTTTTATCACAGTCTACAACACAAAGCCTTGGAAATCAAACAGTGCCTAGAGAGTTTATCTTAAGTTATATTTTTGTTGTTATTTCCGCAGTACAGATGCTAAAGATTATGGAAACGATATAAAATAAGGGTGAAGGGCCTCACTAAGCCTCTGCACTTAGAGTAGAGAGAAAGTTAAAGGCTGTTTAGAGACGTCCTGTTTTATCTGGAGTGAGGGAGCTCTGCAGACTCATGCTCAAGCCCAACTGCCTTTTGTTTACATGCCCGTACAGTATACTCCCACTGATCCCTTAACAAACACAGAGCCCTTGGTAAGAGACTACTTATGAGTCGATGTTTTCAGGTGATTTTTGGTTTAAAGGAACAATTTCACATTTGAACTGAGAAGTTCGTCACCACTTTCATATCTGTGTGTTAAATATGAAGCTACGCCCTGCAGTCAGTTAGCTTAGCTTAGCATATTTTAGCATAGCAAGACATAAAAACAGGGGGATACAGCTAGCCTTGCTCTATCCAAAAGTTTATACGTGTTCAACAAACAAGATTTAACATGTTAGCTAATGAACTTTAGAGATGCTGGTAGGCAGATTTTGTTACCTTACCTTAACAGAACCAGGCTAGCTGTTTCACCCTGTTTCCAGTCTATACGCTAAGCTAAGCCCAGTGACTGCAGGCTGAAGCTCCGTAATTAAAAGACTAGTTTGATATTCGGGGGAATACGCCTATTTGCTTTCTTACCAAGAGTTAGATGAGAAGATCGATAACACTCTCGTGTCTGTGCGCTTCAGGAGCGTGGCGACGTACTAAACACAGACTTCATAGTGGCCCTTTGAGGCTTCGTATCTATTGTGGTGTCCGCCAGTAGGAGAGAAAAAAAAAGCACCTTTCGTTGGTCTTCAGATGAGCAGACAAAGAGGCCAGTTGTCACAGTACACGTGCATTTAATAGTGAAGGAAAAGCCATGTGGCCTTTTTATACAGTATGTCTTCGCATGAGGGTTTTAGGGGTGAGCAGGGCAACATAAACACATGCATGCTTCATGTGCTACCACCTGGACCACATTTTTGTACTGTAACCTGTATTCTTGAAATCCTCTCCCGTTGATGGCTATTTTGTCTCTTTTTTTTGGACCATTTGAAAGTTGACAAATTGTCAAAGAGAAAAGTTTTTTTTGTTTGTTTGTTTTTATATACAAAAAATGTGAACACTGTTGGTAATGTAACCTATAAAGACAATGAACACTTGGCTGTGAAGTGTATTGTTTTACATAGCCCGGGCTATGGATGGTGCACGGAGGCTGTTAATGACACCGTCTTTTCAATATATGTCGGTGTCTTGGGACGCACTGCACCTTTGCCGTTACCACTGGTGGTATCACCGGTGTCTATTTTCAGCTCGGCATACAATGTGACGACGAGGATGTCGGTTGGAGGGAAGCAGCCCTGTGTGATATACCTGTCTCCATCACAGCACCATCAGAGGGATGGAGGACTTTGATGATACAATACACTCATGATGTATGTGAATACTAATGTAAAAATGCAGAAGCACATTCTGTCTTTTTATTACTATACATGGAAAAATTCCTGATTTCTTGTCATAATACCAGCTGATATTTTACAGTGATTTAAAGAAGTGAGAAGATAAAACTTTTTTTGTAAGATTCTGTATTTTTAAAAATACTTAGCTGTTTTATACAAACACTTTTCGTTGGAGAGTCGGGGTTGACTTTGGGAACTTTCAGACCCTTTCGTCTCTTGGACATTTGGATGATTTGTTTGTCCGTGTGGTTTGAGCCTCACATATTCTGTCTGTATTATTTCCTCTTAAAAGTATTTATTTTAAGGAGCCGTCGTGTGAGTTTTCACAGATGGCACAAATGTTTTAATATGTTGACTGATGAGTGCTTGTCAATTTCTTAATTGAAATAAAATACCATATATTATAGTTTTTTTTTTACCTGTTGATATTTAGTACAGCAGGTATTCCATTCTCTCCATATCTGTAAACCAGTGCCTGTATTTATTCATCAAACTTTTGCCTTATTGGACTTTTTAAAAACATCATTACAGGTTATTCAGTGATATGTTAATATGTAAGATCATATATAATTGTATTTTTTTACAAAAGTTAATTTTGTGAAATGTACAAGTCTCTCAAAACTTTACATGAGAACAACAATCTAATACATTTATTATGTTTAAGTATTTAGTAAATGGTGATGAAATAATAGGAAATTGGCTGAAATGAAACAGTCTGCTACGTCACAGAAGTCATATTTAGTACTACACTTACAAGTGCAGACAATGAAGATAATATTTTTTTTAATCTTAGTAATGCATCTTTGTCAATAATATTTTGCATCTGAAAATTTTTGTAGTTCTTCCATTAGACTTTATTCTGAGCTTTGCGTTTTCAAAAAATAACTTGATCATGTTTTATGAGACTGAACAGTCTAAACAGGGTATTGAACACATCAAACCCATGTAGGTGCAGAATAGGTTTCTCACAAATAGAGCAATCAGTGAGGCTGTATTATGTATTATTATAAATGATACTGAACTTCTTTTTGATATTTACTTACATGAGGTATTGACATATTCTCTCTGATGCAATGCTTTCAAAAGCCAGCATGTTGGTTTGACAAGAACATTAGGCGCCAAACAGTTTTCATGGATATGACAAATCTGCAACTACAAACATCGGTTGTGTGTTCTGATAATGTTAAACGTAAAGAAAGATCACCAGTTAAACTGGAACGCAGACTATATGCAAAGCAGCAGCCGTCACAGCTCCCCAGTGAAGCTGTTAAAACACCAACGCAGGCCTACAGTCCCTGTGATGTATGATAAAACAGAGTAACTAAATAAGTAAATCTGGCACCATAATAGGCTACATACCAACCAGGCAGCGTTGGTTAACTTACAGAAGGAGTCTGTGGTGTTTGTTCTGCCACTACCAGCTGTTACCTAAAACAAAGCACCTGTGAAAAGAGTGCTTTTGTGGTCAGTTGTGTACAGATACAGAGCAGACAACCGTCTAAAACTCAGCGCTATAAGTTCCCACACAGTGTGTGACACTGAAGTCACAAGTGACCCTGTTTCTACACCTGAATCTGATCTAGACAATTACAAAGCAGAGTTCAATGAGAGGGCACATGGTTCCGTTACCTTCATCTCAGGTGTAAGAAACTTAAGGTAAGGAGACAATTCAACCAATGTGCAGCATTAATGTCAATTACTGATTACCAAACACTAATCAAACGAAAAAAAATCTATGATGTATGACCGTTCAATGTCAAGAAGAGTCCACATAAATAACTTTGTTTGTCTTTGGAGGAAACTCCACTTGAGATATTGACATCTGGCTATGAACTGTTTTTACTTTCTTACTTTATAATTTTCGATTTTCTTCTTGAAAACTCAAAAATAACCAGGTACTTCATGACTGTAGCAACTTACACATTCTCCATTTCTCTTATAATTAGTAGCAATTGCATGGGCTTTTCTTGGAAAAATATTCTCGTAATTTACAGCTAAATACCAGATAATTATTAGGAAATTTTGACTACAGTTTCCAGACAATTAGCTGGAAAATATGGGACCCGTAAAATAAAGTGTTACCAGTTATACTTTTCTTCTGGACACACTATCTGATGAATCCACAAGTAGCTAATTTGTTCTATTTCCACTTCATCACCGTCACTGAGATCCAGGTCAGAGGTGAAAGCAGCAGTTTCTGTCCCGTTTCTCTTAAAAGTCTCCACTGTTACTCTTCTCAAGATGCAGAGGAGTGAAGGAGCAGAGGAGTGGGGGGCAGAGGAAGTGAAGCAGACACCAGCCCTGCTTTGAAGCAATGCCAGGAGTTAGCATTAGCTTGCAGTTTGGATGATGTTCAGTGCAGCAGGATTTAGGGAAGAGGAAAATGGGCTTTTAATGTCAAAGTCACTGAGAGGTCCCTGAGGAGGACAGTCCTGTTTTCCACTTACTGTACAATAGCTGGCCAAAGTCTTCCTACAACATATAATCTCAACTCTATCCCTGCACTTTTTTCCCTTTAAAATGAAAACAACATCTGTTTTATGGACACAGCGTGACTCCTCTTTGCTGGTGTGTAACATCTTGCTTTTTGAGGATATTGCCAATATCCTTGAAAAAAAAGTGCCTTTTGAGTGAACTTATTTTTCATTCAGGGTAGCTGTTTTTAGGTTTCCCTGCTATGAGGGGGATCATTCATCTCAGGGAGGGGTCCTTTGGTCAGGACAGTCATTTCTGTCTCTCTTCAGACCAATTCAGAAAGTTAATAGCTGAAGTTGAAGTGTATATGACTCAAAGAGCCATACTGACAGCCACTTTCCTGGCAGAGGGTATACAACCAACAGCCCTGTGCTGCTTCAGGGCGAAGCAGAATGAAAATAGTAACAGCTAATTTCATGTTAGCAAGCTTCATGTTTCCCATGCAGAGCCGAGTCACGTGCAGCTCAGCGTACAGTACTGCCCTTTGGCTTTTCTCTCTTTCAAATGACCCTCCGCTCGCTTGGTAAATGATTTGCAGGTACAGTCACGTTCTCATACACACTGTGTACACGCATTAATGTCGTTCCTACTTGGTGAGCTCACCCAACCTTTGGTCAATGTATGCTGAAAGTCAGATGCCAGCTGGGTTAAAGGAGGAGGAAGAGGAGGAGGAGGAGGAGGAGGAGGAGTTGGTGGTGGTAGTGGTGAAGGCGGGGAAGAGCCCAACCCATGAGGCTTTCCTCGCCCATAAAAAACAAAACACATCAAAGAGGAGCTGTGGTTTATGAAGCGGTGCCATGCTGTCGAGCCTCGTACTGAAGTTAAACAATTCTGCTTCACATTGCAGGAACTGAAGCGGGGTGGTATACAGTATGTGTCAGTTGGTGTCCTACAGCAGTAAAAAAACTCTCAGAGGAGGTAAACATCTGAACTGCGCGGCAGAAGTTTGTTCACGTGTCGGACGAATCACCTGGCAAGAAACTGACTGGTTGAGCACACAGGTAGTTTGACAGTTGTTTGACAAACAGAACATCCTATCTCCTCATCTACTAAGGAAGACATTAAGGGAAGACATTTGGTAATTATGTGATTCAAAGCTCACAAAAGGCTTGTAAGTCAACATTTGAGTAGAGACATTTCTCGAGTTCATTGGTTTATCGATAGGGAGAAATTCTTGCTGAGGCTTTAAATTACATCCATTACATCCTTACTTTGTACATTCAGGACATTAATGAAATACTCACTGGCGTAGAAGCGAAGAAGTACAGGGAAATAAATTTTCATTTCAGAGGGACCTATAACGAAACTGTAAATACATTATAAATTAGCCAATACATATATGCTATATGTATATGTTCAACAACAACAATCAGTAGTCTTAGTCTATATGTATTGTTACTTTTTACTTAGTATATATGTAAAACTAGAATTACCGCCTTGCAGTTGTATGTCTCCACTACTCAGACTAGTTTCAGATTACATCCCTATTTAACCAAAATCATAAAATATTAACCATTTGTGTAAAATAATTGCTGTGTAAAAAGTAAACCTTGACCTTTGACCCCTTGAGCTATAGCTTATTTGCTATGTGATTGTTGAAGGCACGATTTCCTTTCCAGCTTTAAAGTGAGAAAAGGGAGTTAACTAGCACTGGATGGCTACATGATATCATACTAAAAGGCTAAAGCTCACAAGCCTCAGGCAAAAAAAAAATCAGCTTCAGCAGCTGGTGTGTGTAATATAGATTACAATAAAGAAACGGCATTGTTTTTGTGTCGCAATTCCAAATTAGTTAGTCCAAGAACTATGTAGGATGAACATGAACATGGAGTATGAAAATGAAAAATTGGAAAATTAAAATTCTGTTATTTCACCCAAACATGACCTTGTTTCTGCTTGGCTTATATGTTATTATATATTGTATATATGTGCACTGTGTTCCCTTTTAACATCACAAGAAAAAAGGGTTTTAGGATGAGGAGTAGTGACGTCATGTCCCGTGACTGACCATCATGTACACCATGAGCCTGTCACACGTCATGCTCACAATTTACTACAGTGTATGTGCATATTTTACTAGGCGTATAATTACCATAGTCATTAGGGACAAATGATATTGACAGATGAAGCGTTGTGTTTTGTTCTTCATGTTTATTGTCACTTATAACCACAGAGAGATGCAGGGTGCCTATGTCTGAAGTCTTTTGTCACTGCTAATGTTCACTTATTTCCGCTGAGTTATTTCTTTCCAACCTTGTATTTATACATTTTATTCGGTAATAGGTACCCAGCTATTCAATTATCCAAAAACAAATCTTCTATTACTCACAGCCAGCTCCACCCCGCCCATCCCTCCAACCTCAAAGGCATTAGATGTGAGTCACTGATACACTGCCACTTATCTGTGACTAATTGTAACAACTGCAAAGGTGTAATTGAAAATAATTTTTAAGTACTGTGACATGAGCTGTGTACGTCACTAACAGGTATGCCATACGTAAATTATTAAAACAGAATCTGAGACACTCAACTGAGACCCTAACCACATATGAGTCATCTAATTTAATGAGAGGCCTGCTTGATACATAACTGTGCATAATCTTCTGCTGCATTAGATGGTATTTTTCTATGTGGGGCTTTACGCCCAAGTTGAATTTACAACTTTTAAAACTCCAGATATTGAGATACTGACTTCTCTTATTTCTCCATAAAATCCCACTCGATGTTCCCAGGCACCTTGCTCTTGGATCACAGATTAGATGACAGATTTATAAGCCCCAACTGTTCATAATAAGGTTGTCTGACCACGCAGATCTCACTGATGACAACAAGGACCCAGCTGGATTTTGTGGTGCAGCAGCTGGACTGCACAGAACCCGAAAAACCAGCAAAGCATAGCCGGATGACTTATTGTTTGGAAGGAAAGAGAAAGACTTCCTCTCCTATGTATTGATTTATGCATCCCCTCTGATGTACATCCATCCAGTGAGCGATTGATAGTTTTCATTTCTTTGTAAAGCCAGTCGAGTAAGACCAGAAGCGGTGACCCAGGTTAAAGGTCAGTCAGACACACCGTGGCTACCTGCCAGCAGAACCATGCTGCCAGGCCTGGATCAATTACTAGCCTGGATTAATGGAATAAAACACACTAGCCTCAGGGGGAGGAACGAGGAGGCGTTGACAGACCATATGCGCACCCACACACATCAATGAAATATCTGATGGGTCATAAAAACATGCTACAAATACTCTATGTTTGATACCTCCAAACAGGATTACAGGAGCAGAGTAAATCTAGCATCTAAAGTTAAATCCACACACATACTATGCAAGAAAATATTGTTATTTAGACATACTTCCTGAAACCCGTTATGATCTAGGAATTAAGAGATTGCCTGGTTTACCTGGTTAAATAAAATAAGATAATAAAAATAATCAATATTTTTATAGGAACTATTGCAAATTCCACTTGTATATGAAAAGTGTTGGTGGTTGTGGCGAAACCACTGATTCAGACTCTACAGTTCGCCTTGACTCTTCTGAGCTTTTTAGCACTTTTCAGCTCATTGTTTTAATTTTATGGCTGCAACTGCCACTGCTCTTATCAGCAGACACATTCAGTGACTAGCTATAGTGTAGCATTTAGCAGCTAAAGAGCCAGATAGAGGAGACCAAAAACAGAGCTAAAAGGAGAGTGAGTATTAAAAGTGAGTATAAACAAAACACAACTCCAGATGAATGATATTGTTACAGAGATATGAAATTATGGTCATTTCATGGGAAATTTGATAGAAAACTGGACAGTTAAAGACTGGGAAAATGAAGTTACGTCTGATGAATGTGGATTTCTGCTGAGGCACACAGGTGATAAGTATCAACAGCATGAATCCATGAACCCAACCTGCCTTATCAACAGTCGATGCTGGTGGTGGCAGTGTTATGGTGTGGGGAATGTTTTCTTGGCACATTTTGGGCCCCTTAATACAAGTCAATCAGTTTGAATGTCACAGCCTCTCTGAGTATTGCTGCTGAGCATGTGCGTCCCTTTATGGTCGCAATGTACCATCTTCTACCGGCTACTTCCAACATGATAATACACCATGTCACAAGGAAAAGGTCGTCTCAAACTGGTTTCATGAACGAGTTCAATTCAAGTCACCAGATCTAAATCCAATCACACACCTTTGGGATGAGGTAGAACAGAATGTGCAGCTGACAAATCTGCAGAGATGATGGGATACATTCATGTCAACATGGAGCAGTCTCAAAGGGACGTTTCCAATAACTGAGGTAGTTTTGAAAGCAAAAGGAGGCCCTGATTGCTATGGCGTTCCTAATAAAGTGCATGCTGAGTGTATGTTCACATGTTACAAGCATGCGTTTCATATTTTCCTGCTTGACCTTATGAAATTCATATTACATTTGAGTTAATTGCTGTTCTCACCTAAAGGAACACCAACCTTTCTTTCCTTCAGACTCATCTTTGCTCAGCCTTGATATTTTGAGGGATTTTCAGAAGGCGCGAAATAAAAACAGACAGTATTTGACACCTCTGTGAGGATCCTCCGACAGCTCTGATGCAAACATCCAGAGAGGTGTGAGAGTCTGTCGACCTCTGTTTGTATACTGTGGGAGAAAAAAGTGTGTTTTTGACATGTGGTTTCTTGATGTCAGTTGATAAACAGTGCACAGCTCAGTGGGGAAGCTGTAATGGGACTTATTTCTAGAATTTGAGTCAGTCTAAGTTAAACTCACTATTGAACCAAACTTTAAACTGCAAAGAGCAGACAGAGCTCCATCTCTTTATGGGTTAGTGTAGCTCCATGTGGCCTAACTGAAGACTTCAGATTCACACAAAAATTGTTGAACTGACTCGCAAGCAATGTTGAAGTTTACAAGCTATCACCTGTTTTAGGTATGATACCTTTTTAGACTGTGTTATATAATATTGAGCCAAATATGTTGCTGATTAATGTTGCTATGGGAATGGCCAAAATGAGCAGTGTTTTTCAATGTATTTATATTTTTCTTATTTATGTACTTTTGTCATACATTTTTCATTATCATATTTATTGTTATAGTAATAGTAATGACGGACCACTGCTCACTTCTGTTGTGGCTTAATTTGTATTTATGTTGTTGGTTTTTGACTAATCTGGGCCACTGTACAAATAACTTGAAAATAGGTTCTAGGTCCCAACTACTGAGATCCATTAACCTGTACAAACCACTTTCTAATTAGGCAACATTTATAAATGAATTGCAGCTTTCAAGGCCTTTATAAATGGGGTTTCATCAGAGATCAAGTGACACCAAACAGTATTTCTGTGAGAGGCTCCAAATGAGATCACTGTCACTGTAAAAAATGATACTAAAAAAACTAAAAAGATTATCAATATTCAATCCAATTTAGGTTTAGTTAAAGTGGTTTCCTTTTCACTCTGAATATGACTGAGATTGAAGTTCAGCCTGGGTAGCAGGGGAATTTGCAAACTAGAGCCACAGGGACACACAGTACAGTCACGGTGACTTTCTTCTGCAGAGGTTTTGATGTGAGTGACCAGAAAGCCTCCAGAGGTTCACACGCTGCTGGGATGATTTGTCATCACGAATGCCGATAAATGTAAGCAACAGTCACAGGCGGATCCTTTCAGGTTCACCAACTCGAACCGCAAACCCTCTGCACACACTGTACGCCTGACCATGAAAGTTAAACATCTACCGTTTTATCTTCAAAAGGTGCTTATTAAAATGCCAAACACTGGGAATGAGTTTTGTTCACAGAAATTCACAGACCAAAAATGGCTCACAAAGAATTAAAGAATCAAAAAGAGGTAATCCAAAGCAATGGGGTGATGCTGAAATTTTGGCAATGCAGTGAGTAAATGTTCAACCTCTGCCCTCCTTTTTGCCTCACAAATATAGATGTGTGCATGATGCATGATTGTGTCATACTTGCAAAAGTCTTTTTGTCTTGCTTTAATAATTTGTTTAATTATGAAATGTAGTCAGGCAGAAATACAGTTGGAAGTCAGGGATCAAAATATCAGGCTCATGAAATGATGCAAAACAGACTAATTCAGAATAAGTGCCATGTTTGTAGCAGTAGAGAAAGAATCAACTCCTCAGGCAACACTGTCTGCAAAAACTTCAAAATGCATTCTTCCATTATTTTTTTTTTCCTGCACAGATACGCATTTATTTTTTATGAAATGGTGCAACATTTGAATACTCATTTCATGAGTTTAGATCTCTGTTCCAGTCTATGCTTAGAGAGTTAGAGAGCAACCAGGATAAAACGATGGTCATTCAACAACTCCAGCTCGGATGTGGTTTAGATAGCAGGCCTATGTCTCACAGGGTGAGGTCTCTATTTCCCCATTTCTGACAGGAACTGCTTCTATTAGTCATGTTTGCTGCTTTCCCAACCACTGTCCAGCTGTTTGTATTAAGTATTTCATTACATATGCTCAGACACTCCTTGTTAATAGGAAAAAATTGCAAGATTTCCCCAGAAATTCAACCAAAATGCTCATGAACCAGAATTGGCTTAATCTCGGATTTAACCGTTGCCACCCCAGAATCCTCTCACTGCTAAACGCAGTGTTGTGTTTGTGCTTGTGGATTCAAATCTCTTTGGTCTGAAGTCCTGCAGATAATCTTAACTCCAGCCTTTAGCTCCTAAGTAATGGCTTTCTGTGGCTCCAACCATGCAACCCATAATCTGGCCGTACGGTAGAAGGCCACATGGCAGATACATGAGCGGAGAAAAAGACTTTAAGATATTCCAGCCCAGACTGAAATAGAAATTTAATGGTCTTTGGCCTATTTTTACCTCTCGTTTTCTGGAGTTCAACTGCACATTTTTTTTGTAAGATAACTAGCAGGTATCAGCGAGCTAGAAGTAACATATAAAGTTATTTTTGAACATGATGAAGTCTTCTCTTATACATCCATTCATCCTAAACCTCTTACCCCACAGATGAGGCATTAGTCTGATTATGCAAATTCAACTCATGTACAGTAAAGCCAATAACTCAGAGCTGCCTGCGGTCTGTTTGGATGAGTGCATGTGGTTGGTTTTCACTTCATGTTTACTTGTATATTTTGTTCTATGTATTGATTTACAATAAAAAACTGTGATGTTTGCTGAGAGAGCGAGACATGATCTGTCATGCAATATGACCCTGTTTACAGATGAAGAACTTGAGTCAGTTATTGTGATGATATATTGGCATAACAGCAAAGCAAATGAGTTTTACACATTCGTTGAAAAAAGTCCTTACTTTTATTCATTTACTTAAATAAAATAAATGCCAGACATTGCTCTCAAGTGTGACACACAAAGAGGCCTACACACATCCAGCTGTTTCTCCAACTTCCTGAATAGTCCAGCAGCATTAAGATTAATATTTTAAAAAGGAAGAATGCACTTTTGCACTAATTGATCATAACAAACAAGAAATATGAAGGAAAAAGCAACAGAACTTATTCATGTATATTAGATTGGCACATAAATGTATAACATAAAAAGCACATATGCTCAACTTTTGCCTTGTTTATTTGTAGTTCTATTTATTAAAACAACACATTTAAAGAAATATACCGATGTTTTTGCATGTTTATGCCAAACTAAACCTGCTTGTGTTGTGTTGTGTTGTGTTGTGTTTGTTTGTCAGTTTGTTTGTTTGTTTGTTTGTTTGTTTGTTTGTCTGTCTGTCCAAAGTACATCAAATCAGGTAGAACAAACTTTTTAATGTGTTACAACTGCTACAAGAGCAGTTGCATAGCACATAAATAACTTTACAGAAAATTAAAAGAAAATAAATAAAAGGGTACTAAACACAGACATAAATAGTAGCTTTAAAGTGTATTGAGCAAGGAGACAAATAACAATACAATACAAACTACATTATTATCATGAAATAATGTGTCACAAACTTCTCAACTTCTCAAATCAACCTGTTTTTAAACTGCATTATCACATAACAATATACATATCACATAACGCATAACATTAAGAGTCCTAGTTCATTTTTAAACAGCTCAGATGTGAATGGAAAGCAACGGTCACCTGGAACGTTTGTAAAACATTGTACATGATTTGTGCTTAAGTACCTGGAACCTGCAAATATGCTGGTGCTTTTAAAAACCACTGCCTTTTTATGTTTAATTATGGAAAATATATATTTATATATTTTGTTTTAAATGACTTGAATAGATCACTGTCTTACATTTGGACAGTCCTGGCACAAGGCAAATACTCAAATATGCTTCATCCTACCAAAAGTATAATTCAGTGTTGAGTAATGCCCTGTAGTAGCGATGTCACACTCCTGTCAAGCCCAGCTTAATCCTATTACAACCACTTTCATCATCACCAAGATATCTAGATTAAATTTCCTGTGTCAACAGCGATTATACTGGGATGGGAATGGGATTGCTGAAGCATCCAGATGGGCAGAGGCAACTGCAAGTGATCAGTAATAGTGTAAGTATAGATTATATAGTTCACCACTGGCTGGGGATGCTGCACAGGCTGCCCTTTCTGCAACAAATGCCGTTCAATTATCCATTTGAAGAAGTAAATCAAATCCATGAGATTCCTCAGCTGCATTTCAAAACTACAAAAATAACATTTTTTCATCCCTCTCACAGGGAAAAGAGGAAATCAGAAATACAGAGAAAAGAGAGAAAATCTTGACCAGATGGTGCAGCTAAGATTATCCTCTGAACATGGTTTCCCAGTCTCTGTGAGCCCCCCTAATGGCAACACTGTTGTTTCAAAGAAGCGGGGGGGAGTAAACACATTCAGCTCTGTGTCATGCAGGTCTCTTCACTGGGGGTCTGCATGTTTAGTATCTGCTTGTGCGTTTGTTCCTGGGCACAGATGTGTGTTTGCTGCAGCGCGGTCAGGGAAGGGTTATTCAAATAAGTGTGGTTTGTCTTTTGGCCCAGCTGCATTGAAACGCACAGCACCACCCACACTTGTCCCAAGCCGTATTCCCACATCTGTGCTGTGGCTCAAATATCACTGCCCCCCCCCCAGCCCCACCCCACCCCCCTCCCAAGCATATGCTATAGGCAGAGGACACAGCTTTGCGCAAGCCTCTGCTCTGAGATTGTCTCATGTCTTACTCATGTGGAGTCGCCACCCTCAACCTCCGAGATAACCTCATGTACGCTTGTTTGCTTCAAAACATGCAGTAAAAGTCACACCCTCTTACTTAATCCTCTACAGCATGCAGTTTCATTTTAACATTGTTTTTAACAGAAACTATCACTGTTGAGGTTTAATGTCTGTTTATCAAAACAATATTTTATTCAAATATTGTGACTGGGTCATAATGCATTTGCAAGTGTAAAGAAAGGGCGAAAAAAAGCTAGCTACAGTCGTGCAGAGGGCTAATGATGTGTGAGGGGAAGGTAAGAGATGGACTGGCACTAGGACCCAGGTAGGGGGCGGAGTCTATAAAATGGTCTGAAAGCTCACCTGGGCCTTGATTCCTGGTTTGAGACCCACCTGTGAGACAGCCACTGAGGCCTGCCTGTGTTTGCTGTTGATTTGGTAAGTTGCTTGTTTACAATCATGATTTTATCACTTAGACTGTGGAGCCAAATGTTGCTTTTAGCTCCTATATGAAATGAAATATTTGTATTTTTAGGTCCTTCATGTTGAGTTAGGGACTAAAACTTGGATTGAGGAAGGTAGATAATAGTTTATTTATCTTCCATGGCATATATTTTGTTAAATGTTTGTTTTATACTTATTTGAATGTGCTTTTGTTTCATTTCGAGCTCAAACAAATGGAGACAAACAGCTTGGAAAGCCAGCCACTAGCTAGTAGTAGAGTAGCCATATTGAATGTGTGTTTTGGTGTGTGGTTTCACCTTAGCTTGCTGTTTGTAGGGAACTTGAAGTAGTGTTGAACAGTTATGAGTCTGATTGGATGGTGTGCAGTGTTTGTGCATTGATCTGCCTGCATGTCTTGTGACAGTTGCCTCTTTTAGGTTTAACTCTACATTAACTCTCCTTAGAGAGGAGACTGTCCTCCTGTACAAAATGAGCCCATAGATCATCTGTACCAGCAGCTTATTATGACCCGTAGTTACGTTTTATTGTCAGGCGACCTCTAGCAGCTGTAGTGATCATGTCAAGAGCAAAGGAGGAAATTAAGTGACGCAGAGCGACAAATCTGCGTTAAAAGGAGGATTGGGATTGTTTGTTTTTTTTAACTTGGTTATTTAATTCCTCTATTTATTGTTTATTATAAGGAAAAAATCTTTTTTCATTTTAAAGCATCATAAACAATTTTTTTTTTTTTTTTGATACAGCAGTCTCTGGTTCCAGTTTATTCTGGATTGTGTATTTTCTGTATCACATATAAAGGGCCAAAGTGAAACTGTACCTTCCAGGTTCTGCTCCAGATGTAAGAGAAAACCTTATTCAAAATCCCACTTACATTTTTAAGTGCACTAATAACTAAAAATCCAGTCTTGGAACATAACCTATCTCAAAAGTGTCTCATGTGGCTCACTACATGTGTTTAGATCAGGATGGCTGTTTTTTCTTTTTTTGAATTCTTGTATTTTTTTCTTTTTTTATGTAAAGCTATGAACACCATTACCCATAAGCCCTAGATATTCATGGGCAAGTGCCACATTCTCAAGGTGAGCACAAAGGCTAACCACGCCTGCAATCCCAAGTCACAATAATGCATGTTTTTCTTGTTGTTGCTGCTGACATTGCATGAATGCAGCCTCACATTAAGACATCACAAGAGAGCGTGGGTGAGTTTTATAAATGTGGATAAAAAAGTTGCAATGACATAAGTACCCACGCTGCTGTGTTTGTAATTTTAATAGCAGTTCTCCGTTGTTCTTAGTAGTACAAAATATTGTAGGCCTTTCTAAGAAATATCCTAGCTATTTTAAATAACAGTTAATTTTTGAGAAAGAAACTACAGATCCTGTAAAATAAAACAATTTCTTTAACATTATTTTTTTCAACTCTCTAAGAGGTGATATATTATGTAGAGTTATCTTATGTACTAGACAGGCTTTGAATCATCAAGTTGTTTGTTGTTTTTCTAAGTATATGTGTTAGATGTTGTGTCCTTTTTCTCACTAACGTATTGCAAATATATTTATCTGGACCCTGTTACAATACAGTATTGGGATCTAAATAAACAAACTTCCTAATGTGAAATATTGACTCTTAAGCCTTTGTTGGTTTAAAAAAAAAAATCCTCCCATATTGCAGGTTATAATATGTAAGACACAGAAAGCTCCTTTTCTGCTACAGTGGGGTTTACCTCAGTGTGAGCTGCAGGAAAGGCCGGTTTCACTTCACCAGTGGGTGTTATTTTGACCATCTGATGGAGGCGGAGAGGACGGTGTGAGGAGTGTCAGTGAGCAGAGGTAGAGTGGAGCGGTTGCCACGGTGAACATACTCTGTTTCCACCAAGCTGCCCTCCGATTGGCCAAGGCCACGGCTGAGGGAAGGAAATTCTGCCAATTGGAAACAATTGATGTTTTGTTGCCGGGCCAAGCTGTCCTGACACAAAGCTGACATTTAATGGCAACAAGATGACTCCTCAGGTTTGAAAAGGTGACACATTAAAGGGGAGGGGGCTGCTGTTTAAATAGACAGATTTTTTCTTAAATAAAGTGACAGACTGTCCACATGGACACAACGGGCCCCTGGACACAGCCATGTAAAAGGCCCCCACCACCCATCCTACATAGGAGCAAGACCCCCACACAGAAAGAGTCACAAAACAACCGTGGAGCTTGTGGTTGTTGAGTCTGTTTATGGTTATTTTGCATCTCTTTGTAGTTGTTTTCTCTCTTCCTGGTCACTTTGCATCCATTTTTTGTCATTCATTTTCACACACAAAAGAATCAAACAATATAAATATGACAGTATTATGATAAGTTGGCATACACAAGGATTAATGTCAGTGGCCAATTCTTAGCTGGCCAACAATATCAAACACCACCTGGCACATATTATATACAACATATACACACATTATCACACACCCAACCCAATCACACTATATAACATTGTCCAACTCACAATGGACAGTTTATTTAAAACATTTTTAAAAAATTGCTTTAGCAGAACCAGAGATATTTATTTAATTTTATTCTTATCGAAACCTGGCACCTACATTACCCACAATTCAACTCACTCACTGACAATTTGGTCTGGAAATTCAGGTGTGTCTTGCTGGTAGTGGCTAATGTAGCCTCCAGCGGCTCACTTCTGACTGAAACACTGTTGCCACTGTAAATAACAACTTAATTTATGCTACTGTTTAGTGGATTAATCTACAACAAAGCATATTTTAGAATCTGAACTACAGCTGTAAGATAAGATGTAGTGGCACAAAGACCCAAATATTATACTTACTCTTAATACAGTTTTCAGGCACTTGTACTTTACGTGACCATTTCCGTTTTACCCCAATAAATTTATTTGACTGTTTTTGCCTTTGCAAAACATACGATCAGATTGTACAGTAAAATTAGTTTTTGATAATTTCACAGTACATAAAGTTGTTAAATTGGCTCTGCGTCACTCAGTTACAACATTAAACTGCTGTTTACATGATGCATTGGTAATAATAATCAAACATAATATATTTTTATGTTCTATAACATTTCAGTGGGCTATTATGCTGCATAATGAGTACTTTAAAATTGAATGCTTGATGTAAATTTTTAAAATCATTGTACTCTAGTGAGAGTATCGTGATTATTTTTGCTCGTACTTTGTGGTATTGCCTCCACTTAAGTATGTGAGTATGTCAGTGGCAAAAAGTTGAACTCAAGCACAGAAATCATGAGTAAATGTTTTTCCATATAGAGTATAAGGTTATTGGATTTGAGATGATAACTAGTGTTTGTTTATGGTTGCTTTAAAAAAAAAAAAAAGGGGAAAAAAGAACATATTTATTTTGTATATTGGCGTCTGACAATCAGATATAAAACCCTCTCACAAAAATCTCTTACTCTGAAAATCAATAAACTCTCCCTGAATCATGGCCCCAGACCTCCACTATCAATATAACCTTAATAAGGCTGTATATTAGATTATGCCAATGGCAGGAAGGAAATGATCAAAATTGTTAATGTCAAGTGTTAACTGGAAAAACAACATTTATTGTGTGGGCACCCTTGAGTATAGTAGCAAAAACAATCAATGAGAAAATCAAACATCTGCATGGAGTTCATGTGGCATACAAACCCTGTGTAGCATCACAATCCTTGAGATGAGCAGCTAATGTTTGTATGAAGTATAAATATTACTATAAAGTGTGCACTGTTGCAGGTTTAGAAAGTTGCTGATCTTATCCTCTCTTTATTAAAATAACAGATTACTGTTAAATTCGGCTGAATTTGTCAAACAAAACCACATACTGTACATTTCAGGTTTGTAATATGTAAGATACAGGAATTATTTACACACTTTATTAAATCTGAGGAGTTCATACAAACAGACCCTCCCTGTTTTTAATAAAATCACATCCCTCTATGATTTCAGGCTGTTTGAACCTGTGGGACATGAACTGTCTGAACTCTCTGTGAGGGATGAAAAACAATGAGCTCAGTATTCTCTGTGGAGGTTTTCTGTTTCTTCTAAGTATGCTTACTTTTTATTTTGTCTTTTATAATTTTGTGGGTATGAGCAGGAAAACTTATTCAGCTGAGATTTTTATTTTCTTCTTACAATGTAAAACTGTAAAACAAAAGAAAAAGTTAGTGATGAAAGGCCTCTGGATGTAAACATTAAAGCTTTGTTGCTTCTGTTCTCATTTACAGGCTCTCTTTACACATCTAATGGTGAAAATTTACAAACATCAAACATTTAACTCAACATTAATCACTAAAATCTAAAAAGCAAGATTTCTCCATGTCTTACTTAAAAGGAATCTGGTGTGTTTTTTTGACGCCTGTGCCTGTGGAAAGTCAGGCGTGCAGTAATGCGAGGTGGCAGCATGTCCCGATGTCACTCATTAGTCGTGCATCTCAAACAGCCAGACAGCTATTGTCAGCTGCACATGAGTAATTGGATCGTACGGGCGAGCTTAAACAATTGCCTCTAATTTCATTACTCTTTTGGACCATGACAACTATTGTCCGCCTGAAATTTTCCCCTTCAGCAATGCTAATTGCAAATGTAAATCAGCAATATTTGGCCCCTAACATGAGGGGAGAATTAATGTGATAAAGAAATTCATCCACTGCGGCTGATTTACAGCAGGCCTGGCAGGCGTCCACTGCTGGAGCCTGAAGCAGACAACAAGGATCTGTTCAACTTTGTTAGATAACTGAACACATCGCTGTATCAATGATATGTGATGTTTCAGTGGCTCTGTTTTGAGGGCTGAATGGAAATTATTATTGTATTGTGAGTAGTCTGACTAGCTATTAGGGGCAACATGTCAATACATGTGGATCTTCAGTTGCAAGTTGCTTCAAACTTGTAATCCTCCATACATTGCATCTCTTGTGTTTAACATGTAGAAAGGAGAGAGGAGAATGTGAGACAAAGTTGAAACTACTGATCACTGAAGCAGCAGGCTTTACTGAACAAAAACTTTATCATTTGTTCTCTCACAGTTGGATCAACATGACATGACCTTGTGGTCATGAGATATTTCAATCTTGACCAAAGTTGTGGACTGACCAACGTTGCCATCCATAGATCCATGCCACTAATGTGATGGCTGGGAAAGTCACTATTGTGCTAAGTTTCCAATTTTACTTCTAGATTGCAGATTGGTAGTTCTATTATTGTTCCATTAAGATATACAATAAACTGAATCTTAAATATTCTTTGCCTCTGTTACTTTGAAAATGTTGAAGTTATTTTGTAAGTCACAGGAAGGCTCCAAAGAAAATATTAATAATCCTAACATACAGTAGGTTTCATCCCTCCTGCCTACACCAGTAATTTTCATAGAGTCAGTTGAAAGCGCAGTCTTCTCAGAGTGAGTTATGTGTCACACAGGGCGGGTGGAGGGAGCGTTAAGGACGACGAGGCGGAGGAGGAGGAGGTCACGTTTCAATTCCCCGCAGCGGTCTCGCCTCCCTCTCAATCCTGCTGCACAGTTTTCCTCATGTGTTGAGCAGTCCTTCATAGGGAGAGACAGAGCACATCTGCAGCTGCAGCCAAGGGGCCAAACATGGCGCCAGCCCAGCTCTGAGCCAACACCACAGAAACACACACACAGAAACACACACTCTCGGCCCCGTATGTCCCAATATGCTGCTGTGATGTGGCACCAAAGAGTTTGTTTCACACTCTTAACTCATTATTTATGCCTACAGGACTTCAGGAGGTACTAAATGTACATTTTCAGTGATGCAGTTTTCACTTGGCTTGTCAAAGCAGGAAAAGAGTCACTCCACTTTAACAAAAAATCCCTCCCACTGAAGTGCCCTTAAAAGCTTCTTAAATTAATCCTGAGAAATTAACATAAGCAGATACCATTCCTTTCTCACTGAGGCAGGGCAGACCCTCATGCATGTTAATTGTTCACAGCTTTTATAATCCAGTCTTCCACATGTGGGACCTGATCCAGTCTGCCTGGTTCTGATTAAGACTCAGCCACGTGGGGCAAGAGATGCTGAAAGAGGGATCTGCGGTACATATTTCTGGGTTTGTGGGATCTAAAACTATTGTCTTGATTGGCCGGCTGAAACGTCTCCGTCATGCTCAGAGTTGTGATTATTGCTAATTTGCCCAGCTGAATGAAAATATATGCCAAATACAGCTGACCAATTACATCTGTGGGAAAGGGCGGACAACAGAGTGCAGATCGGGATTGGTTGATTACTCCTTTTTATGGTGTGGGGTGGGGATTTTGACTCTATACCATCCTAAAACCTTAAAACTGTAATCTGGCACTTTTATGAGAATCCATTGTTCAGGGACAATGTCAGTCCAAGTTTGTGTCACTCTGTGTGAATAAACATAAAAACTATAAGAAATTGTCCAGTATGATGGTTAACACATGCTTGCCCTACTGATGTCCACGTCAATATGCTATCTATCTTTAGCATGTAGACTTGGGGAGAAAATAGAAAAAACATGTAAAACCAACTGTTTGAGAAATGTAATGGATTTTTTGTTATTTATTTGTCTTAAAAACTGAACAAGCCTAGGCAACCAGTCCAGACTAAAATGTAACAGCTATTGAATAGATCACCATTGAATTTTTTCCAATATAGACATCCATGGTCCCCAGAGGATGAATCCTACTGAAGTTGAAGATCCCGACATGTGTGGTTCAGAGTGAAAAGTCTCAACAACTATTGGATGAATTGTCATGAAATTTGGTTCTGATACTCTATTCCCCTCAAGATGAACTGTAATCACTTTGGTAATTGCTTTCATCATCACGTCAAAATTTAAAATTATCCAACAATTTGGTTTATGACTAAATATTTGTAAAACTAATGAAAGTCCTATAGCCAATTAGGCTCAGTGTAGCCTCAGAGAGCAGCTAGCATGGTTCTGGTCTCTTAGCCTTGTTTTTAAATATCAAGTTTCGGTGTCAATAGCGTTGTTCAAAGAGCACCTATTTTTATTAGCAAAGATATAAAGAGACAAAGGTGATGATCTCACCCAAAATACTTGTGTTCAGCTGAACAACACAACTGCTATCACACTCTGTCATATGGTGAAACCTGAGCCAGCTCCACTCGCCAATGAAGATCATGAGACACAGCTGGAAGTTCAGAGACAAAAAAACAGTTGAACGTCAAAAAAACTGCTGGAATGAAGCCGACTGACTAATATCATCAAACATTGTAATCTTTACATTCTTACAATGTACAACCTTGAAAACTTAGTTACAAATCTTAAGAACAACTCTTAAAGATTAAATATTCATGGCTAAAAGGAGCAAGAGACAGAGCTTTTTTTTTTTTTTTAAATGTCAGATAACACAATTAAAGGTTTAACACTCTAACTGGGCACGTTTGAGGTAACTGTCATCAGTTTTTGATTCAAATGCTATTATTTATGTTTTAATAATGTTTTTTTTATTGAAGTTTTTTATGTCTGAGGACCCCCATGAAAACAAGATGATGCAGCTCAGAGTTTATCCTCAAATGATATTTGAAAATAAAACAACAAATGAATGTACAATGTATGTATTTATGTTCTTATTTTTGATCATTTTAGTTTATGTTTGGTTTTTATCCCTAGTCACACGTATTTTACATACGATAGTTAAGCTGCCTCTGATATGTGTATGAAAATATGCGTTACATTACCTTCAAGCCAGTGAGAAAAGAGAGGACGAAAAATACAGAAATCTCTCTTGTGGAAGAACCACAATTGTTCTAACTTTGCCAGAGAAGTGCATGTTTGTTTAGGAACCATCACTCATAGTAAGAAAAGTGATTGAGAAAATGGGTTTTCAGGTTTTCCTTCATTCATGTGGAGTGGGCTGTGGTCCCTGTGGTCTCTCGGTTGGAGCCTGCATGCTAGAGCAGACCAGGATGCAGGTCATGTTGGGGGGAGGGGGGTTGATGGAGGATGAAGAATATGTTCATCATGGCACTGCTGCTCTGTATTGATGGGCCACTTGGGAGCCCTTCATCACCAGCAAGCCAGTCCGTCCTGTTGTGCCTCCACTCTCAGTCAGCGTGTCAGGTTTCAAGCACATGGAGTAGATCAACTAGGCTATGTGGCACTTTACCAGGGCGACATCCACCACACCCTGACTAAGCAGTGACTGGTGTGTTAGGAGGTCCCGCTTTGTTTTCTCTATAAACACCATGTACATTTAAGACTTGTTGTTGCAGGTTGGTGCCCAATTACTGCAGCCGAGGCCACAGTTGTAAAGTGACCTGAGGAATGTTGCTGGAATTTGACCCCTATTGTACAGAAGTGTGATTTTATTATGAGTAGATATGGTTTATAAGTTGAGGTTTTACTTCTTCTCACAAACAGCTGCTGCAAACACAAAGATATCACCTTATAAAGTTGCTATGGCAAACGTGAGCAAACAGTCACGTATTTACACGGTGCGCAGATATGGAGCAATATTTGCAGATATCTGCAGTCAGCAAACACACAAAAGTATAAATCCAGTATTCACTCTCCTTTTAGCTCTGTTTTGGTTTCAACCATCTGGCTTTTAAGCAGCTAAATGCACCACTAAGAGCTAGATGCTAACTTAGGTACAGTATGGTAGGTACAGTTCTCTTATCAGAGCTTTTTTCATGCCCACTGCAGGGAGAAACGAGAATGAGTAGAGCCGTTGGAGTGAACCAGGGCGGTACAGATGTGGGATGGAAAACCAAACAGGTGAGCTGAAAGTTCTGTTCCAAAAAATTGTGCAAAGTTGTCATCTGTGTGTTAATCAAACCATTTCATGTTACAAATAGTTGTTTTATACATTATTAATACAAAAACATCTATAAGTGTTGCTTTGTTTTGCGAATATTTATCCCAAAATTTCCACAGTTTGTGATCCCACATCAGCCACCTTTTTTGTATCAACAACATAATTCAGTATCACTCTGGTGTCCTCCTCTTCTTCAATTTGCTTCATGGTAAAAAATGAAGTTTCCAAAAAATTAAAAAATCCTAAGCACAGCACAAGTATGAGGTGTGAAATGCAATTGATTCATCTAAGTAGAATTTCATCAGAGGTTTTAAAAGTGCAGGGTCAGCTACAGAGCAGTGGTCCAGGACTGTGTGTGTTTTGCTCAAGGACACAACAGAAATCCTGTGAGACTTCATTGAGCTTGTGTGTACACTGCAAACTGACTTCATGGTTGGCTTTCATCCTGCTGCACTCAACATTCCTGCTTTTTTAATATACTGCAGTGACCCCAGCGTCCTTTGTCCATTGTCAAAGCTGTTCGGCTTGATTCACACATTCCATTTATATAGACGCAGACATTTACAGCCAGGGAATGAGTAAAACATTAAACCATGTTCAGTACTCAGGGACTTTCAGCCTGCATCATGGGCCACCAATGATACACCACTGGAACCTTTTTTCTATTAGTAAACCTCCTTCTCAGGGATTGGCTTGGCTGTGATCCCAGAGCCCGGATACAATGGAGCTGAAACTACAAGGTGCTGTCCCACTCTTTGTCATTCAGTTTCTGAAGTCGAATTAGATAAAACAAAGGTTGTGTGAAACTCCAGTGAAGAAAGGAGGAGGATGAAGAAGTTGAGTGTGTCAGGAGACAACAGTGTGTAACGGTTGGTGTCCAATTTCAAGCTGCACTCAGGTTTAACACGCTGAACTCTTTGCCTGCTTGTGTGTAATACAAACAGCAAGAGCTAATTTATAATCCGTTTAAAGGGTCAGTTCACCCAAATTACAAAACAAAAAAACTGCCATTTTCTTACTTACCTCTTGTTGGTAATGCAAAAATTTTTGTTGACAAGATTTTGAATTTCTCAGATTTCTGCCACCAGAGAATGGAGACATGTTCCTGGAAGGACATACTGAAGCAGCTGGATTTTTTAAATGTAAATTTTACATCTGTGAGCTCTGCAAATTAAGTTACGTTCACTTCAGTTGTATTTAGGTGGTGGCAGAAATCTCAGAGGTATAAAAACCTACTTTAAAAGAACAGTTTGAATATAGGGAAATATGCTAATTATCTTTTTTTGGCAAGATTTAGATGCATAAGGAATCTTGATCCTGTCCAAAGGAAACAAATCAGCCTGCTACTACCTCTAAAGTTAACATTTCCAAAACTGAAAATGACACATTGTGGTTTTTCAGAGGGGAGTACCAGACTTGTTTTTTTTAACTATGCCCAGGGGCTAACCTGTGCATGGTTGAACATGGTGCTGAACATGGCTTAATGTTTTCTGAAAACATTTCACATGGTTTTAATGTTTTCAGTTTCAGTATAGATTAAAATTGATTTGTTTCCTTTGGACTGGATCAAGCTTGGACTCCAACAATCAAAATATAAAGTGGTTAATTTGTCAGTTTTAGATGTTCTAGGATAGAAGACATTTTTTTATTAGATATGTCTCATCTCTACGCTATGCTCAGCTAACTGGCTGCTGGCTGTAGCTTCATATTTACCATATAGACTTAAAATTGGTATAAATCTTTTCACCTAACTCTCATTTACCCCAATGTCATTTCCCTCAAAGTATTCCTTTAAAACCAATGCATAAAAGTCAAACTATCAGCATAACTAGTAAGAGAGACACATTTTTTTTTAGGATTTGGCTTCACTAAACATTTATAAAGGCCACCGTCAAACATATTACATTCAGTTTCCATCAAAACTATATTTAGTCAAACTCACCTTCGCAGTCACCCACACAGTCTCGGTTCTTTGGCTTTGCAAAGGATTGTCAAAACCATTTTCACCCCATAATTTACTAAAATACACAATACAATCTGGGCTGCTGTTTCTTGGAGTAAAGAGACAAGAGCAGTACTGAATGCAAATAAAAAAAGTAAAATTGCAGTTTGCAGCCTGGTTGCAATCTAGGGCAGGATATGAGCTATAAAGATGGAGATGATGTGATCAACACCGAAGTGATGAAAATTGTGTCTTTGTCACATTCCTGTCTATAACCCCTCTCCTCCACACTGCATACATAATAACAGGCTAGACTCTGTAAAGCCAACTGAAAATAGATAATGATGTGTTATCTGTCAGAGAGGCTGTACAGTACGTAACGGTGCCAGTTCCCTGAAGAAAACGTCAGCGAGGATGTCTCACATTTCCATCATGTTTCTTTAGATGCAGCCACGCTCTGCCCCGGTAATATTAGCTCTGTCTTATCAACTCACATACGTCTGTGACAGTGTCACACTAACAGGATGTACATGTGAAGGAAGGAACAACTAATACTGGCTGGCGTGGGATCTTTGAAACATGCTTATGAGTGACTCAGATGGTTATCTTTAGTCTGGAAAGTAAACATGAAGATGCATGAGGTCATTCACATCTCTGACTATTTCTTACGCAACAGTGAATCTTGTGCAGCGTGAGACCTAAAGGTCTGTTCACCCAGATTACAAAAAAAAAAGAAAGAAAACATTATTTATATCTATTATACAAATAGTTTGGGATGTATTTGCACAGATTTCTGCCTCCATAATGTAAGTGAATGGACTATCATATGTGAAGCTCACAGCACTGAAATATAACATTTAAATTCAACAGCGACTTGTCTCTCCATGCAGAAACAGTGTCATCACTACTCTAAATAATACACTGAAAAGAACATTTTTTATGCAGTTTTTCAGTTTGTGAGCACCACAAACTGGGTGGAGGCAGAAATCTCAGAGGCAAATACCTCAAAACTTTAGCAGATAAAACCACAAGGCAAGAGATACATGAGAATTATGTTTTATAATTTTTCGGTTTTTTTTATAGATATTTATTGTTTTAAGTTTAGACTGCATATAATTTCACTAATGGGAATAAAAAAAATGTACTGAATTGAATCAGAGTACATGAACAGTGAAGAAAACAAACTACCACAGGATCTTACAATGAAGACAAAGAGATTTCATAAATGTTAAAGCACACAACAACTGGCATTCTTTAATTGTGTAATTCTTTTTTATACACTGGTTTTGGGCTCTGTCTCCTCTGAGTTTTCCTCTTTTGTAAATCCAGAGTGGATAGAGGAAGGTGTGCAAAAAGGTGATTAAATCTATTCGTGAGTATTTCAACTCAAAACCTTTTTTTTCAGGCAAGTTTCAAAAATAAAAATAGACAACATCAAATCTATTTCTTGCCCCAACAACAATTATTATTTAAATTTAATGGTAACTGAAGAATAGACACTGATTTTAATTTTAACAAGGCAACAGGGTCATATGCTCTCCCGCCATAAAGACATAGTTTCATACTATATAAACTGACCCACTGTAGCTGTCTTTCATACAGATAATCTGAGTTTTAATCTCTTCTATCAACCATAGATTAAAATAATTTCACAATACATTCTCAATCCTCTGCCAGAAAAATCCTCTTCTCACAGAAATACTACATGTCTTAAAGCCACGAGGGAAAAGGTCAAAGAATCTATTGTAAGCCTCTTTAAACTAGTGGAAGATGGTTCAGAGACGACTGATCAAACCAGTGTGTCAGAAGGTGGTGAGAAATTAGGCTATAACACACTAATGGCCTTGAATCGGTATAAATCTGAGTCAGCTGAGCCTTTCAGGACAGGTGAGGATGAAGGACCTGATGTCAGAAGGTCATGAACTGTCTTTATGAGCTTTGCGATGACAGATGTAATAAAGATAGACAATAGGTAGAAGCGGTGACTCACTCCTCTGCCCATGATTCAATCCATCTTCTGTTACTGTCATCAAAACACACTGAGTCGTCTTCGCAAGACACGTGCACGAGTTATTACCAACACCAAGCCTCTGTGCAGGAAACACAGGGACTCTCCCGGCAGCTCACACTGTACACATGCAGCCATGTTTGAACAATAGAGACCGGGGAGTGGGGATGAAGAATCGTAACCGAAGATGTTGGTTTGATTGCAGCTTACAGATGGACTCAACCCTCTGTTGACACTCCTCTCCTCAGGCTGGCAGGGAGGGCCCTGACCTTTCACCCCAGCTGGATGCCTATTCTTGTTGAGGGGATGGGGGGGGCTGCTGCTGCTTTGCTGCTGTTTTGACAACATAAGGAAAAAGTCTTTAGTCAGGGGAAACAACCATATGTCTTCAAAACCCAGCCCCCTCCATCCAAAACAGGGAATACCTCACATCCTCATCTGCTTTACTCAGGACGATATTGATTCTCTCTGAAGAGCTTTACATCATGTGTCAGATGTGAATAAGATTTACGTAATGGCAGTCCAGTGACAGCTGACCTCTAAAATACAGTTCAGAGAGAGATTCACATGAGCCTTGCGTCTCTGTAATCTGCAGGTGAAGCACTGGACAACAGGGTTGGGATTGAGGAGATAATGCCTCGACCTTAGTTTTAATCCCCACCTGCAATTTTGAAATCTACTCGATTCCTGATAATCCTGGTTAATATGCATGACTGGAGGATCATGTAAGCACTTACAGAATATTAGTACCTACTATACATTTAATCAGTGTAACACAGGGGTCCCCAAACTATGGCCCGCGGGCCACATCCGGCCTGCCAAATTGGAGTGGCCCACTTAACGATCCCAGACAATCCCTCTAAACATCAACCAATTTTTATTAAATTGCATTTTCCTATCATAACATCATAACATATCCATACTTAAAGGTTGGCATTCTAATTAAAATTGACCATAGTTATGAGCTATTTATAGTTAATAGTGGCTCATCTTCACCTCCTCACACAATGGTATATTCTGACGTGACTTTGATCATGACCGAGCCAGCGTCAAGCTGCAAAGTTCTGAGGTGGGAATCTGTCATGAAGGTGGTTGTGTCCTGCATAAACTTCATCAGAGCAAACGGACTTAAACACAGGCAGCTCCAAGCCTTTCTCTCCGAGCTAGAATCAGCCCACGGAGACGTGCTTTACCACACTGAAGTCCGCTGGTTAAGCCGGGGCAGAGTTTTGAAGCGTTTTTACGACCTGCTACCCGAAATCAATGCCTTTCTCCTGACAAAGGGAAAAACTGTCCCAGAGCTGATCGACACAGAATGGAAATGGGACCTCGCCTTTATTAACAGATGTGTCAGAAATTTTAAACGGCCTCAACTTGCAGCTCCAAGGCAAGGGAAAACTAATCTGACATGTATTCCCACATCAAAGTATTTGAGCTTAAACTAGCGCTGCTTATTGGACAGGTGCAAAAACAAGACTTCACCCATCTCCCTGCTACTCGAAGCCTCTCAGCTGAGAAACCGGCGGTCCCGTTCCCAACCGAGAAGTGCAAGGACGCACTGGAAACACTGAGGGCGGAGTTCGGTGTGCGGTTCCGTGAGCTTCATGTCCACGTTAAAGAAATCCGCACATTCCAGAACCCTTTTGCTGCCGACATTAACGACACCCTGCCTTCTCTTCAATTTGAGCTGGCTGAGTTGCAGACCTGTGATGTGCTGAAAGACGTATTCAGCCCCAACAGTCTGATCAAGTACTATGCTGCCCTCCCAAATGAGACCTACCCCAACATAAGAAAGCACGCAACAAAGATGTCCACAGTTTTTGGGAGCACATATATCTGTGAGCAAACTTTTTCACACATGAAGCTGATAAAAAATCCGACGAGATCAAGTCTCACAGATCAACACCTGCATCAGTCTCTGAGACTGGCTGTAACTGGAATGGAACCTGACATCGATCTCCTCACCAGTCAGAAGCAAGCCCACAGCTCACACTGATATGGTAAGCCTACTGATTTCAATAGCAATAGATATTAAAAAATGTCATTATAGTAATGCTCTTTTTATAGGCAACATGTTCTACCTGATTCTGACCACTATTCTGTATTAATATTATTTCACTACCTGTAAAGACAGAACACTTACCGTTTGTTAACTCAACTGTACCTGTTACAAAATCACATCACCTCATTCTTACTTGAACATTACCATCAGTTTGTGTTGTTATTTTCTATAAAATAAATGGAGTATCTGTGGTACTTCAAATAAACACATGTGAAGACTTTTTATTACTTTTTTTTGCAAATCAACAGGTGGTGCCAAAGCCAAACGAAGGGCAGCTACAACAAATTATCATTGTAATCTCCACAATAATACTGGTTGTCACCCTGGCCCATATCATTTCCTGTTATAGACTAACCTCGGCCCCCCATCTCAGAAAGGAAAGTTGATGTGGCCCCCACTGAAAAAAGTTTGGGGACCGCTGGTGTGGCACCTCAGCATATGAGAGATGACCCATGGCGGCCCTTCGGAAGGGAGCGACTCAGAAGGCTGGGGCTGACATATGTTACTCAGCGTGACGAGCCGAGTCCGTAGACACCCAATTTGTGGACTTTTGACAAAATTTTTCGTCGCAGCAAGCGGGCCTCGGAGACGTTTAACGAGGCATCCCTTCCGAAGGGAGCGACTTAGAAGCCTGGGGCTGACATATGTTACTCAGCGTGACGAGCCGAGTCCGTAGACACCAAATTTGTGGACTTTCGAGAAAATTTTTGGGAAATTATTAAAACACAGAATTTAACCGTGTCCCCCGGCAGCATATGAGAGACCGCCCATGGCGGCCCTTCGGAAGGGAGTGACTCAGAAGGCTGGGGCTGACA